>NC_053157.1:123241257-123613757 GCF_016835505.1 Polypterus senegalus | reverse complement strand
GGTGCGAATAGTTAAGGGTTAGGCATGTTTTCATGGGTTGCTACGGGATGTTTCCCAGTGATGTCATTGGTGTGACAACACAGTATATAAGCAGGCATTACAAAACACTTTTTTCCAAGTTTGTGGAATTTTCCTTTGTGCCATTCTTTACCATGACCTTTTGTCTATAGGAGAGGATTGAAAGCTTTAGATCCATCAAAAAAAAATTTGCGTTTTTCGACAGATCTTTACATTTTAGGGTCCCTTGATAATAAAAACATTGGTAACTCGATGACAGGTGTGTGTCTGTCTGTCTGTGTGTCATAGTTTCTTGAGGACAGTCTACAGCTAAAAGGGCTGGACTCAAAACTTAAACCTGTTATGAGATGATGATGTGCTGATTATTTTTTGAGGCAAATCATGCAAGTGAAAGAGGCACTCTAGAGGAAACCTCAAACACTGTAATTCTGCATTTAATTATGAATTCTTCTCGTCAATTACTATCATAATGACCCATTTTATGATCAGAAAGATAAGCATCAGAGCGATAAATAATTACTGCAGATGTTATAGAATAGTTTGGGTAACTTGGCTGCTAGGGTGCAAAGCCTACAGACACTCATGTCCAAATGTTTTTTTGAAACTTAACTTAATGATAGTTTTTCTAATTTTTGATTAACATTTTGATGATAGGCACAATTGCTTCATTACATTTTGACCTTGCCCAATACTTACTTACATTTCTTCTTCCCACCTATCCTTCTGCCATTTTTCCACCTCTTGGGAGTATGATAGAAATTAATAAGCAAAGCAAAGGTTAAACTGTAATACCTTTTATTTTTAAGTTTTATCCCACCAGTGGGAAATCACTATCCTTCTTAAGGCATCAGAAGTGGAATGCAAACACAGGTTGCTGGGATGACAGCCATCAAGTTCTGCTGTTTAGCTAAATATGACCTCTGTTAGCCAGTTTGCAGATTTGCTTTCTTATCTGTGATATGGCGTGCTGCTAGCTGCATCAGATTAATAATAGGGTTTAGATTTTTCTAGCACTGTATTCTTCTTTTTTTGTTTAGGTGTTCTTGCCACTGACAACATTTGTCAGGATGGAATCACTGCCTTGTCAATTGTCACAAAACAAGAAACAAAAACCAATCAAAAATGTAACCAAAAGATCTAAACCACAGCACTTAAAATAATTTTTTAGATTATATCCATAATCTTGGATGGCGGAGTTTAAATAATGTTGTGTCAAGAAACCTATAAGGTGCAACTTATGGGACCTCATCCATTAACAATGAGCTTTTCCTCCAGTCCTTGCCTACATTTTGTGTCATAATTTTTTATTTTCTTCCAGTCCTTTACACTGAATCTGCAGGGAAGGAGTTTAGGACTCTCAGGTGCTGTAGTCATTATGGTCATAATTACCTAAGAGGACTATACAAGACTCTCACACGAGGAAACAGTGTCTGTTCTTAACTCGTTGGCACAATTTTTTATTTAATTGTACAGCCTGACTTTGCCAATCATTTTTTCTTATTAATATGATGTTTTCACTTTGCCATTTTTTATTTAGCTAGCCACCATTTTGAATGTTTTCTCATGGATGTGGGCATATTGTTTACCGGATATTAATTTGCCCAAAGATGAGGAGATGACCAGGGGATAAAATGTTTGTCAAACCAGAAATTAGTTGAAATTGTACAAAACCAAACCCTAAACCAAGAAAACCTGAAATTAAAGTCAGAGATAGAAACAATAGAATTAGACATCAAAATGTAGAGAAAGAAAATAATTTAAAAGTGTGTTTATCACAATCACAAATACTAAATTAATCTTTATGTCATATTTAAATGATGGTGCTGATGATACAAGGCAGGGTGTCATGCTATGCAACTTCCATGGCAAATGAGAGCTACAGCCCAGTAACAGAAATAATAACCTGGTGGTGCCCAATTGTAAAACATATTAATGTCACAGCACTATAAATAATTGTTCATTACCTTCAGGAAACATATACTGTAACTGCAAAGAACCCCCACAGAAAGTGTCACAGAAAAATCAGCTTAAATTCTCACGTAATATATTGTTCTAAAAATGTTTTTAAGACAGAGAATACATTCTCAAAAGCGTACAATGCATATACAGTTATGTGACTCAGTTATCTTGTGATATGTTCTGCAATTGCTTCATGTCTTTATACAGTAAGATGGGAGAGACCTATTTTTACTGTCCACGTTTGTGGATATACTGCAAGCCTTACATTAATTCTTTTCATGGACTCAGAGCTTTACTGTTTCCTTGAATAGGCGTTTGTTTATATGTCTTTTTTATTTAGGTTTTAATCTGATCTTTGGGCTCCAGACCCTTACAAGTTAAATGAAAATGTTACTCGGCCTCCTCTTCTGCTCCTGGAGCCTTTAATCATGTTTGTCCTCTCAGATTGCTGTGGCATTAGTTAGCATTGCTTACTTTGCATCTGGTTCCATTCTTCTAGTTTTTTTTTGTTACTTTTAATTATTCTTTAGTAAAAAATAAATTAAAAAGTAAAATTCACCTCTTTTTAGGTTCAGGAGAGTTTTTTAATGGTTTGACCTTGCTGTTTTGGAATCAAATCCTCACAAAATTAAGGAAAAACGTTTGTTGCCCCCGTGAAAATATTTTTTATTTTTACATGTCTGTGTCACCCGTATGCATGTCTTCATTAGTGTGATACACTCATCCACACCATTTGCTAATTTACACAGGCCTGGTAGTGAAACTTTCATGTCTTATGCCAGGCACACACTGCGATTTTGGTCCTGAATTTTGGTTGCTGACTTCTTTTTCTGAGTTGGCAAAAACTTCAGCTTCATCATCCATTGTTTCACATACAGTATGAGAGGGACTGCAATGCCTGATTTCATCTTAAGATTGGACTGCCATACATTCGGAAGCACTGGGCTCATACCTTGAGCTGTACTGAAATAAAATACAGGTGAGCATGAGGAGAAGGTGCAGGCTCCACGCAGGCAATGGCCAGGCTGGGAATTAAACCTTGGCTCATGGAGCTGGGAGGAAGCAGTGCTAAGCACTGTGGCAAGAGCCATACTCCAGTTAGAAAAATGTCTGAATTAATGTAAGCCACTCTAATTTGGGGCATTCATAAGAAATGCAGTGATTTACTTCATAAGGTAGAATTACACAATAAACAAGAATAGCTGCGTCAAACATTTTAAATGTGTGCTTCAGTTTAAATGTTTAAAGTCTAAATATTCTCAGTTATAATAGAAAATTGTCATTTTTCACCCTCTGATATAAGTCCATACAGGGCTACACCCCTAGGATCAAAAATCAAAAATAGCATCATACTGTATTCATAATCACTAACCCTGAAATAGACTAAAATTTTATTCCACATGCTTATGTTTGAAATTTGTCCGTTTTAACCTTCTGAGAGTGGATCTTAGAGGGTAAGGACCTTTAGTAAAGAGTCAAATGGATCCACATTTTGTCAAAGTTTTGTGAAAAGGTGTCATTTTGACCCCTCATATTCCATTAGGAGGTGAACTCTTTACTATAAGGGTACTCAAGCTATTGCTCACAAATGACCTAAAATGAGTGTTTGTTGGGTGTAGAGGGCCAAAAATAGAGGACAACCCTAAAAAAGCTTGATATCTTGCATAACTGGATATCAAGATGAGTCAAACGATATACCACGTTTTTTTTTCACAGCAGTAAGTCAGGAGGCACCAGACAAAAAAAAAAACAAAAAAAACTGAAGTGATTTCAAAGCATTCATAAGTAATTCTTAATGAACACAATAATAAAACTGCTGCATTGTATTTTTCAAGATGAAATCCTTGGGTGTATCAGTAGAAAGTCTTCAAAGGTAATTCCAGAAGAAAGGAACTGGATGATGAGCAATGTTCCTCCTTCTCTATGTGTTTAATGTACTATCTCTCTATTATAAAAAAATAAATCCTGGAAAGGAAAAGCAGAGCGACAAGATGTGATCTTCTAGGAAGTTCTCAGAAGACACTTAAAAGACCCGCGAGACACAAACAATATCAAATAAGAGCACGGCCAGCAAAACACTCAGTCGTGTAAAGGCACGTAGCACACACAGATCCTATGCTCACAACACATATAAAGGGTATAAGGAGAATATGTTCTAGATGAACCGTCAACAACTAAGCAAAGAAGAAAGAGCAGCGCGGAGAGAAGAGACCCAAAAGCATTGGAGAGAAAAAAAAGGCAGATAAGAGATTATGAAAGCAGTGGAATTCGAAAGGCTCAAACAAACAATGGGACAATACACATGCAGAGAGAGGTAAAGAATATGAAAGCAGTAAAATTCGAAAGTATTGTAGCGTCCCAGCCAGGTTGAAGCCTTTTTTGTTTTAAGTGACTGTTAGGTCCAATTGAGGGAGGGCGGAGTACAGCACAGAAGACTGATAGCGGGGTACTGATTGAAGCGGTAAGGGGGGGCGAGACGCGGGGGATGAGGGGTTGGAGAGGGTGCTAGAAAATTGTGTTTGGGGTTACGAAGTCAGCGATTGTTCAAGTAAAACTTTTGTGACACTTTATTACGTCAGTCGCTACAGTATCAAAAAAAAGATAGTAAAGATCAAATTAGTGCAAACAAAAGGTGATTAATCATCAGAACCAGGTGTAATTGAGAAAGTAGCAGGACAAAGCAAGGTCAGAAATAAAAGGCAAAGAGCAGAAAACAAAGTCTTTTCGCCTTTGCATCATTCAATGCACAAAATGTAGATTTACACGATAATGGACCATATGCTATGAGAATCTGTGGTCCCGCAACAGTTAAAGCAACAACAAGTTTAATTTCAAAGAAAACACAATTCGGTCAGGTGTATATTTATGATCACAGAGAAGCGATGCAAATTTTAACAGGCGACAAGAAAGGTAATGTATATATTCCACAAATAACATTAGACACCAAAGGAGATCTTGATTTGCCATTCATATTAAAATGTTTTGTAGTTTCCCGTGAGAATAGCTTTTGCTATTACAATTAATAAATCATAGGGACAAACATTAGAAAAAGTCGGATTATTTATTAGAGAAACAGAAACAATATTCACTCACGGACAGTTATACGTTGCGTTGTCACAATGTTTCTCCAAAAAAGGAATCAAAATTCAATGCGATCTTGAAAAAAAGGTAATTCCAAATATTGTTTTTAATGAAGCTTTAAAGTAAAAGTGCAAATAATGAAATTGAAACATTTCCAAAGGAAAAAAAAAAGCTTTTAAAATTGTATATCCGATTAACCAAACACAGGGGTTGGCGAGCAAAGCAAGCAGGGGGCAGAGCCCCCTAGTATGTTATATTTTTAAGTGTTCTCATCTTCTAGCACGCACTTGGAAAATTAAAATGACACCCAACTTTCAAACACATTTGAGCGACTGTTAAGACTGTGTTTGACTGAACAGATATTTACTTTGTAATTGTGTCATAAAAATGATTAGCCTGGAGTCTTTGATGAAGTACTTGGAAGCTCCTTGTCATTGTCTTGCATGAAATTTGCTCGTCGGGGTCAGGGGAGGTTACAGTAATTGAATTATAACTTCAGTTGTATGTTTTATGTTTATTATCTTTGGACTGCCATGTGTGGCAAATCACGACTGAGCCAGGCTACTGTCTGGACATCTAAACGGAAATGTTAACTAATAATCTCTTTTATCTCACTGAAAGCACTTTTAATTAAAAGGTAAATCAACATTGTTCTTACAGAATTTCTGTTTTATCTCTGCTGTGTCACCGCATAATTGTCCTTCATCACGAAAACACGTTGCTTGTTTTAGTACAGAAACTACATTACTTGTTTTTATTACTGCCATCATCCTAAATGAGAGCATCAGGCTTGAAAGTGGATACACTGTTTTCGGTCATACGTTTTGCAGTGAAAGTGGACAGAAAGTAAACAAAAAAAAAAAAACCAGGAAATTCAATTTTCAGGTTAACACCGATATGGTATCCCAGCCACATCTCAGATGTATACCTATAAACTATCCTTGTTTGAATGACTAGAGATGTGTACGTAATTTTCCCCTGTAGAGTGCAAATTCCAGGACCATTTCCTGCCTTATACCCAGTGCTGTCAGACAAGCCAAACACTTCCATTAGACCAAATGTTTAATTGTAAAAAATGCATAGAGTAATGTACTTATAGTAAGAAAGGACTGCTTAGACATTTTTTAGAAAGCCACCAGAAATAAGACTTTAAAAAGGGCATTTTTTAGAACGCCCATTCATTTTTTTCTCTTACTTTCTAATGTCTTAAAACTTTTGCTTCTACTAGTTCAACTGTGTTTACTAAATGCTAGTATTAATATTAATTAATTAATTGTATTAATTGCAGAATGCACACTGGCATTCCTTGCTGTAAAAAGTTTGATGTTGATTTTAAAAAATTTAAAAAATGGTAAGGAGAAGCGTATAATGCCACTGATGGCCTGCAACAAAACTTTTGTGAACTAACAAATTCACCTTTTCTTTTAAACACACAGAAAATCAAGCCATGTGAGAACAGGGCCAACTCTGAAGGCAGAGGCCTACTTTATATGACACTTAAAAGAGCAAAAGCAGCCACTGGTAAAGTCAGTGGAATCTGACTTACTGAAGTGACCAGAAACACTGACTAAGACACACGTAAGAAGAAGCAGGTGAGAATATTGTGAGGAAAAAAGACGGAGATCAGAATCTCATAACCATGTCACATTATGTGACTTCTTGTTATAGGGTATGTCAAATTTTCTGACCGCACTTGCTGATGTTATTGCTGGACTGTGACAACTTAAATGAAAATTGCTGGCCATATCATATTTAGTGACCAAGTGCTGATCTTCCAGCACAGTCTTGCTCAGCCCTATGTTTGACAGCCAATAGCGTGCTGCCTGACGGAGCAGGCACTATGGTTAGCTGTTAACCCGCCCCTACAACTAAAAACAAAATCAAACTTACTGTGTTACAGACTAGTTGGAATGAGTTGTTGAGTATGTCATATTTCATGACCTGGCTTCATAAGGGCATGCTGCCTCTGACTCGCTAAGATTATGTTAATGAAGGCTATGACTGAAAATCGATGGAAGTCATGTAATGTGCCATAGCCTTTACAAACAAGGAAGTTATGATAAAACAGAACTATATATATAAAAGTCAATTTATGTGTGTATGTATGTATGTTCCAACATCACTTCCGAACGACTGAAGCACTTTTCATGAAACTTTGTACACATGTTTCTCATTGGTTGACTAAAAATACTGTAGGGTGAAATCAACCCTAACCCACCCCCTTCTGCATACAGTGGGGGGTGTTCTTACGGTCTTCTGTGCATGTTATCATCCAGATGATACTTGGAATGACCACTAGAGGGCGAGCTGGAGGCGACTGCCAGCATTCTTTATGTTTGAGCGCCATCACTCCCCTGTTGCTTTTGAAATTAAATAGAGTTGACCGGTTCCGACCATCAACTAGATTATAACATACATACAAGACTGCAAGAAAAGCACATTAGTGAGTCTTTATTGTTTGTTAATTAATTTTTATTTTTAAAGTTGTGTTTTTTTTCTTTTATTATATTTTTCTCAAACAATTAAAAAAACACTTTATTTTCCTCCCAGGCAACACTGAGTATTTCAGCTAGTATAGAAATAATAATAATAAAAAAATAGGAGCATCAAAACAAGAACTCACATGTCTGGGTTCCCCATCAGTCCTTTCTCTTAGATGTCATGTTCCTCTTGCTTTTCCTATTTGTGGCTATTGCTAAGCAACACCTACTACACAGCAGTCACATGATGGGGCGAAGGTTCTCAGAAAATGGAGAAACATAGCGGAGGCCTTCTCTCTATCATTGGACTTCCTGCCTGTGTGAAAGCCTCCACTAAACTCTTTTTGCTTACTGATACACACATTTTAACCAGCTTTTCAGATTTTTCTTCTGTCTAGTTTTTTGGATACATTTACTTGACCTTTATTGCCTTGTGCATTTGACCCTTACTGGATTCTTTTTTTTATTATTTTGGACTGTAGTTAATGTTACATTCTTTTTATCTAAAACAATATCTTTAAAGTTGTCTTTTGCTCATTTCAATCCACATACCAACCAAGGTGTGCACAACCTGCTTTATAAGGCAACTTTTCCCACAAGAGGGCTGACCCTTTGAGGTTTCATTACACATGCTCCACTAATTAAAACATGTAACAGCATCATACATTTATTTGCAATTGGCAGCAGCACCCTTTTCCTTAAATTTTGTGTCTCTACCCAGTTAACCTGCTTAAGATAGTAGTACAGCCAACTACTTCAGAATGCTACTTTTTTTTAACAATGGCTTGTAGGATGTTAGCGTAGACTATATTATAACATATTAGCCATTCTGCTATTAGAATACTTGACATTATGGTCCAATATCATAAACATTGCGAAGAATTCCAGGTTAAAATACAGACAGATAACAGCTTGAGTTGCTGTATAAATCTGCATGAAATTCCATGTCATGTCTGTCCTTGGTAAACAGCACAACTTTTTGCATTGTCTCCATGACATAATCAGAGTCTCACTCTGTGCACTGGCAGCAAACTGAGCAGAGAAAAAAAATAGAACACAGGGGACTGGCAAATTAATCAATGTCAAAGTCAGGAAAAGGGTCATTTCCGAGAAGACAAAAGTACAATTTCACTAAACATCCAAACGTTAACCAGAAAACAAAGTCAAAAAGAACAGCAAGGATTCAAAACCAGAAACATAACTAGGGCATGCAAGCAGGTTATTTAGTTGTTTGTTATTCAAATCACAGACAATAAGTGAAGTGTTTTGCTGGTATTTAAACATTTGCATAAATGACATTAGTCCCTGTGATGCATAGAACAGCATCCTAGCCATGGAGCTAATGAAATGGTGATACCCATGAATAACCAAAATGGCACTGCAGGACAGTAACTAAAAATAAAAATAATAGTGCTACCTTCCAAAATTCATGAATAAGAGAGAAAAATGGCTAGAAACATTCTATAATACTGTACATAAAACATGTCTAAACTTCATAAAAGGCTTAGATCTATCAGGAGGTAAATTTTAAAGGTAGACAGCCTTAACACTCTCAATCTTGAAAATGCAATAAAAATTAAAAAAAAATTAATTCACATTATTAATAATGTATGCAAAATAAAAATTCCTACGTGTACAAATAACCACTAGATTTTGTACATTGGCTACACGATTTGAGTGGCAGCTGATACCATAATCAATGACTTCCTCCAATGAAACTCCTTACTTAATCAACTGGCTGTCTCCTGTCTAATACTGTTGTCAGATAGGCAGCATAGCAAGGAAGCTCTGATTGACTCAAAGTCAAAACTACAGAGGGTCCCTGAATCAAATGTTTAAAGACATGTTCTAGTGTTAAAGATCACTCAGTGCCCATTTATGGATCTGGGAGAAAATAAATGAAAACCTGAATTCAAAGGGGTGGCTACTGATATTTTGTTTACATTAGCTCTGCCACTCCAAAACAGAGAAATGGAAACACATTTTCCAGCTTACAAATTTTGGATATATCTAGAAAAAAAAGAACAATGAAAATATTCCAAACACAGAAAATCAACCACAATTTGGCAGATACATATTTGAGCATCAGCACTGCTATGGCAAGTGAGCTGATGTCTTATGGTCTCACATAGAAATGCATAGGTTTCATGAAAAGTAGCTGTTTCTAAGTGATGCTAGTCAGAGATATGACATGGCATGACTTTTGTTTGCAGATTGCATTTCTATTTGTCTAATTAAGATACACATATCTGATTCCTAGCCGATAACATTCTACTCAGCAAACCACATAATTCATAGCACAAAGGTAGCATTTCAGTGTTCATTCAACAAATGAGCTCTAACTGGATCTCCACACCACTTACAAAAGGATATTCTACACTAGTATGAAGTCAGAGAGACTAATTTTGTTTGTCATAGACAAATACAGAATATGTATTTGGCCTGTTAACATAAGTGAAATATTTCAAAATGAAATGAACAAACAAATGAATTAATGAAATGTGCCTAATCACCAACAGTCATGACAAACATAGTTGCCCAAAATAACTTCTGTGTCCCATTCTATTATATCCAGTGGTGATATTCCCTCTAACTAATCATCCAAAATGTCCTGATATTCCCACCTTTGCCTTTCCCTTGCTCTTTTTCGCCATATGAAATCAGTTGTTATTATATGGTGCTCTGCCTCTATTGTCATAACATGTCCACACTTTTCTGGTTGTTGTTTCCGAATGGTTTTCAATACATCAATCAGGAAGACCTGCGATTTGCATTTATGTGTATAAAGCCTAGCAATACTTGATACATTCATATAAAAACGTATGTAAAAATAATCCTGTTGTGAATTTTTGGTTTGACACAATAAAAAAAGAAAATAAGAAATATCTTGTGGAACTAACTATGGTATGAGCCCAATTACAAGCAGGAACTGGTTGGAAGGGAAACCTGCAGCCCCAGGCATCAGTCCTGGACAAAGTTTGAGAACTGCTGGGCTTAAATATAAACAAATTAATCTATTTTTAATATGTTTTTAATGTATGGATTTCAGCACAAATTAATTAGGACTGTTTAAGCATCAAATAAAAAGTATCCACTTTGTCATCTTAAGTATAGTCTCTTTTATCTGGCCTTTGTGAACACTAGAAGACAGTAGTGTGTTTTCTCTGTCATTGTAACCCAAGACCAGGGGGAGTAATCCATCTGCCCATTTCCACTTATCCAGGGCAAGGCTGTGGAGAAGATGAAGCCTATCTCAGCAGCATGAGGTGTAAAGCAGGAACAATCCCTGGAGTGGGCACCTCTTCATCACAGGGTGAAATACATGCACAGGTCAGTTCAAATACGCGAGTTCACCTAACCCACATGTACTTGGCCTATGGGAGTGAACATTTGGCCAGGGAGAACTTGCAAATTCCACACAGGGAGCACAAGGGACAGACGTCCTTGATGCAAGACAGCAGTGCCACCACTGCACCACCATGCCACCTGGGGGAATAATCATCAAATAAAATATCTTCTGTTAACTTGGGATTTTCACGACAGTCTGTCAAACTATGTAGGGTGGATTTCTGTTTCATTTGTTCAGTTTCTAATTACACTAGTCAATAAATGCTCTCACTTGTCAGTTCCCACATGAATTAACTGGTAAATACTGTACTGTGCTTATTGAACCTGCTGAGAGGTTTTAGTTTTACTAGCAGTGATGTAATAAAAGGACAACAATGCTCGTGCACATTCACATCAAGAAATTTGATCACCATAATGTGCACATACGGTACTTAGGTGTCAGTCTTGATATGTAGAAAATGTGAATCTAAATGGTTCTGAAAAATGTTTAATAAAAAATTAAATACATTACACTCCTTAATTTTTCATAATTCTCTTCAGTATGTTGTATTTTTTGAAATAATTAATGTTATAACCAGGGCTGTGGAGTCGGAGTTGAAGTCAAGGAGTCAGAGTCGGAGACAATTTTGGGTACCTAGAGTTGGGGTCGGAGTCAGCAAAAATGTATCTATTCCGACTCCTAATAAATTTAAATTGTAATGAAAAAAAAATACAGCAAGTTCAAATGTCTCATTTCACAAACGATAGTCATAATTAAGTACTTCTCTGATGTAAGAATAAAGCCCAGTGCATAGTTGTGTTACTGCTAGTGTGAAGTTCAGCTGAACGATTATACAACCTGACATTCACATATTGTACGTTACAATGTAATGGTACATTACAAAAAGTGTTTTCATTTTATTTTAGATAGAATGTGTTTAACAAGTTAATTTGAGAGCAAACAAGTGTAATGATGTAGGTGGAGGTGTATGCTATGGTCTGATGTGTGTTCAGGGGTTCTTGTCTTTTGTTTAAACTGGCCAATATGGTAGAGAGTCAGCTTCCTAACCAGTAGTTCTGTGGTTAAATGACGTGTATGTTGCCTTCCTTTAATCAACATGGAAAATACATTATCATACTAAATATGTCAGAGTAGGGGAGTCGTAGTCAGAAATACCGGAAACTAAGGGGTCTGAGTCGAACGATTTATCTGACTCTACAGCCCTGGTTATAACTGGGTTAGGGTTAATAAAGCTTACTCATTCATTTTCTAAAACCGTTTCTTTCCATTCCAGAATCAAGTGAACCACAAATGATCTTGGCTGATGTAGGTGTATTCCATAATTTGACTATCATTGTCTGTTGTAATCACACATTCAATATCATACTGTACATCAAAATAAATGCACACCTTGAAACAGGGGTACCTGGAAAAAAACCCACAGAACATCTCCCTGAGAACAGAGAAATTCCACAGACAGTGACCAAGGTGAGATTTCAACTTTGTTTTCTGAGAGATCGTGCTGATCCTTCTGTACTGTAATATGAAAACAGAAGTAATTTTTTCTAATCTCATCTTTTTTTATTCGTATTAAGGTTAGCAGTAAAGCAGCAGAGTTAACCACAGCTCTGACCTAATTCATATATAAAATGTTTAATTATATTTTGCATTTTGACAGTGCAATAACCAAAAATGCAGTACTTTCATTTATACTGCCATAAATGTTTCTAAATGTGCATGAGCATTGCTATCACTCATTAAATCACTGACAGTATGCCTCCTCAAGCTATGATCATGATCAGTACTTATCTCCTGGACTAATGAGAATTGATAATGATATTTTTATATTCAAACACAGTGTCTGCTTGTCTTATGTCATCTATTTAATGGGTAGGTCCCAGATTCTAATCTTGAACTGGCCTGTGTGATTTTTAAAAATGAAATTAATTCTAAAAGAAACTCAAACATTTTCATTAAACCTTAGGGTATTAAAAAAACATATAGAAGCTGTTTTTTTTTTGTTTTATCACAGAAGTGAAGGACTTTTCAATGCTGCCTATTTTTATCTCATTCACAGTGTGTTCTGCCTTTTCTTACCTTCATCATTTACACAAGTCAGAATGAAAGGAGAACATAACCTATGAGTTGACATAAAATCAAGATATAGGGATCTCTCCAGTTAACATTATCATGCTAAGATGATTAATTTGTGTAATGTGAAGTACATTTTATGACTCTTTAACCCTTAGTGGTTAGCTGATGGTCAAGAAACAGACCAGCAGTTCAAGTCAGCTTTGCAACTAGAAGAAATGACCAAGGAACACCATAATAGAAGAATCATGCTTTCCACTTCCCATCATCCATCTGAGCATACAGCAGTCTAAATATTAGAATTCAAACAATTGCATTTATTGACTTGCTATATTGTATGTGAATTTATAGCAGATAATGTCACAGTGTTCAACTTCATTTCAAAATAAATAAGCAGTTGAGCTGCTCCTCTGACACACTCCTAATAACATTTGTACTTTAGCCCGTGAGGTTCACTAACATCTGTTATGCACTGACAAGATTTCTTTTAGAAACTCTTTACAGCATCATCTAGTAAAAATATAACATTACTGTTAGTGGTTTTGTCATCAGCAAGTCAAAAACAAAACAGTACTGATATACAATAGCCAGCTACTGTTGTTACAGTTTGTTGAATACTGACATAAAATTCAATTTAAGCAAATCTGACTCTTGTTATACAATATAAAAAGTCCCAATACAAAATCAGACTGACTTGAGCTTTCTTCTTTGCTACATTATAAATCTCGCGCCAAGATTAAGTTTCAGCAGTTGTTCTTTTGCCCTGCATAGATTTGTAAAAAAGTAAAGATTTATTTTAATTTGTAACACTTTATTTTCACAATACTCAAAACCTAATATAATAATAAATATAATAAATATAAAACACCCAACTGGGTGAGTAGTGCTCAGTTAAATCATTAAAACCTGTCTTATTCTTTTCTTTTTTTTTTTTTGAAAGACCTAAAAAGCAGCATGTAGAAAAATGACTTACTTTCTCGATCATTTTCCCTGACCACAGCTATGCAAAAGCTGATTTACTGAAACACAAGGTTAAAGATTATGATGAGTTAATATACTTATCTAGATTATCAAATACCATATATATGACACACTTTTTATTAGAAGGATTTTCCTGCGTTTTTTTTTTTTAAATTTAAATGAAAGCCTGTGCTTGTTTCTTTGTAATAACAAAGAAGGAGATTACAAACCTTACATGATAAAAAAAGAACTACTCACTTCCAAAAGCAGTGTTTTAAAGAAGTAAAATATTCCAACTTATTAAATTAAGTATAATGTTAAGATTTCTAAATTAATGAAATATTTAAAAATATTTGACTTTACACCTACCGCAAGTGCTGATCTGAATGAAACATGGAAATCTTCCTTATTTTATTATTTCTCCTTCTTATGTCTGTTGTGAAGGCGTCAGACTTGAGATAACACAGCACTGAGGAAGTTTAATTATGGGAGCTTCCTTGTTAGATGGAAGCAGATCCTGTACAATAATCTTATTACTGTGCAAAATCACTACACTGACTTGACTAAATTAAACACGCTGCATCATTCTCTGGTCAGAAGCATTATTGCCATACATTGTGCTCTTGCTTTAAACCAGATGTATTTACATGCTAAAAAAGTAACACATTTCTTCGTTTTTCCTACAGAAAAGAAATTCCTAAATAGGCAAGGGAATGATAGTGAGAGCAAAAAGCTGCACATGTCAACAGTCTCTCAATGTCACTGCATACCTCTATTGAGAAATATCATTTAAAAATGTTGAATAGAGCATTTGTCTCTTAATCATTTTAAATGTCTCAAGATTCCTTTGTGAAAACAGTCTCTACAAGACCAACTTAAAAAAGGCAGACAGGCTGCAGTACATGAAAATGGCAACTCACTGAGTCTAAGATGTTTCTAACATTGGCGTTATATATAAGGATTCACAAATAAGAGATTGTTAAAAGCAAAACATTTGGAATATCCCTTTTGTTAGGAAAAAAAGGCATTCCAAATATGACAAAAGTGCTTTTGCTAAAAAATCCAATTCTGCAGGTTCCAAGTTTCCAGTTATGGAGGTGTCTTGTGTTATTCACATCATGTGGTGCTGGCATTAAGTTTGTCGCTGAGTTTTTGGATGAGAACCGCCAGTTCCTCACTTGCTTGGGATTTGTCTTCCAAAAGTTCGTATCGAAGACTAGATATATCTTGCTTTATTTCTTTTAGCTCGCCTGAAAAAAAGACAGTCAGTAAGGAAAAGCAAATTCTTTTTTTTTTTTGAATGAGGGAAGAGAATAAGAACTTTATAGAATCTCATACCTTCGTTGACCTCATCGTTTTCTTTGTCAACTTGTGCCTTAAGCACATATCGCTTTATTAGACGTTTCATTATTTGCTGGAAAAGACAATAAAGCAAACATCAATTACAATTCAGTGCATTTTATTTTTTTCCTAAAAAAACCTAATGAAAATCTAAGCATAGATAGAAATTTCCAGCACTTTATAACTGTGTCATGAGACACACCCTGGATTACTGTATATTCTATCTGTTCTCTGAAAGCACCATCTCAGTGATGGGGTCATGGAAAGTTTCCTTCTGTAGCATTGGGCATTAGGCAAAAGCCAGTTCTTCATGTCATTTCAGTCTAAGGTTCAGAATTTAATTAACACGTATGTGTACCTTTGCAACATTGAGAGAATCTACAGTCTTCATCCACACATGGACATTGATCAAACCCAGGCCTCTCAAGTGATGAGGCAGCAGTGCCACAATACTGCCCACCATTTAACAGTAATTTCAATTACTGTTAATAAACAGTAAAAGAAATTATTAATGGGTAAGCACCAAATAGCTATTTGTGAAGGGATGGCACGAAAGCAATCCAAGACTCTACATGTGACTTACATTTACTGATCATCTGTTGAACCCTTCCAGAGTCAATACAGCTTCTGGAAATTCTCAGGATATTAAACACCAAACCATCATTTCAGGATAAAAGCAGAAAATAATTTCCTACCAACTTTAAGAGTGAACAATAACTGTGGTTTCACATGGCGTAGTTGTTGTCACTGATAAACTAGACCTCCAAAATGATGGTGGGATACTGTTTTGCTTCAGAAACCTAATGCATTAATGTGGTAATGAAGTTATGTAAAACTCTAAAGCGATGTTCATACCGTATGTGACTTGATTTAGATTTTTTGTTCAGATTTGATTTTTGTGTTTGACTGTTGAAATAGGTTCTGCAAGCAATTCACATCCAATATAAGTGTGTAGTGTAGAGATGTCTATTTTAAATCATGCACAAAATTAATAAAAACAAAATCTGAATTAGAATCGCATTTTATTGCCAATATGCATTTACATGTACTAGGAATTTGACATAGTGCACTTGCCCCTATATGCATAAAAAGAGAAAAAAGTAAGAATAAACCTCTCTAAGACAATGTGATTGAATAAACAAGTTAACAATCAACAGGACCCATACATATTTATATAAAGTTCTTCAGAGGGGAAAAAGCTGTTCTTGTGATATAAGGTTTTTGTCATAACAGACCTCAGTCTTTTGCTGGCAGGCAAATGTTCTTGATAGTTCATGTCCAGGGTGGTTACTGCCATCTATGATCTTACTTGCACACTTGTCAATCCTGGCAGAATGTAAGCAATGGAGTGATGACTATCAACCGTTCTGCATTTTGGATGATACAACTCAATCTGACCTTATCTTTAACTGTGGCAGCAGCATACCAGACTGTGCTGGAGGAAGTGAGAATGGATTCAATGGTGGCAGTGTTAAAATGTACCAGTATTGTCACTGACAGGTTGAACACCTTCAGCTGCTGAAGAAAACATTTCCTCTGGTGAGCTTCCTTAAAGAGTGAACTAATGTTTAACTCACACATAAAATCCTGAGCAATAATAGTGCAGAAGAAATGGAAAAATTCCACTGTGTCTATCTACTATTAAATCACAAAGTTGTAATTTGGGCCAATGGGAGCAGACAACTTCTGAAATCACTTACCATTTCCTCTGTCTTCTGCTCATTGAGATTTAGGTTGTACTGGCTGCACCAAGACATTAGATGATTGATTTTACTCCTATAGGTATACTCATCTTGATTATAGATTAGCCCAATGAGAGTTGTGTCATCTGCAAACTTCAAGCGTTTAATAGACTGATGGCCAGAGGTGCAGTCATTGGTATATAAGGACAAGGGCAACAGGGACAGTATCCAGCCTTGAGGGGTGGTCAAGGGATCAAACAAATGTCTCCCCAGCTTCACCTGTTGCCTTGCTGTTAGATAGGAAGTCTACAATCCACTGATAGATGAAAACAAATATTTTCATCTGGGAGAGCTTGTTCTGCAGCAAAGGTGGAGTAATAGTATTCAATGCAGAACTAAAACCTATAAATGAAATCCTCAAGGAGAATCCAAAACTATTAGACAGATGTGATCAACCAGACAACCATGAATAAGAATTGAATTATCCATATTGAGTTC
Organism: Polypterus senegalus; assembly: GCF_016835505.1. Taxonomy (NCBI): domain Eukaryota; kingdom Metazoa; phylum Chordata; class Cladistia; order Polypteriformes; family Polypteridae; genus Polypterus; species Polypterus senegalus. The sequence continues at coordinate 123,596,319 of NC_053157.1, read as the reverse complement.
CAGTGTAGAGGAATGGTGAAGGTTGGGTAAATACTGAGATAAAATTAGTTCAGATGGATGCATTTCCAGATAATTCTAATTCAAACATTAAGATGCAGGTACCATAATTCTGCACCAAATTTAGTACCACATATGAAACTGCTCTAAATCTGATCTGAAAAGTATTCTAATGTTGAAGGTTCTCTAAAAAGATCTGATCTGTGTCACAAGAGAAAAAACATTTAAACTGAGCTGCGGTATGAACATGGCCTTGGTTATGTAGGTGGCTGTTATGACTCTGGAGTGGTACTGATTCAGAACTCACAGAAACCTTTGCTGTAAAGTATTGTATGCTGGAGGACAGCAGGCGCAAATAATATGTCAGCAAGTTGAAGAAAGAGTTTGTCTTTAGTAGAGGAGCTGTTTTTTATAGATTAGGTGACAGGACAACTGTGTATCCTGCACTTTGTATCATTTTGGCTGATTCACTCAACCTAGAAATGAAACGAGGCAACTTCTGTGCAAGTTACATTTATTCATTATTGCCAAACACTGCTCATACATTCAGAGAATATTGCAAGAAAATATTTTTGACAATCATGCTTTACAATAAAGCTGACACCATGGAATCAGTAAAAGAACATGATAAAAATACTAGTTACCTGGTAGCGGGTAGGTTGATTGAGTATGCTGTTAAAACTGTGTGATTCTGCAATTTTCAGATTTGAATGACTGAACAAGTTCAACTATCAATAAAGAAATGTAAAGTTATTATTAGAATGTAGGCAAAAAAGGCACTACAGATGCAAATCTTTACACTCTGACATTAAATGATGGTTTAATGTATAAAAGAGTTCTAATTTAATAATAATGCAATAGCCATCTGTTTGCTAAATTAATTTATTTCATTACTGAGTTTAGCAGATCCATAGCTTAGTCTTGTAACTCTGAAAAGCAGGATGGGATAAAGTCAATTGGCATCAAAAAATACAATCAGAAACAGAAAAAATGAACAAAATATAAAGGTCTATTATCCCCAATGCTGATATTAACATACTAGAGTTGAGATTAGTAGGCTGAGTGGCTGAGCAGCTAAGGGACTGGACTTCAAATTGTAAGGATTTCAGATTGATCCTTGCCTTTTACTCACAGTACAAACCTGAGTGAGCCACCGTCCCTGTTTGTGCTTTAAAAGTAAACCTATTTAAGCATTTGAAAGTGACATGGGCTATACAAATCGACTTCATGGTCCTGGGAAGCCAGTTACACTCCACACAGCTTTGGTCTATTGAAGAGTGTTTCTTTTTAAAAGAATTTAAAATAACTGCTGTGTAAAACATTTGGAATAGTGTCCGACAATATGTTTCTTAGCAGTGTGCATTAAACTGGACAATACCAAACTTTCTGCAGAAAGCATCAATATGGGGGTCTGGCTTTTAAAAATGGAGAGATATGGCACAATTAGATCGGTGCAGTCTGGTCACCGCTGCAATCCTAGGTCTTAATTTCTATAGACTTCTGCTTTTCCTTTGTTAGAGTTTCCTTTTTTTATCAGGCTACTTAGCTCTTTTCTTTTAAAAATATAATTTTACATTTAATGAATATGCAAGGATAGATTTCTATTGGGTTCGGGGGTGGGTTCTTTTACTTTCATGTTAAATTTGGTTTCTGCCTCTGACTGATTTAAAAATCATAAAACATTTAATTGCACAAATGGGGTATTTATTTATTTGTACTTGTGTGAAATATCTGAATCATGCATCTATATGTAACTTCACACAATTATGCACACAGATGTACAGTATACTATCAAAAAACAAAATTATACTACAGAAAAAGCAAGCAGTTTAAAATAGAAATAGCATACGGCTCTGTTTTTTGCTGAATTAAAGAACTGAATTATTTTACTGGTGGGTTGGGATAACTAATTGAGTGAGATAAAAAGATAAAAACAAAAGAGCTAAATATTAAGCTTTATGTTCCTCTGTCTACCTACTATACCTCTTTAATAAGAATCCTTACAATATAAAGAATTGTATGACTAAAATAAGAAAGTTAAAAATAATATTTGTGCAGCCGTTCTCTATAATACTTTGTGAAATACAAAAGTACCACACTGTTCAGTTGTTCGATATATGTGCAAAAGTAGCTCCATCTTGAATAAAAATGTCAAGGAGCTGAAGAAAAGAAGCCAAGCAAAAATAAAAGGCAAAACTTCACCTGATAAAAGCTATAAGAACTGGAAAAGTTTGTATTGTTTCACTGCATTTTTTAAAATGTCTAATTATACAAGCACCCTACTCCGTTGGGCCCCTGAGCAAGACCCTTAACCTACAATTGCACTGTCCTGGGTATGACGTTAATCTGCATCCAGCCCTGCAGGTAGGCCCTCTAACCTACAGGGTAAAAACTTGGGGGTTGGTGGCAGAATTGGCACTCCAGCCACCATAAAAAACCTCACACTGTTCCAATCCATATGAACTAGTGTGGTGCTGAGGTGTCACCCATTGCATGGCTGCACTCGGTTCCTAATCTGGAATCCTGAGTTGGTTTTTCATGTGTTGGGTGCGGCAATATGCTCTATCAGCGTGTGCTCCTAACCTCTCTCTTAGCCAAGGTTTGCTGCATTTGGTAGAGGAGACCAAGGAATGAAACCTTGGCTCTAATTTTTCCTCAAGCTTCCCTGCTGCTATTCAGGCCACTGTTTCTGAGACCAAGGTGATATTCTTAACAAATATACTTTGCTAAAGAACTTGGCAAACCTCTGCTTCAGTAATTGCTATGCTTTATCACATAGAATAGCTGGCATTGGCAACTATAAGCTTGCAACATAACGTGTATCTTCAGCTTCCTTAAAAAGAAACCAGAATGCAATATGTTTTGATTATTTATATTTTTTACAGCTTTCCCTTGGTCATGTTGTGTTACTAGATTATCTATTAAAAACAAATAAAATGAAGTTTTTTAAAGCATGCAGGTTATTATTTTACACAGTTTCAGAAAGACAGATTATGGGTCAAGGCAGTATTTGCAATAGAATACATACCCTAGACTTTGAATTGTCCATTCCAATCTCAACATCTTTCTTTAATCTTCTTCGTCTGCACTTAAAAAGGTTCACCACTCTCATAATGCAGTAAAAGAAAGATTTTGGACTCGGCACTAGGCTGAATGGAGGGGGCAATGTTTTTCCATCATCAAAATATGATAGCCATAGTTTAGATCTGGCAAACTTCCATTCCACATCAGCATCATCCTTTGTTAAAATAAGTATATAACATACAATAAATATTTTATGAATGTTAATACTGTTCATAGTGTCAATACATTCTTACTTGCATATGCTAATAAACAAGCAAAACGTTGCCACTCTCAGGCACCATGATCAGTGAATATTACTATCTTAACCTCAAAATGTCTGTCTTCCTTACCTTGAAACCTCTGTCTTTCGTATCTGAAATAATTACCTTACCTTGTCATGTTCCTTACAATAGAATATTGTCAAATTGGATTATACCATTATCCATTGTGAATTGTTAAAGGAAACAATAAATATAATTAAGGACTAATTTCATAATCCTTAATATTATTCTGCTTTCTGAGATCTCTATTTCTGTTGCGGGGTTGTGGAAAGCTGAAACCTATGCCAGCAGCACTAGGCATAAGACAAGTAACAATCAGAGAAAGTGAGAGAAAACTGACAGAAAGTGAGCCTATCTTGTTACACACTATTATTGATAATACACTATTTGTGCTATTACACAAGCGCCCATGTTCATTTGACCCTGGTTTCAACTAGCTTAATGGCAGGGCACTGCACTGTGCTTGTTTCAATTGCCCATAAGCCTTTGCTGTCGGATTGCACCATGGTTAAACAACATGCCATAGTGAATTTCTTTGGGCAGAGGGAGTGAAACCTGCTGAAACTCACCACATATCTCACTTACTTAGCTCGGTATGGAAGTGAAACCAACATGACACAATAAAATGTTTATGAATGGGCAGAAAGGTTTAAAGTGGCAAGAACATGCTTGATCTGGTCGACCATCAACAACACGCACAGAAGCCTACAGAGTAGACTGATGGATTACGTCATCCGCTGTTGCTGAACATTTAGATATCAACTATGGATCTGCACATGCCTAAAGCGAATGATAACTTCAGGTAAAGTTTGTACAAATTGGGTACCCACACAGCTTACTGATCTGTACAAGCCAACATCCTTCAGCCATTCTTTGGCTATTCTGCTGTGCCAAGGGCAAACTAGCATATGAATTTATTAAAAATATTTTCTAGCTGAATAATAGTTCCTATTGTTTCTGTGTCCTTGGATCGAACCTCTGCCTGTGGATCTAATTTAATGTTGGAACAAAACTTTTGTTCTCATTTAATAATTTGTCTTTTTTGTCTTCTGAATAAAGTACAGAATCAAACAGTGAACAAAACATGTAATATAAGATTTAAATCGCATACTGTATATACAGCCAACTATACATTTTCATGATCATTTTGATAAAATGTGATCATGCACATAGTTCTCTTTGAAATAAGTCTCTTTAGGTAACCTCTGTGAACATGTATATAAGCTTAAATGTTTATTTCTTTCTGGGGAACCTGAACATAATGACCACAGAGCAGGAAACTGTCGAAAGTTTTACTTTTCACCAGTAAAAGTCAAAAGTATTCAGTTAACAAAAGTGTTCTCATCTGAGTTTCCTGAGTTAGAAAATGTGGTTTCCAAATGAACATTTGTGCCTTCTTGCATTTGTACTAAGTTCTGCTCCACTGTGCCACTCTACACTTGACAAATAATACTTTAAACTTGGAATGTTATATATTGTATATACAGCAAGCTGATGTTCTGCAAACCTTTTTCTTGCACATTTGTGACAGTGTAAGGAAGCCATGCTTCTTCATGTTATACATGGTGTACCTCTCTTGATTAACTGTGGGGCAAATTTTACGCAGCAGTGATTCCCACCATTACTAATTGCTTAAGTTAAAAATTTGCTTAATAACATGTTGCTTCAAACATGTATTTTGCATTCTCACAGTTGTTCATAAGTTACTGCTGAATCACATAAAGCTTTAGCTTTGCTGCAAGTGGTTGCAATGACAGTCTTTTTGCATTAAGAGCTGCCTTTTAGATCTCACATCGTCAGAGACATTCCTGCCCACCATAACATCCATAGAATTGCTGCAAGCTGATCAGTTTCAACATACGTGCACACTAAAGGCAAGTGGGATGGACATGGACACCAAGCATGCAACATATCAAAAGGCATTATGGCACACGATCACCTAGCAGATGGTGTCAGTCTTTGGCTAAAAGTGAGGCTGAAATTTAAGCTTTCTGATGTACAACCAATGTTAACATTAGAGAACTGAATCAGAGCATGGCACAGACAAAGGAAAAGGGAGAGCACAGTTGACATCAAAGGAAACCATAGCAAAACAATTCAACATTTTTTGCTTGCTGAATATGAAAATTTAGAAGGCCACATTCATATTATTAATTTTAAACGTTCAAACAATGCAACTCAGGGTCAACATTGGATAAATATTAGTTGGCTAAGCACAAATATGCAATCTGAGAAAAAAGAAAGACTCTTATTTTACAGCTTTTTCATAAAACGCACCAAACAATTTCCAGATTAGAATTAGAATTCAGTAGTACACTGATGCTAGGTAGACATTATATACAGAGTTGGATCTACTATGAAACTAATTAAGTTTAAGCTTCAGCACCCCCAAATCCCAAAGGGCCCGAGTAGCGACTTTAGTCCACATGAGAAGGGGGTTTTAAAAAATAATATAGTGTAATTCAATACAAAATGGTAGCTAAAAATAAAAAATAAAAATGTTAATAAATTACTATTTGGGATAGCTGTAAAATTAAATAGTTTTCCTTCTGAATATATTTAATATAAAATAATTAAAAACTATTTAAACCACCATTAACATTTAAGACAGAAAAAAAATAATTTTTTTATTAAAACTGTTTATCTCAGGCTAGCCATAATTGAAAAAATGAAAGCATATTTCGTTGCTTATAGTCATTGTAAAAGACAACATTTCAATCACTTTTTATTTACACAAATAATCCTATAAAGTCTTGAAATATACTAATACTATACTAAACATATACTACTATTGCAATAAATAACTATTTTGTCCCTTCAAATTAAAATACAGTAAACATTAAAAGGTAAGAAAAATATCTTCTTTGGTAGATACAAACAATAGATGACATGTTGTAACAAAAACGGAGAGCTGTTGATTGCTTTTTCAACATGATAGCACTCATGATAGTGATCTAGACAAGAATGTTTTTCAATAAAATGTTCATAGGGATAAAATTTTTAAATTAACCCTACACAAAACTAAATCTTAGATTTAGAAATTTTAGGTAAGTAATAAAGGTGAAACAGAGTTAGATTAGCCTAAGCCTAATTTGCGCTGGGCTGGCGCCCTGCCCGGGGTTTATTTCCTACCTTGTGCCCTGTGTTGGCTGGGATTGGCTCCAGTAAACCCCCGTGACCCTGTAGTTAGGATATATAACGGGTTGGATAATGGATGGATGGATAGCTTAAGCCTATTATTTTTACGAACGCTGGTTATGCAGATCAAGTTGCCGTTTTGCGAAGAGGCCCCTATAACAGTTCAAGCTTCAGGGAACCAAAAATGAAGGTCCACCACTGATTATATCACTTTTACACACACTGAGAATTAGCAAACCATATTTGAAAGCATTACCACAATATAAGTGTTGATTCTTTATGGCACAGTTTAAAACATGTATATGTTGTTAATTTTAATTAATAATAAGTGGTGAAAGAAGACAAAAACAACTACAGCATATATGCAAGGCCCCCTAACATGAACAGCGAAAGCTTAGGCATTGTGACAAACAAAAACTCAGCATTGGGGCCTCCTGTTTCATAATCTATAATTTATTTTACCTTAAACTGATCTAATTGCTTAATTAGCCTTTTTTATTTTTGTCTACTAATTCTGCATTTAGAAAAATGCAGAAGAGTGACATACTATAGATATTGCATTCATGAGAAATTCATATTTTTACATAATTTTTGAAGATATTAACTCTTTTATGTCATTCTTCCATCAATTTACCTTTTGTTCTGTATCATTTACTCCTTTCATATTGTCTAAATGTGACAATGTCAACTGGGGCAAATCATTGTGAATTCTGAAGCAGATGCACTTACTTGAGTATCATACTTACTAGCATGTCCATTAATAAATAAATAAGGAAATGACTGATAGAACTAGAACATAATCATAATTGTAATGATGAAAATGTTTAATATCATGATAGAAAATACTAAATTATCTCCATATAATATACGGAAATGTTTGATACATGTTAATAGAAATTGAGCAGTTTCAGTTTTGTAATTTCTCCATTGATGACAAAATATAGCAAATGGAAAATAACAGTTCATTCAACTAAAAAAGGAGTTCAAGTAAAGGTAGATGTTGGTTAGGATTAAAATCTGCAGCCAGAGTGTACTGCCTAGACAGAACTTGGGAACCACTGATAAAGCATCAAAGGAACATGAACATATCTGAAAGAAAACACCTCTGCCATTTTAATTAAGCTTTTCAGATATAGATCTGTCATGAATATGCATTGGAAGACCTAGGGTAAATACGTTTTTAAATAAAACCATTCTAAAAGAAATACTTAAATAAGTAATGTCAAAACTATCATATATGGGCATAGAGATGAGTCTTGCTTTAAAAAAAAATATTTTATGCTAACAGTTGGGAGCGTCTAATAAGAAAGTTCCAAGTGTCAGCTTGCCTTTATTGATAATAAACTCTTGTGGCCTGTAAGAGTACACGGGTCAAGGGTTTATGACAAAGGGGTCACTGAATAAAATCATTTGAACTTTTACTAATGACACAGATTCTTTGCTCCTTCCATCTTACACAAAAATGTTTTTTGCAAGCTGATGTCACAAACAAATTCTCACTTTTAGTAATTCATACTAAGTACTTATGTTTATTAATTTGTAGCAGAAATAAGACTGACGCAGTTTTATGGTGTTGGAAGGTGTGAACCGCTGAGCATATGTTCGGAAAGCTTCAGAAATTTCAAGCTAGAATATTAGCTAGGGGGCTGATACAATATTCTTCTAAAATTATTTCAATTACAAAAAAATAAACTACATGTGCCTGGCTACTAGAAAGTATAAAAATTCAAAAGAAGAAAAATATAAAATTCTCCCTTCGGCAACCTTGTCAATGAGACATGTAATCCAAAAACATTGTGTCACCGTCTGTTTTATAAAATACAAAAATTGGCTGCTTGTTTCATACTTTGATGAAACATTTGTAAATGACTGTTAGTAACTTATTAAAAAGAGTACAACATATATTAGTACTTTACTGATTTTATTTTTTTTTTGTCTGTGAATTTCATTACCAAAATCCAGGGCAGAGTTGTGGGAGCTGGAGTCTATCCTGGCAGCATCAAGCACTAGTCACTGTTTCAGTCCATTGCAGGATGCACTTATGTACACACAAACACCCACATCAGGTATTCACTAACAGAAAAATCAAACAAATTTATCCTAGTTTGCTTCTGGTGTCTTTGACCAGTCCTTCAATGTCCCTTTGACCTCTACCCCTAACTCAGTACAGCACAATGCAGGGATGGTGTTTGCTATGGTATTCCACATGAGCAAGGCAACATCTACAGCACTATGTTGAGATGTACTACGTTAATTTCTGGACTAAGTCATTTATTGACAAAAATGGCAACTACGCAAGGTGAGCACATCAGCAAAATGAAACCTCTGAAGAAAGACAGTCGCTTAGCTGCTAATGCATAAACAATGTGAGCACATCTACAAAACGAAACCTCCTTGGAGAGAGATGCCCAGAGTAGTTCCTTTTAAGTACCTAACATCTCTACATATCAATTTTTTTTCTGACGATTTCAATAGTTTCCATGACCGGCTTATACAGCTAGTTTTATATAATAGGCAACATTTTCTAACTTACAGTGACCTCTGAAAAAATCTGCATTCATTGTTTATGAATATAATTGATAACTTACTTAAGCACTTGAGTATAAAAGTTACACACATTTGAACGTTAACAGTTTCCCATTGGTTTAGCCCATCATGGATGAGTGGTGATTGATTTCATCTTGGATTCTCATACGCACTACAGTTGTCCAAAACCATCAGACAGCTAACTGACTCTCTTTCATATTGCAATCTTTATCTCCACAGCTATGAATGCTTATATTTTCTTATTCTGTACATAGTTATAGGGTCAGTTAATGCTTCCTAAATATACAAAAATCTAACCTAAGATAGATAGATAGATAGATAGATAGATAGATAGATAGATAGATAGATAGATAGATAGATAGATAGATAGATAGATAGATAGATAGATACTTTAATAATCCCAAGGGGAAATTCACATAATCCAGCAGCAACATACTGATACAAAAAACAATATTAAATTAAAGAGTAATAAAAATGCATGTAAAAACAGACAATAACTTTGAATAATGTTAGCGTTTACCAAAGGTGGAACTGAAGAGTCGCATAGTGTGAGGGAGGAACGATCTCCTCAGTCTGTCAGTGGAGCAGGACAGTGACAGCAGTCCGTCGCTGAAGCTGCTCCTCTGCCTGGAGATGACACTGTTCAGTGGATGCATTGGATTTTCCATGATTGACAGGAGCCTGCTCAGCGCCCGTCACTCTGCCACAGATGTTAAACTGGCCAGCTTCATTCCTACAATAGAGCCTGCCTTCCTCACAAGTTTGTCCATGTGTGAGGCGTCCTTCTTCTACTTTGGCACAGCAAGTGAGACTGTCACATTAGCTCCCTGGATGGAAATCTTAATATTTAGTATCAAAACCCATCTCTGTCCTATGTGACAGATGGCCATATCCCCTGCTTGGCCGGGAGGCTGATATAAAGGAAGGGCCAGGGAAACAGATGTGCATAGGACACTCTAGGAGAGCTAGAGGGTGCGGATTCCTGCAAGGGTTCATGGGAGTTGGAGTTCGGGACGACCCTGTAGGGTTCTGTGGGGGCCGCCAGGGGGAACTGCAGAGCGCCACCCTGGGCTTCCACCACACCTGGGAGTGATCTAGTTAATAAGCCACCTGGAGCACTCCCAGGAGCAGCATAAAAGAAGCCGTTTCACTTCACTCAGGAAACCAGAGTCGGGAGCAAAAGGGGGATGAAGCTTGCCATAGGAGGAGTGGAGGCAGAATGAGGAAGAGAAGGAAAGAAGGAATGTGTTGCCTTGCGTTATTGGTGCTTGTACTATGCTGTGCAGCATGGAACAAAACAAAAGTGCTTCACCACAGTAATAAAGCCAAGTTGTGTCGTAAGACTTGTGTCTGTGCCTGTCTGTGTCAGGGTTTGGGCAGCTTCATGCAGCTACAAAATGATTCTGTGGAGCTGCTAGACAGGTTCCCCTTACCATCAGATAATGAAGTATTAATCATAATTTGCTGATACTGTTCTTAGCCTTGTCAGCAGGGAGAGAGGCCATAATGCACTTCTGCAAAACTTGGATACACAAACCTATGCACCAATTGTCTCCCAAAATGTTGGGATTTACGTACACGAGAACTCAATGAACAGTCAACCCTCTTATATTTACAACAAAAGGTGAATACCAGATTTTTTACTCTTTACATCTGTCCAATTTCTGGATTAAATATCCACTACATAGCAGCCTCCCAATTGCTTAAGACCACAGCCCGCAACAAATAGCTATGCCAGTGGGAATTATTGTAACTATATCTCAGAAGAGGAAAACAGTCCACAACAATGTTTGATGTTGGTGTCACAACAAGTCCATGAGGTGCACAAGAAAGAGACACCATACACAAAAGAAGCAAAGGATTAACTTACCAGTAAATGTCAGCAGATGTGCTTTTTTCCATCAAGACAGTAACACATATTAGACATCAAAACACTGCAACAGCACTACAGATGGACAAGGAACCTGAACAATAGAACACAACTTTCATAAACTTCACGAGAAGCATATTGTTAAAAAAAGCTTCTTTGATCCATCAGCGGTTTCAAAGTTTACAAACATTCTAAGCAACCAGTCCGTTTGTAGTGCTTACTACAATAGTGAGAATAATGTAAATAGTAAGGTGGAAAGTTTTGATAAGGTGAGAGCTGCTGCTGACATAGTCACTCCTGAAAACAGAGTTAAAAAATCTTCTAGTACTGTTATACCATGGAAGACTCAAAGAGTGTCTGATCTAAAGAGAACATGCCGGAGAGCTGAGCGTAAATGGAGAAAAACTAAACTGAGTATCCACTATGAGATATTCAAGGCTAAAATAATAGAATAGTTTCCTACCACAGTCCAAAGACATGCAGGTTCGGTGAATTGGTGATCCTAAATTGTCCCTAGTGTGTGCTTGGTGTGTGGGTGTGTGTTTGTCCAGCTGTGGGCTGGTGTCCTGCCACGGTTTGTTCCTGCCTTGCGTCATGTGCTGGCTGGGATTGGCTCCGGCTGACCCTGTGTTAGGATGTAGCGGGTTGGAGACTGACTGACTTATTTTTCGTTTTTTTTCTCTTTCTTCATCCTGTAAAGCACTTTGAGCTACATCATTTGTATGAAAATGTGCTATATAAATAAATGTTGTTGTTGTCTTGTGCTACAGTCCCAGTTTCCTTTTCAGGTGTTTGTACACAGAAATAGTGCTGTTGTGGAACAGCATATGTGTTTTACACAGTGAACAAAAAACATTTTGTCAGTTTTTCTAGTGAAATACACCCACAAAGGGTAGATTTTTGCATTGTAATTAGAGGGACCTTGCCCTTCAGAATAAGGTACAATTGCCACCATGAGAAGCATACTCAAAAATGTACAGAGCATTGTATCATGGCAGTGTCCAATTTCAAGGAAAGGTGGGTGCAATTAGTCCATTAAGAAAATATAATTAGATTCAGTTTTTGCATTCAAATAGTCAATTGCATTGAATAATCACAGCAGCCCTAACTTAAAACAGTTTACTAGTGTATGATGTGTTTCTTTGCTGTCACACCAAGTTTTTTATATCCTTTTGGACTAGAGAGAAGGCTGTTTATATTATATATTCATCTCTTTACCCACTAGCTCAAAAATATAAAAGGAACATTCCTATTTGTGAATTTCACTATTTCACAACTGTTTTAGGAAGAACAAGCTGTTTACAGGGTGCTGTAATTTCTTTTTGCACTAAGTTATAGATCAGTATTAATGCTTGCTTTCAAACCTCACCTTCGCTGTCACTCATCTGTCAAAGTACAGTATTTATTACTAGAAAGCTGGTAATGATCCAGTGGTGAACCCTGCATGCATTCTATAACTTCAGTGAAGATGAAGTTCAGTCTCAAGTGAGGTAATTGAAAAAGGAACCCCAGTTATCATTCTATTTTTCATGTCAGGCCTCTTTCATCTTGTTCTATAGTGCTGTAACATAAAGGCTAAGAGCCAAGAGCTAAAACTGAGCCAAACATAAGGTAGAAGGCTGTCAAATCCAGGCAGTGAGTGGGGTAACTGATCATTTTGAGTTAAATATGATCTTTTCTAGCTTTTATAATAAATATGTTTATATGTGGTTGCCTTATGGTTATGTCACTAAATTCAGGTTGGAATTATTTGCTAAAATCTGAAGATTGAATAGTTTCATGACAAAGAAAATGTTTCTCTTACACTAATGAGAGAAAACTCAGAATCTATGTAGAACTTATGTAAACTGCCAAATCTCCCCATGGGGACAAATATTGTTTGATAGATTTTTTTCATCTATCTATCTATCTATCTATCTATCTATCTATCTATCTATCTATCTATCTATCTATCTATCTATCTATCTATCTATCTATCTATCAACAATCAGATCTATAGTATATTTTCTGGCAAATGCTCCAATCATGGTTAAAAAGAAATAATAATATATTATGAGACTTTAATAGATTACTGTTGATAAGTACTTGCAATATTATACATTTGTAATGGTTTAGTCTGTCCAGCTAAATACACTATAATGTGGTTGTCTAGATTCTGTAATTTCAAACAGTCTTTCAAATATTCTGACCTGATTTATTTTATATCTGAATATGACAGGCAAGGCAAAGAAGAATTGAGGAAAGAAGAAGAGAAACAATAAAATATATTGAAGTAAACATTAATGTATATTTACAAGTAAGCAAGAGACAGCCACTTTAAGAAATGCAGAGAAGGAAAGGGGGGGGGGGATTTAAAATGCAGTTAAAATACAGCTGATGTTGAGCATTAATATTAGTAATTACATTAAGTTAGATGGATGCGCATGGTAATTTCAATTGGCAAATTTTCTTTAAAATATTCGTTCATCTGCGGTGGGCTGGCGCCCTGCACGGGGTTTGTTTCCTGCCTTGCGCCCTGTGTTGGCTGGGATTGGCTCCATCAGACCCCCGTGACCCTGTAGTTAGGATATAGCAGGTTGGATAATGGATGGATATTCATCCATTGCTTTAGAGTTTAGGTTTTATTATCTGGGGAAATGACAGAACAGGTAGACCTGGCTACAATAGTCCACCTATTGGCTGAACAGATAAATCAGCTTCAGATACTGAAGTCCATTCAAAGTAACAGTCTGGCAGAAGCTAAGTCATACTTCTAAAAGAGAGAAGCTTGGGATCCTCACAAGTACTTCTCCCCTTTAGCAAATCTGATGATACAGAGACATTTTTATGATTGAACAGACCATGGTCTGACAAGTTTGTCCAAAAAAGGAGTGGGCACACATACTCACAATGTGCATACTACAACCTGACATATTAGCCAAATGCAAAGTTGTTAAGAAAGAAATCTTAGCAAGGTAAGCCATGAACTAAGACATACTGATCAAAAAATGCCAAGACTGGCACTTCGAATGTGTTCTGGTCAGAATTCACATGTTCAACTTAATGGGATGAATTAACAGATGGCCTTACTCCAACAAAAATTCAGGTTAAAGGACAGTCAAAATAGTTGCCTGAAAAAAATCTTGCTACATTAATAAAACGACAGATCTGAAAGGACATGGTGGAATTAATCAGAGTGGTGGAATGACATCAATCCACTGACAAAACTTAGAAGAAAGAAAGCAAAAGTGCAACAAATACCAAACTATACCAGCCAGAGACTACTCACTGGGACACTAACAGTATACCCAAAAGAGAGATCTCCTCCAGCAGTTTGGTGTTAACAAGTGTGGAAAACTGGTTCATGTTATCATTACCTGCCCACACCTAGACGAACAAATGCACCATGGATGGGTGAAATGGCGTTTCCTTCGTTCAAGACAATGTTTAGATAAGAGACCAGTTGTACCTATATACACAGGGCCACTAAGGCATGCCCATTGGCAGACAGTGTGCTCTCATTTTGGGGGTAATCCTAGCGTCTCAAGGTAGCAGTGCATTTGTCTGCTCCGTATGCAGTAATTTTTTGTATGGAATTGGCCTGACATTAGTACAAAATGAACAAACCCATACAGGGAAATCTAGTATGTACAAAACCCTACTTCCAGAGAAAGGCAAACACTCCCAGTTCATGTATGATGTGCTATATGGCCAAAAGAGTCACAAAAGGTGTAGGTGTCAAGTGTAATGGGACCTTGTCTGCTTCAGTTGACTTACCTCTGCCTGACACACTTGACAATCTACCCTACGAACCTTTATTGAATCTACAGATGTAGTTTAAATATTTGCCATCTGTATTTAAAGGGGACCAATGGAATGATTCAGTGAAGTATGACCAGAATACAGGTGTATCACCTACCGTGGATTACAGTCCACTAGGGTAATTTTGTAATTGAAAATGTTCTGTTATATCAAGTTGTGGATCATAATGGGGAAGGAGAAGCTTCTCATAGTCATTTTCCTGTTCTGATTACAGATTTGTGAATTGGCACACCCTCACTTGTTGGGAGGTCATTTGTGTCCTGAGAAAACATTACGGTGTATTAAAGGCATCAGTGCACATTTTTTTGGGCCTGGAATTAATGAAGAAGTCCATTAATTCTGTGCCTTTGGCTCAGAGTTTCAGTTGAGACAGAGACTGAGATGCTTGCAAGTGGCATCGGTTCCTCTCTCCATAATTGACACTCCCATCGAATGTTTGGGCATGGATATCATCAGACCCCTCGAACTTTACATCCGGCCACATAAAAATATTTTGGTTATTATTGATTATGTAACTCAACACCAAGAAGCAATTCCCTTGAATCTGGTGAATTTCCATACTATTTTCCAAAATTACTTAGGGTAGGGTTCCCTAAAGAAGTCCTAAAAATCAGGGAACCCCATTTATGTACTAGTTATTTAAAAAACGTACTGCCATTCTTTATATAAGACATTAAAACATCTGTTTATCATCCACAAACGGATGGCTTGGTTGAGCTTTTTTATGAAACCTTAAGATGTTAAGAAAGCTAGTTAGAGGAGATAGACAGGATGGAGATCAACTTATTCTGTACATGCTCCTCACTTAACCAGATGCACCACAAGCTTCCAATGGGTTCTCTCCATTCCATCTGCTGTATGGGAGACAGCCAAGGAGCATTTCGGATCTGGTGAAAGAGGTACGGGAAGAACCAGTATTCTAGAATATACGTATTCCACAACTGCAAGATCATTTTAAATGTGTTCTGCCCCCTGTTCAGATCCATTTAGAAAAGTTGTAGTTGATGTAGGATCGGTGAATTCCAGCTGGGGGAACATGTCATGGTGTTAATTGCCATTTCTCAATCTACATTTCTGGCAGGGTCCCTACGACATCAAAAAATGTAAGGGGATCACAAATTACTTGGTCAAACAACCTAATTCCAGACTCTCCAAATGGGTATATCACTTAAACCCTGGAGAAATGAGTGGAGGTCAGTCTCACCAGGGAGAATATCCTTGTGTTGTTTACAGAAACACTTAACATTGGCGATATGTTAACTCCTGCTATAACAGCCCAGTTACAAGACAAGATCACATGGGTAAATAGTGTTGTCAATACCAAGTCAGCCTAATTATACACAATATTATTACTAGGTCAGGTTTCATTATAAGAGTTTGCCTCTACCGGATCCCCGAGGCAAAATACAAAGAGGTTGAACTACAAGTCCAAAGAATGTTAGAACTGGGCATTACTGAAGAGAGTAACAGCACATAGTGAAGTTACATCATACTCATCTCAAAGCCTAATGGGTCTTGGCAGTTTTGCAATGACTTCCATCGACTCAACCAAGTTTCATGCTTTGACGCCTACCTGATGCTTCAGGTGGACAATCTTGTTGAGTATCTTGTGAACTCGCATTACTTCATGATGTTTGACATGATGAAGGGGTACTGGCAAATTCCTCTAGTCTCTGAGACAAAAGAAAAAACTGCATTTACTGTAGCACCCCTAGTAGTCATAGGCAATATTGTCTCTTACCCTTTAGGTTACATGGGGTTTTGTTGACTTTTTAATATCTTGTGGGCAGGCTGTTACAGCCCCATTCGAACTTTAGTGCTACCTACCTAGACAATGTTATCATTTTTTTCCCAGTACATTACAGTATCACTTACATCGTGTCCTGATCGTGCTCAGAACCTTTATGGATGCAGGCCTTAATTTTAACCCTAAAAAATGCTATTTTGGCCTTTTGGAAGCCAACGTTTTGTGGTATTTAGTCAGGAAGGACCAAGTCAAACCACAATGACCTAATATAGGCACTACACAAGAGTGACCTCAACATAAAACTAAAAGGCAGGTTCAAGTTTTTCCAGCTCTCTTCTATTGAAGGTTCCTGCCAAGTTTTTTTCCAAAAAGGCTGGACCTTTAACTAATTTGACACAAAAGGCTACATCAACACATGTGGTCTGCAATCCTGCATACCGCATTTAATAAACCAAAAGTAGGCCTTGACATCTGAGCCTACATTAATGTTACCTAACTTCTCTCTTCCCTTCCTTCTCCAGATCGACACTTCTGAAACCAGCCTTGGAAATGTATTAAGCAAGAACATCAATGGTGCTGAACACCATCCATCCATTATTTAACCTGTTATAATGACGGTCTGCTAGGGCCAATCCCAGCCAACACAGGAAACAAACCCCGGGCAGGGCGCCAGTCCACCACAGGGCACACACTAGAGACAATTTAGGATTGCCAACACACCTAACCTGCATGTCTTTGGACTGTGGGAGGAAACCCACGCAGACAACATGCAAGCTCTACACAGGGAGGACCCGGGAAGCAAACCTGGGTCTCATAACTGCAAGGCAGCAGCGCTACCCACTGCACCACAATGCCACCCCACGCTGAACACCCAATATTTTTATTTAAGCTAGAAACTGTTGGATAAGGAAATGGGTATACACTAGTAGAATGAAAGGCCCTTGCCATCAAATAAATTAGGTTGAGAGTTCATCCTTAACATGGATCATGGGCCCCTGCAATGGATGGCCACTTACAACCTGCAGGGATATTGCTTTAAGGCTATTCATCACAAGGGACTTCTCCACACCAACTTTCTGTCCCAGGTATTGTAATTTTTCAACTACGTCTGCTCCACCCTATGGCAACAAGGTGGTTGCATGTCAAACATGTGAGCTTGCGGCATGTTACACAGTTCTGAGTGTGTCCAAAAGGATTACTGGGATGGATTTGGTTGTGACATACCATGTAGCGCAAAGTCTGTTTCTACTAGTTTCTACTAGAGTGGAGGAGGTCTCGCTCAAGGACAACTGATGCTACTTCCTATCTATCGACTCCAACTCCTCCCCTTCAACTTTCCTTCACTTCAAATACCAGCAACACCAGAAAACCAATGTCTTTTGTGACTTGACATCCAACAGGAGCTGGGCTCTCTAAGACAAAGGTCTTAACAGCAGCGTGAAGAAGCAACATGTGACTAGTGATGGCAATTTTTTATATTTTTTCTATCACAACATTAAAAGGGGTTACCCTTGGTACACCCAAGTCTTTATCTTGTTATCTGTGCTTTCTTTTACACACTATAATAAATAAATACACAAAATAAATTTATAAAAATTCAAAACATTGATCAAATAATCTCAGGGATGTCCGCAATATTTGTAACAAACTCTGAATATTTTGTTTTAGAATGCAAAAGTAAGCCGTCCTATGTCATCAGTGCTATTTGCCATTATTATTGAACCTCTCACTGTTCATATTTGTCAGTCATCTTCCAACCCGCTATATCCTAACAAAGGGTCACGGGGGTCTGCTGGAGTCAATCCCAGCCAACACAGGGCGCAAGGCAGGAACAAATCCCAGCCACTGCAGGGCACACACACATACCAAGCACAATTTAGGATCGCCAATGCACCTAACCTGCATGTCTTTGGACTATGGGAGGAAACCAGAGCACCTGGAGGAAACCCATGCAGACACGGGTGAACATGCAAACTCCATGCAGGGAGGACCCAGGAAGCGAACCCAGGACTTCTTACTGTGAGGCAACAGCGCTACCACTGTGCCACCATGCTGCCCTGGTCATATTTGTATGCAAGTATATTTTTGGAGTATCAGATGAACACACCTGAGCAGAAAATATGCTCATGTCATGCTACTTTATATCACCTATCCAAATTCATCATTGTAATTTAGATATATTTCAGAAATGTCATTGAATTTCTGGGCTTAACATCAAATTGGATAAGAGTGTGTTATTCCTAGTCAATGCTCTGGTACTTATAGTTGTCTATTATGGTCTCATTTTACCCTAAAATGTAAAAAATTATTTAAATCTAATTTTTATAACCTATTGTAAAGTTTTAAGCTTCATTTTACGTTATTTCTGAGTAAAAATAAAAATGCAGCCTTCAAGGTGCAATGGGATAAAGTATTAAGTTTCAAGAATGACATAATTCTCCTTCATACATCAAAACCTGTGTGGATGGGTGCATATTATAAAGTGGCCTTAGTAATGAGCTAAGAGTTGTGATTTTTCCCATTTAGATCACAAATTAGCTGTTCAAAAAATATTCCACCTGAGGGTTATCATTGCTTTAAATAATAATTAAAATAATCAGATGTGAGAAATTCAAAATAGACTTCAACAAATAATGCAGAATCAAATCATTCAGAGTATACTGAAATTATTTCTTTTCTATTCTAAAAATTTGTGTAATTTCTAAAATGCAAAGGGGAGATGAAAATTTTATCTATGAAAGATATATGTGTATGAGAAGAATTTTTGTTATTTTTAAAGATGTTTCACATTTAATGGTCAGTCTCCAGAGAAAGAGGAAGAAAAAAAAATCAAACAACTCAGCTACTATGACATTGTCAAGGGTAGGCTCACTGTGAAGGGCAGATGTGTCAAGATGCCACTTCATCTGTCTGCGCTACCAGCAGGTGCCAAATTGCTTTCCAATTAAAGAATTACCTGCCAGTGCTGCTAAAGTACTCGACTTACATTAGGAGATCATATACATTTATTTTAAAACTTCTAGCCACACTGGATGGAAATGTGATTTAATGTTATTTTTTACCTTTTCAATACACTGATGGAAATGGATATGTTGAGTTATTATTATTGTATTTATTTGACCTTCTCCATTATCAAATGGCCATGTTTTAACATTTCTATTACATTTTAACGTTAAGAGATCATATACATTTATTGTAAAACTTCAATCCACACTGCATAGGAATGTGATTTAATGTTAAACTTTTTACCTTTTCAACACACTGATGGAAAAAGATATATTTTTATTCATCCATTTATTTCTCTTTCTCTGATTTCAGTTGGCCATTTTTTCAAATTTGTTAACTTAATTAATAATTCTTCTTCTTATTTTGGCTGCTCCTGTAAGGGGTCGCCACAGCGGATCATCTTCTTCCATATATTCCTGTCCTCTGCATCTTGTTCTGTTACACCCATCAATGGCATGTCCTCTCTCACCA
The DNA here is from genome assembly GCF_016835505.1 of Polypterus senegalus. NCBI lineage: Eukaryota > Metazoa > Chordata > Cladistia > Polypteriformes > Polypteridae > Polypterus > Polypterus senegalus. The sequence continues at coordinate 123,576,398 of NC_053157.1, read as the reverse complement.
TATCCATAAACCTTCTCTTTAGCCTCCCTCTTTTTCTCTTCCCTGGTAGCTTTATCCTTAGCATCCTTCTCCCAATATACCCAGCATCTCTCCTCTGCACATTTCCAAACCAACGCAATCTCGCCTCTCTGACTTTGTCTCCCAACCGTCCAACTTGAGCTGACCCTCTAATGTACTCATTTCTAATTCTATCCATCCTTGTCACAATCAATGCATACCTTAGCATCTTTAACTCTGCCACCTCCAGCTCTGTCTCCTGCTTTCTGGTCAGTGCCACCATCTCCAACCCATATAACATAGCTGGTCTCACTACCCTACCGTCCTGTAGGCCTTCCCTTTCACTCTTGCCGATACCCGTCTGTCACAGATTACTCCTGCCACTCTTCTCCAACCATTCCACCCTGCCTCCACTCTCTTTTTCACCTCTCTTCCACAACTCCCATTACTTAACTTAATTAATAATTACTTAATATTTTATTTTCTTTTGCTTAAGCAAAGTGTACCACATTTTTAAATGCCATTGTGTTCAGATAAGAACAACTTGAATATTTAGAAAATTATTTTAAGACAAAAGAATCTGATGTCTAGAGTTTTCATAATGCTGCTCTGTTCTTTGGCTGTGTGTGATTTTACAATTAAGAACTGTTACCATGAAGCATGTGCACATTTTATGCTTTTATGAGTCCCTAAATAAAGGCAGAAAGCCTGGAGGAAAGGAAGGACTTAAATTTATAAGGTCCAAACAAAATGGGACAGGTTGTCCACACTACAGTTTAGCTTAACTCTATAGGTTCAGCGAAAGAGCTGGATAGAGGATTTTCCACAACCACCTTGAGTGAGGTACATGTGCAGCGAAGAAGATGTTAAGGTACCAAACAGGTGCACAAAAACAGAGTTGTCTGGAAAATTTAACATCTTGCTTTACTACGCTGTACTGTGTGGACGGCAACATCTTGATTTGCTTTCATTTTGGCACATAAGATTATTCATCATTAATAATTTGAACATTAGAATGTTAAACCAAGTTAACTGAGTTGCATTACTATTTACTCTACCACAAGTAAGAGCATTATTTAGGTCGGAAAGTGAGGAGGACACACCAATAAAATTGTTACAGCAGCATGATTTAAAATAAAGAATGGGCTGCATAGAATTGATGCTGTAGCACTATATACATCATTCTGAATAAATGCTGTTAAAAGTCAGTGCAAAAGAGAACCAGACATTATACTGTGGGCCCACATTAAAAGGATACAGTATGTGCAGGTAAGAGAAGGCATATGCTTTGAGGGTACTGGCAGGTGTTTCCCAAAGCTCTGCCACTATAGAACATTTTTCTGGTACTGCAGTATATCTGTAAATCTGTGTGTAGATCCATCCAGTTTAGAAAGATAAGTCTATGTGCTAGTAGTGTGGTAGAGGCAATTACAATCAAAAAGCACCAAATGCACATCTCCTTTTAGACCATCTTTATGTACAAAAAAAAACCAAACAGATGTGAATATAGGTTGGTATGAAGGTATACTGCACTTTATTGTTGCCCTACAGTCCTAAGCACTAGTTTTCAAATTCCTGACTGGTCACTATATAGAGTTTTTACAGCCTGCATTTGTCCTTAGGGGTATTCTCACAGATCCCAAAGATATGGATTTGGCTGACTGACGACTCTAAACTCTCCCTGTTTGACTAAATGTGCCTCCCAATATACAGATACTGGTTTTTGCCTTTCACCTGATAATAGATGGGATCAGTGTTAGTACCCTCTAACCCTGAAATTGAAAAGGAAGCTTGGAAATTGTAAGAGTTGAGCTGAATCAAGCATGTAATAGTGGCTGGTAATTCTGTGTCATAGCTCCACAGTCCAGGTGTGGTTGCCAGCCCAGCCATGGTTTGCATACAGTTTTTGCACTCTCTTTTTACTGACTGCACTAATTGACAGCAGTGTGAAATAAGAATTTAACCCAAAGATTGGAGTGGATAATATAAACTAGTCAGGGTCAAAACAAGGAAACAAGAGAGTCAAAGAAACAAGCTCAGAATGAGAAACCAAAACCATAGTTAAGGTATGAAGCAAAACAGTTGAAACCTAGTAAAGTACTTTGTGAACTGAACCATGGCATAAATTGAGGAACATAGCCTAAAGACAGAAAAAGTTCAGTAATCAATATAGAAAGACAAAGAAAATCAAGAGAGGATTTACAGTTATATCTAGAAACTTGGACAACCATGAAGTACATGACACTGTCATTTTATTTCTCTAACCTACATGTCACATGTCATGCACTTCCTCTTGACTTTACTTAACAATGGCACAGCAACCAAGAACAGAAAGGTCACAGAATGGAGGACTCATATGAAAAACAAGATGGTGCCACAGGATAACATACTTAATTTTCAACATTGTTAAAGACATGTTGGATCAAGAAATAAACTAAACCATTGGATTCTTTGGATCCCAAAACCTAAATATGTTTAGAGAAGAGGAAACTATTTAGAAAAATTAAAATCAAAAGACAGATTATGAAACTCCACATACTGTAACTCTGATATCTCTGTGGGTTTTCTTTGAAACTCTGTTTTTTTCTTATATCCCAAAGTTGCACATGTTGTGTTAACTAGTAATTTTGAATTAGTAGGTTGTGTGTATGTGGGTGTATGCTGTCTCACACTTGGGATACCACCCAATGCTCCTGAGACAGTCTCTGCAATGAAAAAGAAGGTGATGAAAATTAGTAAATGGGCCAGATTAAGTTTTGTTGTAATCAGGGTCATAAAACTCTAACAATAAGTTTAAGAAAACCTACTGTAGGTCCTTGTGACAGACATGCATATATTATAGCATCTTCAATCAACCAACCCACATTTCCGCAATGTAATACAATTGGTGAAGCATAATAAAGGAAACAACGAAGAATCCAACCCAGAATCAAAAAAGGTACCAAAACTTTCATATGAGTTCTTGCTTGTATATCGCCATTGTTACCTATGATCAAATTACTTTGAAAATGAGAATATGTTTGCTTAGTGGAAAGTGCTGCTATCTCACAAGGTCAAAGGCATGAGTTCATTCCCTGTATAGCTCACTATGTGGATGTTGTACACTCTGCCTGTGCGTCTGTGAGTTTTATCCAATCAGGATGATTTTGTGCCTTAAATCTGTTGTAGACACTGTACCACTGTTACCATTGGATATATGGATGTAAGAATTGAGTTATATTATGTACACACAGCAATGCATTTGAACTTGAATTTGGCCTGGTATGATTAAAAATAATGGATTTTATTTACAGAGGCTTCCCATGTCCAAGTCATTTTATACATGTATAAATAGGAATAATTACAAAGCTAAAAAGCAAATACTAATAATTAATCCCTCAGCTAATATCACAATTATAAGAAAAAAGGTTAGCATATAACGCTCTTAACCTAAAGGTTGTTCCAGGGGCGCTGTACAATGGCTGACCATGCACTTCAACCCTAAATGGTTATGCAAAAAGACAATTTCCCATCAGGGATTAACAAAGTATATCAAATCAAAAAATATAACTATACTTCTAAGTAGCAAATATTAAATGAGAATAAACATATGCAAAACAGTAAAGACACAAAAAGGAAACAAACAGACATTCTGGGAGGATATGGGAAGCCACTGGGGAAAGAATAAAGAACTCTTTTTTCATCTCTCTCCTCAAGCAGAAACATAGAATCAGGAATTTCAGTCATAAATCAGAGGGCACACTGGAAGTCCAAGAAGCTTGAGCTCACCTAGTAAGGATGGCGCACATTCCAATGCACTACTGTTTCTACAGGTATTATACTGAAGATAAAAGCAAAAGCAGCTTTCATTTGAACCCATAGCAGTTTGCTTTTAATGGCCATGTGTTTGTGCCAAGTACATTGTAGTGGTCACAAATGTACGTTAATATAGAAAGGACCTGGTAAGAGGGAGTAACACTGAAAAGATGTGAACATAAGACAGATATGCCTTCTTAAAATGATGGGGTTTGAGTGCATTTTTATTGAGTAAACAGAGCAGAAACAATAATTTCAGGGCAGTTATTCTCTGTGCAATACCACCAAAGGTTCTGTCATCCATAGAGCTTTGTGTTTTTAGGTAATCGCAAGAATGCCATCCAGAGTAGATTAGAGTTAATGGACTGGTTTGTTGTAATGCTACAGGCTGCTGAAGTAGGCCTCTTGAATCTTTACAAGATCTTGTACCATATTGTGATGTATGGCCGACCGTTCATCCCAGCCAATACCCCCAAGCCGCCTGGTGGAGCCCTCCCTGCAGTATGGAGGTGCCCCGAAGACCAGCAGGGCATCCTGGACATTGGAGTTTTTATACACAGCCCTGCTGGATACTATGGGGGCCACTAGGAGACGCTGCAGGGAGGTACAATGGTTATTTGCCTTACGCCCCGGAAGTACGTCCGAGTCACATGGACAAGAGGAATGACGTGCTTCCGGGGTGAAGAAAAGGACTTTTATCTGACCCGGAAGTGATAAGAGATCACATGGACTGGGGATTGGAACACTTCCGGGTCAGGGAATATAAAAGGTTTGTGGGAGCTCCCAGACAGAGAGCTGAGCTGGGATTAAAGGTGGCAACGCATCTGGGAGTGGAGGAATTGTTTATTGAGTATTTGTATTGTGTTTAATGAGTATTGTGGAGGAGAGGGTGCTTTGTGTACTGTGCTGTGTTAATAAAGTCAACATTTGGACTTTTACTTGGCGTCTGACATCTTGGACAAGGGTTCAAGGGAGCGATAGCGCCCCCTATCTGTCACACATATACTAGTACACAAAAGGTGACAGATGTTTATATAGTTTGTATAGTCAAGGATTAGTCATATTTTGCACCTGATACTTATGGAAACAGCTCCAGATTTTTATTTTACTGAAAAAATGTGAGCACATAAAATGGGTAGTTTTTCTTTAACAATTCATTAACATTAGCATTCATAATAGCACTGCAACTATTGAGATCTTTTTCTAAGTGGAGACTGATGATAGATTTACTGTAAGAAAAACACATATCGTTGGGAGAATGAACATGTGTTAATGTAAATTAAAAACAATGAAATGCTTCGCAAGATAAAACAGCACATTAAACAACTATCTGAATAAGACTGAATTTTATTGCAGCAAGTCCCTGAATTGCAAAGATTTTTCATGGTAGGTGTCTATACATTATTCCCAGAGGCAGGACCCAGAAGTGATCAATGCATGGCCTTGCCAGGTCCCATGAATTATGTCAGTGAGAGAACACTGTAAAAAAAAAGGATTTCTACAATAGTCGTATTTCAAGCAGAAACCTTTTGATGAACAATAAATCTACCTTCCTGGGTACACATTCATTCTGTTTCATGCTGGAAATGAAATTTGTCAGTGTGGCACAGGTTTTACCTTTATCAAAAGGTTGCCTTAAAGTAGGAGCCTGGAATCTGCTCAGTGCCATAAGGATTTTTCATAGCATTTTTGCTGAGGCAATTTTTTTCATTGTTCATTATAAAAGACATGACTAATGCTGCACTTCATGGTTGCTGAACACATGTAGAGTGTGCTTCAGTTGCCTGAGCGGTAAAGGTTTGGCCCTTTGAAGACAACATTTTCTGGGCAACAAGATTAGTTTGGAGCAATATGTGAGTTGGACAACAACATTAATGAGTCAGATGCTAAATGGGCTTTCTCGTAAAGTGATCCAAATAAAGTTTCATAATGTTCAGAAGCAATTTTTGTAAGACTCACTCTATGAAAAATGGTCACATTCAGATTTTCCAAATTTATAATGTGTATTCAATGCTATTTCTTATTTAGAAAAAAATTCTTTTTGGAGAATGTGAAATTTTCTTTCTGACGGACGACTTTAGGCTATTTCCAGATTGCTAGGGTAAGCATGTGGGCCCTGCAGTATTCCTGCCATATCAATGCTAAAGTGTGCACATGAACTTTTTAGTACTGCCTATGGGTTGAGCCCCTTTTATATTGATTGATATTTTTGTGACAGAATTTAAAAAGGTGCGTGAAATGTATACATCCTGCTGTTCTGGAGTAGTCATCATCATTACTGTACATCATTTCAGTACTTATCTACAATATGATTTGCCCACTTAACAAAAATTCTAAATGCATGAATATTCATGTGTGCTTTTGCTTTTGAGTATTTGATGTTGATAGTGAGATATCTTATGTTGATGGAATTATTTGGTCAATATTTTATCATCACTGGTACTGGTAATCAAATACATTATCAAAAGCACTTTCGCTCCCTCGCTTATATATATGTGAGCCTATTCATACAAGGATCCTTCCCAAGATCATGGTCATGTTCCCAGGACAATGGATTTTGACTGAAGAAGTCTTTTAAGTCAAGCTCTATAAGTACTTGATAATCTTTTGTTCACTCTCTCTATCTCTCCAAGGTCTGTATGGCATTACCAGAGATTTCAAGAATGACCAAAATACCATAGCAAAAACAGTTCAAAGAAGTTTGGGAGGAGTGGTGGCTCTGAGGCTTGGGATCTGTGCTGGCAATCAGAAGGTTGCCTGTTTGAATACTGTAAATGCCAGAAGTGATTCCCGTTGGGCCCTTCAGCAAGGCCCTTAACCTGTAATTAATCTGTCCTGGTGATGTTAACCTGCAAGGAGGTCCTCCAACTTGGAGAACTTGGGGGTTGGTGGCAGGACTGGCACTCCAGCCACTGTAAAAAAAAACTCACACTGTTCCACTCCATTCAAACTAGTGTGGTGCTGAGGTGTCACCTGCTGCACAACTGCAATTGGGTCCTAATTTTGGATCCTAAGGTGGGTCGTCATGTTGTTTGTGTTGCATCGTGCTATATCAGTGCATGCTCACCAAGAACCTCAAAGAAGTTTAATGACTTTCACAAAAGTCTTCTAAAAATAAACATCCTGCTAAGCATTCAGCTACCTTATATAGCAGCAATGTGATTATATGATGTGTAGTGTCACATCCGAACCACAAGACCAAGACAGTCATCTTTGCCATAAACAACATGGTGGCATCTACAAAATACAGTACACAAAATGGTGGCCTTCATGTAAAAACAGACAAATAAATGATATTTAATACAGTCAAAAAAATAATGAACAGCAATAACAATCATTTCCATTAACTTAGCTGCAGCTGGCAGTCGACACAGCTCATAGTAGGTAGTAGTCAGTAGTAATAATACCACAAAAATCAATTCTGGAAGAAGTGATAGTTTTTCCAAAATAACACTGTCACTACTAGTCAGCTTGAAAAAATTGGGAAAGCTTAACTATTAATTAAACAAACAGGAATGATGGACTGAATGGTCTCCTCTCGTATGTCAAAGTTCATGTTCTTGTCTTATAAACATTTCATTGTGAATGATTGATGAGCTTTTTTTAGTTCAGTTTCATTTTCTACTTTCTGTTATTAAATGTGACACATACAGTAGATGCGTTCAATTTTCATTTTAGTGTTTTTGTTTTCACAATTTCATTTACGTGTACTGTACTTTGGCAGTAGTACATACTGTGATTGATTTTCTTGGTAGTGTTGCATAAACAGTTATACATTTTTCATATATTCAGACACCACTGCAAGCAAAATCTGTACAAAACACAAAATGTTTCTATGAAAGTACCTTGTTAATCCCAAAATTAAAAACTATTATTGATTTAGTTAAATATGCTGCCTGTCCTGTTGAGAACCAGACAGGTGATTTATTTAATTAGCTAAACTGGGCAAAGCATGTAAAAATAAAAACCAAAACAAATAAATATAAAGTTAGCTATGAAATCCTAACGAGAGACATAAATCAAAGTTGAAAAGACAAGCAAACAAGTCACACCAAACGAAACTGGTGAGAATCACTAAATAAAATTTCTTTTACATATTTTTGTATATTTTTTATCCCATTGCATCAATTACCTGAGGGTCATGAGCCTAGAAGCCACACCCCTAGCAACACCGGAAGAGGTGTCAACAACAGTACTCAAAATGAAGGCCCTAAGAAGTACCATTCAAGGCTTACTTACTTACTCAATACTAACTGAATTCAAGCAAAACCTAATCATGACATTGCCAGTACCTTCAAAATAGGAAGCCCATGAGTCAGCACACACAGGGAGGGTCCATGACCCCTGCCTTAGGTAGTTCGTTGGAATTAGCTGATGCCTCAGCAACATATGACTCTAGAATCAATACACATTATGCATGCAACAGACTAGTTAAAAGCATAGCTAACTTCTATTTTTCTTAATGTTTAAGTGTTTTTCTCTTGCATTAAAAATACAAACAAAAAATTTTCATTGAATGTCAGCACCCAGTAACAGACAGTCACCAGGCTGGAGTCAATCTTGGGTTACATGACCGCCTCACTAATTTGTCAGTATTATAAGCACTCTGTATGTTTTCAAGGATGATCAAAATATTTAAAAGCACCAATGGGAAGAGAAACCCACACTGCCAGTAAAGAACATTTCTGTACTCCAGCATGGACAGACAGAAGCCAATAGGTGTTGATAAACACTGTTACTATAAAAGCTGCCCTAAAACTGAATATGAGGATATGAGGGGAGTACCAGAGAGAGAGAGAGAGAGACATGGAGGAGGGGTTAGAGACAGAATGAAGCCATGAGAGACTAGTAAAAGTATACTAAAACTCTTACAAGACAGCAGTTGGCTGCAAAAACATTTTGACTGGAGTGTTGTGGATTACTCTTGCAAAAAGTATTTCCTAAGGTGTAGCAGAGTTTAGAAAACCAAGAAATGAAAGCTGAGTTTCTGAGACAAGAAGGAGACTTTGGAAAAATCAAGATCTCTTTACAAGGATTAGAATTCATTATAATCCTAATGTAAACAAGCCGGGCTTGTACCGAACCTGTTTATTTTATGTTTTACCCTATAGAAACAACCATTTTAAATGGGGCTTGCGCCCTTTGTTGATATATAGCAAGAAGTGTGGAGTACAAGTCAAATGTGGTTATACTCAAGCTTTATAATGCACTAGTTAGAACTCATCTGAAGTACTGTACAGTATATGGTTTTGGTCTCCAGGCTACACAAAATACATAGAAATTCTAGATAAAGACCAGAGAAGTACAACCATGTTGATTCCAAGAATGCAGAAGATGAATTATAAAGAAAGATTAAAGGAGCTAAGCCTTTTCAGTTTAAGCAAAAGGAGATTAAGAGGTGACACAATTAAAATGTTAAAAACTATGAAGGGAATTGGTATAGTGGATTGAAACTGTTACTTTGAAATTAGCTCAAAAAAAAACACAAGGATATAGATGGAAACTGATTCAGTGTAAATTTCACACAAACATTAGTAGGTTTTTATTCACACACAAAACCACAGACACATGGAATAAGTTACTAAGTAGTGTGATAGACATGAGGACTTTGGGGATCTTCAAAACTAGACTTGACATTATTTTGAAAGAATTAAGGGGATAGGATCGGCAAGCATTGTTGGACTGAATGGCCTATTCTTGTCTGGACTGTTCTAATGTGCTAATTGTTGGATGGGGGTTGAATGCCAAGTTTCATGGATTGCTTTCAAAACATAGTTTGACTTGCTATGTGATTATTATTTGATTGTGCTCATGAAACTGGATTCTATTGTGTTCCTGCATGCATCAAGGGTCAGAAAATGTGGTGAAAATATAATTAAAGACTACAATCGCCCGGGAAACCTTCTGTGTAGAGCTGTGCGATATGACCAAAATCTTTTATCCCGATATTTCATTTCATATCCCGATATCACGATATAGTACATTTTCTTTGTATTCAGTGAATAGTTTATATAATCACCACTCCTTTTTTTCATTTAAATTAAAAAAATCAAAAATGATAAGTACTCAACTTGTAATTATTTCTGTTCTTTTATTTAGAACATTTGAGCAAATGTTTGACTTAGAATGTAAACATAAAATGTTAATGTATCAAATATAAAACTTTTCAAAAACAAATTACTAAAGGCCCAATATAAAATACTGCTATATAAAATGCCTGACATAAACAAAATGTGAACTGTAGCAGCAATAACTCTCAACATATATTAAATATAAAAGGATCAAAGCACTAACAACTAAACTATACAAGGCCAATAAACCCTTTAAACAAAATAAATACAAGTCTAACATTAACTGTCAAAACCAAATGTAAACATTGTACTTCAAACTGTAGCAGCAATAAGGCTTACGACAAAAATATATTAAATATATAATATTAAATATAATATTTTTTAGGCTACATTCTAGTAAAATGTTAATTTGCACATCGTAGTGTGGTAAATCTCCGTTAATGAGTTACAGCTGATCGCCCCGTGCGTGGGACTGGACGGCGCTAACGTGTTGATGCCGTCCAGCCCCAAGCACGGGGCGATCCGCGGTAACTCGTTAACGGAGATTTGCCGTGTTAATGCAGTTGTGGCGTAAACGTAATGTAGCGTTCTGTTCTTTATTGTAGAGTTCTGTTCTGCAGTTTGTGTTCTGTGATTTACATCCCTCTCAGTTATTTATTCTGTTGTCCCTGTTATTTCTGATGGACTGTAATAGAGTGGAAGGTAAAGGAGGTTCCGGAGGGATGGGGGGGAAGCGCTGTGAAAAAGGAGGAGTGGACGACGATCTTGTCGCCCCTAGCTAAGAGAGTTTGTTTTGTATTGCTGTCTGTTCGACATGGTTGTGGCCAACAGCAACCATTTTTTTTGTTTGTATTTAATAAAGAGGGAACTAACCAAGTGACCGTCTCGGATCGTCATTACGTCTGGAAGACGCTACAGTAATTTTAACAAGATTAACGCTGACAGCAAACGCTGCAGGGAAAATTATGCCTTAAGCAAATTGTTTTGGTAGCAATTAATCTTCCAAGCTTTTAACATGCTCGTTTAAATAGTACCTTTACAACTGTAATATCCTGCGTGGCCTGCCTCTCAGTTGGAAACTCTCTGCATGCTCGCTCACGTGCTTTTTGCGGAGGTGGTAGAAGAGGTTTGTCGTGTTGGAGTCTGTGGTAGCGAACAAACGATAGCGTAATGTGCAGCGATAGACGTTTTCATATTGTCATCCGATATATATCGTTATATCGAACAGCCCTACTTCTGTGATATTTCAATTTCAATTTCAATTCTTCATTGTCATGTGTATAAGTACAAGTACCATGTACAATGAAATGCTTGCTTGCTTGCATGTGCCCCTACAGACAGTGAACATAGACAAAAAAAAAACCCACACACAATAAATTAAATGAATATAATAAGTACTGTAAATACATAAAACCAGAATCCTAAGAATAAATAGAGACAGTGGCAGAAGTATATGTGCAGGTAGCAGTGGAGGTTACACAGGGACACTGATTGTTCATGAGTCTGATTGCAGTTGGGTAGAAACTGTTCCTGAACCTGGAGATGCGCGTCCAAATGGACTTTAGTCGCTTACCCGATAGGAGGAGGGTGAAAAGTGACAATGCAGTGTGGCTGGGGTCCTGCCTGATACAGTTCAGTTTCCTGAGACAGCCAGTATTCCTACCATGGCTGGGGTTCAAATTTATTTGTTCGTCTGTTTTGCTCAAACTTTTATGTTAGCATAGTTAATCAGTTAGTTTCTGCATGTCTAATAATGTTTCTATATGCCATGTCTTTTGTAGATGATTGCCAAGAGGCAATGCCATCTGCCCGTTACTGTTAAGAAATAGTCCTTAGTCCTAGGCTGGGAAATGCCCACAATCGTTTTGGTGAGTTTCATCACGATTACCACTGTGTTTTGCTAATTTTCTGGATTTTTGACCTCTGTGCACTATTTTCCAACTATTTTTGGATTCGTATATTGGGATGTTGTTTGCCTTAGGTAGATATTACTTTTTCAGACAACCTTTGCTGTGCCTTTTGTGCTCTTTGGAGCTTCACTGTTCATAGAGCATTTTCTGTATGCTATTTTTATTTATAAAGATTCTACCCATTACTAGTCAGAGTCAGAAAGTTTTCCATTTCTCTAATGGGCATTTTGAGGTATTTTTGGACTCTCTGAGGTAAATAACACCAAGTTCAAGACCCCATCTCTTTCAGTTATCACCATCATGGAAACAATATTAAATACAAAACTAAAAGCAAGTAATACTAAACACAAAAAATTCCTCTTCTACCATGGTCAGTTAATAACAGTTTCGGATTCATGTCTGTCTCTTCCTGATCGCAATATTATTTTTATTATATGAAGGCTTACGTAATGCATTGGTATGAGTACAATTTTCTATCATCAAATTGTTTTATATATTTTTGTGCAATATTTTACTATTATTCTCCATGACTATATACAATGTTGAGATGGTGTCATGTATTTTATATTCTGCTGTTACATGTATTTACTTTTGCTTTTTGTATGGATGTACACCAAGAGAAATTCCTAGTAACTACATTTACTGTCAATAAAGTTCAATTCCATTCTAGTATAATGTTTTGTTTTCATGTAACCATCTTTCATAGGCAGGCCTAATGACAAAAGACTGGCAACTTGCATAGCAACTGTAAACAATATGGCTGTGGCCATGCAAAAATGTCATAAAACAGTGGGCAACCTTACAAAAACACAACACAAAATGGTGTCTCCAGAATAAAAACAAAATAAATAAATATTTGAAAAAAGTCAATAATTCCTAAAAAAAATGAATGAAAATTTATCTACAGGTTTCAAAACTAAGATTCACAACATTAGGTAAGTAGGAGCATCCTATCCAAGAAAGTATCTGGTTCCTACTGCCATTGGTTCTAGTTGTTTAAATGAACTGTCTACTCATGTGACACTGTTACTCACTGAACAGTTCAGATTAAGTGGCCATTCAGTGTGGTATCCAATAGTATAAGTGTATTTGATTATAGTTTTAATGAACTGCACTGCTTTTGTTTCTGTACAATTAACAATTCATGATTTAATATAACTGTCATAAAATTTGCTCCACAATCTTTTGTTAACCTAGACAGCACGAGTACTTCACACCTTTATAAACATTTGCCACATCAGTACCTTTCTAGATTAACAGAACATAAGACAAAATTCCCATACCTCAATTTCTTGGTATGAACTGTTGATCATGGCAATCAGCATGTTGAGAAGAACAACCACCATTGTGACATTATATATCCCATAAAGAACATAACCAATGTTTTCAATGAACTTGTGGTCATATTTCAGGACAACTGATGACACTTCCGAAAGACCAAATATTGACCAAAATAAGGTTTTGAAACTTTCTTCCACTCTAAAAAGGAGAAAAGAGAGAGAAAGAAAGAAAACAGAGGAGGAAAGCAGTATTATAGGACAGATATCAGTCAGAAAATTTTTAAATATAAAGCCTAAGAATGTAAACTAGATTGCAGTGGCCCCGTTTTCTAAATTTTAATTTAATGTTGGTTGCTGCACATTAGTAAATACACTGATTCATTCTAAAATGGTGGGAAATCTTAGAGGTAGCACATGCAACGGAAAATCCAGGTGACACTGAATTTACTGTGAGAGGTTACCTAGTCAGAACAGGGGCTACAGGTAATTTAACATTATTCAGGTAAGGGGTTTAGTCACATAATGTAGACAATACATTGGCTTTGGCAAGGTCTCAGCTAGTGGGATGAAGAGGGTCTAGTCCTTTTAGGGAAAAAGATAATGGTGGGTGCTATGGGAGTTTTTTGTGTAAGTACTTTGGTGTGTAAAGGTGTAAGGCACCCTGTTTGTTGGACAGGGGTTCAAGTCTCTTGTTAGACAGAAAACCAAATTCAGGTTCCACAGTTATCCATCTGGTACTATGCATTCTCACTGTGTCTTTCCTTACAATTAATTGTTATAATTTTATTTTTAAAAACTCCCTTTTTGTATTATTTTTGCCTCTTTGCATCTCTTTTGGGTTCAAGAAAAGCTTAACAAGTACCCCGAGAAGTTAAACTATGCAAACTGAAACGAATATGTCAGCTAAGCAGATCACTCCAATTCGGCTGAAGGGTGTAAAAAAGGTGAATCTTTTTTAAACTTTTTTTCTTTTTTAGGAAAAGGGGAACAGATTTTGGTCAAAGAAATGACAGAACATATTTATGGTTGTTATGATGTGCTTTTGTTATAAGTGTTTTAGTTTAGTTTTTTATTTTTTAGAGCTGTTTTGTTTATTTATGGTTTTTGAAGGTTTTAAACAGTATTATGAAATATTTAAAGATATTAAATATTTTTTCATCCTTTAGACAATGCCATTTTATTTTTTCATGGGTGCCACCATTTTGGGCTGGGTTATGAGCTATTGCTAGCTATACTGCTATGCAGGAACAACTGGAAGTTGCAATCTATGATGTTGCGGGCTAGAGTTTATATAGCTCACCTAAACTTCCTGTTTATTCGTATTTTTGAATAGAAACCTTGACTGCTATTAGTGCACTTTTGTTTATCAATTTCCTGCACTGATTCCTTTGACTTTGATTGTTACAACTACTTTTAGGCTTGATGACAGATTGACTTTGATTTTTGGTTAACAAACTTTGATCGACTTTTGACAACATATTTTGGCTTTGGTTCAAATGCATGTCTTCAATCTTTGGTGTACATTTTTTATTTATTTGTATATCTTAGTATTTATTTTATTTATGAGTTGCTGTATTCTTTTTATTTTGTATATCTGTATCTAAGCCTTTGTTATGTGCCTTATGTTTTGTGGGTAGTCCTTCCATCACTGCCACGAACTGCTGGGATGCTTCAATCTCCAGTGGGCATTTTTGGTTAAGTTTTTGGGACTTGCCTGTGTTAAGACTCTGAGCTCAGAATAAATTCTTCTCCTGATCCTTAGTCAGAAAAATCAAAGCAAAGAGACTTGCTCCAGAAACTTAAAAAGTGGACTTAGTTATCTGTCATTGTGTTATTTTTTAAGTCACTTTTTTTGGAGGAATTCACTTTTACATTTTTATTCTGCAACAATTTATATTCTGTGTTTAGAAGACAGGTTTATGAAATACCTTAGAAGGGCGATCTAAAGTATATTTTTAAAAAAGGGGATGAAAGGGTGAGATTAACTATTAAGACCAGCCACAATGTTTCAGATTATAGAATATTTAAGTTTATTTTTTTCAATAGTAAGCTTGTTTGACCAAAAACATCTTGAGTCTAATTGCTGTCAAGCACTAACTGAATCTTGTCTGACTACAGTTATTGCAAACATGTTCCACAAATGCATTGGCATACTACTGCAGACTTTTTAAATTGAATAGTGAATTACAAAGTCAATGTAGCATTGCTGTTTGACTATTACACACGGTATGTTGTGTTTAATATTGTCTGTTTAAAGAAGGATTTACATGTCTATCAAAATGTTCTCCTGTTTGATGTGGGTATAATAAGCCCCCCAAAAAATACATAGTCAAGCTAATGTCAGTTCCATGCTAGAGTGAAAAAAAACTATTTTCAATTGCTTTCTAATTTTTATTGAGGACAGGGATTTGCACGTCTTCCAGTGCAGACTGTTCTGTTAATATTCTGTGCTGTTAACATTCATTGTTAATCGATGCAGTGAGCCATGCTTAAAACGTAGATGGAGCATATGGAACTAGGAAGCTGACTCTGGGATTAATAATATACAGTAGCATTTATAATTAGAACTGCTCTAGAGAAAGAAGGAAACTAACATTTTTATTTCCCCTAATTTATCCAACAATTCATTCTATAAAAGTTTTTTTATTACAAAGTTATAAGGTGCATGAGCTTTTACTGGAAAAAAAATTATCCTGGTCAGAAGACCAGTCCATTTTAAAGTGTGTGCACACACACATAGCATACAGTCACATTTGTTCAGACATAGCCAATTAAATGTCACTAATGAACCTGGC
Source organism: Polypterus senegalus (assembly GCF_016835505.1). Lineage (NCBI taxonomy): Eukaryota > Metazoa > Chordata > Cladistia > Polypteriformes > Polypteridae > Polypterus > Polypterus senegalus. The sequence goes on along the minus strand of NC_053157.1, from coordinate 123,560,550 downwards.
CTGAACATCTTTGGACTGGGGAAGAAAGCCAGACTACTCAAAGAACACCTACATAAACACAGGGAGAACATGCATACCCTATACAGACAGTGGCAAGGTCAGAAATCAAACTCGGGCTCCAAGAGTTGTGATGTAGCACTGCTTATTGTTCTGCTCCTTGTTATCCAAATCATGCAGTTATAAAGTCACATTCCAGTATTTCTAACACAATAATTTTATAAAATTTAGGAGCTGCTGAAAAAATGCTGAAAAGTAAAAAGACATAAAATTGAAAAACTAATCTTTTGTGATGCCAAAAGGGAAAAATACGAAAGCATAAAAATCAACTATCATCATGTTGTTGTTGTCAGAAAAGCTTCTAAATATGAAATAAACACTGCCTGCAATTAAAAATGGACCTGGTACTATATTGAGGAATGATAAGCGTTGAAATGAGGAGCCACGTGGTGAAAAAATTTGTTTAAACAGATACGTAAAATTGAATGTAGGTGATTAGCATCTTGCGTACACCTTTGTACGATCAGTCTAGGTTATGTACTGGATGATTTAATGGTGGTTAACAATAAAATAGTCTGAGGGAGATGGCACTGTCTGTTGCCAAAAATGTTTAGGGCGGGTAGGCTACAAAACATGGGAGGCATGGGGCACTCAGAACAGATGCTATGCTACTTACTTCTGGGATATAGAAGACAAAATGAAAGCCGTGAAGAAAATGTTGTGATGCAGGTTTATTTAGAAGTAATGCTCCTACTGCATGGTCTTCAATCAAAGATCTTTGTGTTTCTTCCTGTTATATTTAAACTGCAGTATTTTGTTTAGTGAAATTAAGTCTTTTTTGGTATATAGGCTTCTTCAGAATTATGATAAACCACTTTATGGTTATGATTTGGTATACAAAGACAGTCTTTTAGTACCCCTTTTTATTTTATGAACCACAATGAAGATGAATGTTTGCATTTATGAAGCCGGTGTCTGGAACAATTTTCAAACACATGCTGCTAGAAATAACGCTCGATCATCACTGTAGTCATTCCAGGTACACTTCACTTTGGAAATCAGTAGGACTGGATGCTGATGGGGCGGCACGGTGGCGCAGTAGTAGCACTGCTGCCTCGTAGTTAGGAGACCCAGGTTCGCTTCCTGGGTCCTCCCTGCATGGAGTTTGCATATTCTCCCTGTGTCTGCGTGGGTTTCCTCCCACAGTCCAAAGACATGCAGGTTAGGTGGATTGGCGATTCTAAATTGGCCCTAGTGTGTGCTTGGTGTGTTTGTATGTGTCCTGCGGTGGGTTGGCACCCTGCCCGGGATTGGCACCCTGCCTGGGATTGCCTTGTGCCCTGTGTTGGCTGGGATTGGCTCCAGCAGACCCCTGTGTTTGGATTCAGTGGGTTGGAAAATGGATGGATGGATGCTTATGTTGTCACAGGTCTTGCTCAGGTGTCTTCTCCCATTATTTTGTGCATCATGGATCCAAACAAATTGTGAAACAGTTGGAAAAGCACAAATTATTACTCAAATTATTATTCTTTGAATAATAAACTTGAAGCAATAATGCATAGGTACAAAAAGCCTCGTTAATCACTATTTACGGTAATGATATAAAAACTGACTTTGTCAAGTATTTTGGTGTTATTTGAGCAAAAGGGGTGTAATTTTTTAAGTCCAGGGAATGTTTACAAATTTTTTATAATTTAAATTAATTGTAATTATCTGTTTATGTTACAAAACTCTGCGGTGGTCTGGCGCCCTGCCCGGTGTTTGTTTCCTGCGTTGCGCCCTGTGTTGGCTGGGATTGGCTTTAGCAGACCCCCATGACACTGTAGTTAGGATATAGCAGGTTGGATAATGGATGGATGGATGCTACAAAAATTCACCTTATAAAGGGATTTTCACTGATTCACAGTTTGGCTTAACAAGACAAAGAACCTCTTATTTTAATAATCTCCATGTTTTTTTGCTCTGGATTTTGAGTTGTACATAGAAACACAGCTATACACTTAAGCACTTTGAGCATGGGGAAAGTGCAATATTAATAAGATGTAATATTATTATTATTACCCTGGGAAAATAATATGTTAATATAATAACATTTTAATTTAACCTTATTGAGTGTTGATTAATTTTGCTTCATAGCAAGATTAAATTTACTACTTCAGTTAATTTCTAGCAAAAATATTATATGTCAGTTGAATGTTTAACAAGTGATTCTGCTACCACTAAAACAAAATGTTACTATATTTAAATGGGTTCTATAAATTGTTTGTTATGCAGACTCTTGATAAACATTTAGTAAGATTATTTTTTGTTAACTTTAATATCTTCAGATAATTTTAGCATTTGTTTCACATATTACACTTTAATTTTAAAGTTGGAGTTTAATTCTATAACATGGTAATGTGGCAACATACACTTCTCTTTCAATTCTGTCACTAGTGCTAGTTTCTGAAGACTATGGAAGAATATTTTGGACAAATTTAAATAAATAAATGTACAAAAAAAATAAAAGTACTGTGAAATGTGAACATAAATAAATAAATGTGTTGTGAAATGTAAGCATAAACAAATAAATGTGCCATGAAATGTTAGCATAACTAAATAAATGTGTCATGAAATATATTTTTTGTCGCAAATTTATTTATTTATTTAATTTTGTCCATTATATTCTTCCAAATGCATCATGAAATACGGCTTGAAATAAAACTGTCACTTTCACTCGTCAAAGCTGACACAATGGGCCCTAGCACATACTGTGCTCTGATTGGTGAATTGTCTTCTGTAGATTGCTCATGTCTAATTCAGTATGTCTGTGCGGGAGATTGAGGTTAATGAAACAGCACAAGCCTAAATTAGAAAAACGTTTTCTACTGCCAATGAAATGGATTCTGCCAAAGTTTTCACGTATTTCATAGTGGAAATTTAAGTTTTATCAGAAGAAGTTACAATGTTGGCAACTCGTTTAGAATGTGATAACAATGAAACTATTTTAGAAAACATCAAAGAACTGGTGAAACAGTTTAGGTTACATGCCAGTTCAAGTGACGAAGTTACCTGCCCTGAATGCACATCCTTTGCTATTCCATTGAGCAGAAGACAATTTATCAATCAAAACATGATGAGTGAAAGTGACAGTTTTATTTCAAACCGTACAGTTAACAAAATAATCACTCCATCTTGGTATTAGCTCTCAAAAAAATGGTATCAGTGCACCATCAAAACCATGAGGACCCATTTCAAGTAAGCTTTTTTTTTCATTTTGTTTTTGCTTTAAGGCAGAATGTCATTCATCTATTATACACACACACACATTAAAATACACAGTATACAACAAATCTGAAATACATTTTTAGCCAGCAGCCATATTAATAGACCCAGTATGTAATGTTGGTTAAGTGCTCTAATGCCAATAGTTAGTTGTCACTACCTGTTGTTTATATAAAATGATTAATTGTCACATGTTCCTGTATTAAACCATCTTCAAGTAATTTTGAATTATCTTTATAATATTACCTATTTCAAACTCTGTGCACTTTTGCCTTTTATTTGGATCCTACAGCACCATCAGAAACCCCTTCCCATGCCTATGTGACAGTGATACAGGTCTGTCAGACATATTCTTAACTAAGTGATAGATACTCTAAGATATTAACTGATATCTAGGCAACAATTACCATGTATTTCATATTTAGTTTAATCATTTAATATGAGTTTTGTTAAGGAGTAAAGCAGGATTGACAGTTGAAAACTTTAGTCTACAGGACCTACAGCATATTTACATTTACATTTATTTATTTATTTGGCCAACACTTTTATACAAAGCGACTTACAACAATTGATATGCAAGTATTGGTACAAGTATTACTATGGCTGAAAAAAAGGTAAACTAAATCTTTCCCATGTTCAGCCTCAAGCAACTTAACAAGAGCTGACTTTATAGAAAGTGTCATTTATAGATTTTATGTAAATGAAGAGGGTTGGCACAGTAGTGCTTCACTACTGCATTATGGATGTAGTGTTCTGTATTTAGTTTACGATTATGTTCTCCCTGTGTCTATATGGCTTTTCAGTTTAGACTCCAGTTTGATCCCATGAGTGCAGCAGTGAGACCTGTGATGGACTGATGCCGAGCCCAAGGCCTATTCCTTCTTTGCATGCTAAGTTGCTTGGAGAGTCTCAGTCTCCACATGAACTTGGAAATGGATTAAGCAAACCTGGAAATATTATGTTTTGCTAAGTAAAACATCTGTCTTTTCAGAAACAACTCTGGTCCTGTAAGGACGGTATATTCTCCATAAACAGAGAACACGTTAAAGGTAAAACATATTTTCACCTGATTGAACCATGTAGCTACAAAAGTTTGAAAATAACTTTTTTTGAAAAGAAAAAAACAATTGGGGTAAGTATCTGCAGACAGTTAGAACACTGAAAAATAGCAAATGATAGATGCAGGCACTTACATTTAATATAAATCAAACAGATAAATATCAAACGTTTTTGTTTTCCTACAAGCATGCTCTGGTTTTGTTCACAGTGCCAACATACTCTATGTCTTGTGTCAGCAAATCACACTGTCAGAACAGGGGGATTCTCCATTATGACATAAAACAGTATTCAGCTCCCAACATTTTGCATTTTAGTTTTTTTATTTGAAATAAGAAAATGAAGGATTTAATAAGGCTACTGTATAAATAATGCATCTAAAGTAGTGTATTATATGTGTTATATACAGTATGACTATAATGTCTGTATATTTTATACTGATTGTTTAAACAAGCAGTACTAAATGAGATTACTGGATATATAAAGTGAAAGGAAAGCCTGCATAGCTGGTCTCTTAATACTGGGTGTTAGTGTATAAATACTAAATCACATGGTGCTGCATGGTTGGTTAAAATTAGTGAACTTTCTAGTTTCTAAACCTTTTTCATATATAAAAAGCTTTACAAAGAATTTTCTTGGAATTGATAACGTGGAGTAATACCTGAAGTAGCTCATCAATGAGTAAGAATTTAACCTGAAATAAGACAACACTTGTGAATGGTATTGTTATCCTTTGAAAATAAAATTCTGGTGGTCCATGCTGGCTTGTCCTGATTATGAAGAATAAATAAGTCAAAATAAAAATAATCTGGACATATTTGCAAAAATTGAGTTTCAAAAGAGCAAGGATTCAAAACACATTGCTAAAGCAACAAGAAAATCATTTCAAATGAAGAAAATACAAACAATTTCCATAAGTAGCTGGGAAATGTACTGACCTTTGTGATGTTCGTACTGAGCAGAATAATAATCCAATTGGACAGGTTATATTTATGAGATCAGCAGAAAAATATAATGATTTTCTTTTAGGGTTTAACATGAGGAATGTCCGAGTCAATGTTATGGTCTTTTACCAAAACTAAAGTGCTAACCAAAACTAAACCAAGTCATTTGTAATTCATTTTTTTGAAGTAACCCTGAATAGTAGTGTCTCCTGAGTAGTCTTTACGTGGTCTTTAAGTCTGAATGCCACACTTCTAACTGCTTGATGTGCATGTGACTTTCAAAGAGTGTTATTTCTATCAACAATACAGAAGTATCCATGGAAAGAAATGGCTTTACTAAATTCAAACAAATATCAGTAACATATAGGAAACAACAGGAAAAGAAACAGATCCCCAATACACTCCTAATAACCATAATTCTTCAAAATTAACTGCCAAACAAAATTAGAAATTTGCAAGAATTTCAAGTTGACACACACTGTTGATAAAGAAGTACTGACCTAGGGGATAAATACTCAGACAATGATGACATATGTCACTTAAAAATAAAATTTCCCAATCTAATTTAATTCCCAATCAAATTTCCAGACTGTGAGATTATTAAATGTGAACATAGTATTGGGAAATGTAGATATGTATATGTATATATATATATATACACAATATATTTTATATATACAGTATATTATATAGATATATATACTGATAATGATATTTTTTATGTGTTGTTATTAAGTTGATGAAAGAAAAAATATCAATAATAAAAATTTTAAAATTTACTCACGTGGTGAAAGCTGGATTCACTTTTGCTCCAAGATAATATGAGTAGAGGATAAACATTCCAATCATAAATGCCAAGAATACCATGATGAAAAGAACCATGAACTTGAAAATATCCTTCACAGTTCGACCAAGGGAGATCTGCAGAGGACCAAAGCTCTCGTTGGCTGGAAGAATATACGCTATTCTGGAGAAACTCAGAACTACTGCAATTGCATATAGACCTTCAGATATGAGTTGCGGATCTGATGGGAGCCACTTGTCTCTTGCTGAAACAGAGTAAGATTTACTTTTAGTTAATGGTGTACTAACTTTGTGTGGTGTATTGTTAACAGACATATACTGTATGTCCAGGTATCATTCAAAAAGATGGACAACAAAAACAAGCAGAAACCAAATGTTTAAACCAGCCATTTTCTCAGTAGTAATTTTATCAACTGTAAATAATCACTATATAATATGTCTTACCATAAGTAAAATATTCTATCTCTGGAGGAAGAGTAACCATAGACAGATCGCTGACTTGGAAGTGTTTATCTACAAACCGTTGAGCTTTTGTGGCCTGAAGGAAAGCAAAGAATCGTGCTGTAAATGCAGCAATAAATATCGACAGCATGCCAAAATCCAGCACATTCCACAACTGCAAAATATATTCCCTTGGACCTTCCATCCAAAGTTCCTTGCACTCTGACCACATCATCCCTGGAAAGTGAGAGAAAATGCAAAAAAAGATCAGTTTTTGTACTTCACTTACATTCATTTCAAATCTTTCAGGTTTTTAGCAATGTAAAAACGCAATATTAAGCATTAAATAACTAGTTTCCTAAAATGACCACAGTTTTGGAAATCTTCATTTTTAACTTCATATGCTGTTTCTGGCTATTGGGACAAACAATTTGAGTAACCATGGTTTTTACGTCTGGCGCCACCCTTGGTTTCTCCATATGCTGTATGTTCTTATTATACTATTAAGGCTCCAATTTTCAGCCACTTAAATCAGTTAGTTCTCTTGAGCTGTATGCTAAAAACTAAGGCCTATTGCACCTTCAGAGCATCAGAGAGTACACCATATCACGTTATAATCCAGAAACATTATTTGGACGGAACTGAAAAACAAATGATTAAATTCAATAAGATACAGTATAATTATTAAAGTATGCATTTTAAGTTGATATGTTATCCTAATGAAGTCCAACTTTTGTTATGAATAATATATGTATCTGCTACCTAGTGAATCACTTTTGGGCTGAACTGTAACATGTCTGCGAGGGTCATGAGGGCTACCTGACACAAATTAAGTCACACAAGCAGGCGCAACCTTTTAAGGAAGAGCCATACAGCTCCTTTACACTAAGACATGCTCATCTCCGATTTTCTAACTACACAGAACTAATTATGAATACATTGATAAAACTGCAGTACTTTTAAGATAGACTAGTGGCTGAAGTGCAAAGACATCCTATATGACTATTCAATGAGAGTTCACAATTAACACAGCACTATTTACATTACTGGTAATAATTTGTAAACTATAGTGCAAAAAATGTTTATAACTTTATTACTTTTACAAAGTGAATAATGAAAAAAACCTATTTACACAAATTAATTAAAATATAAGAACAAATAACATGGACATGATAGTTCTCTTCTTTGAGCAATAGAAGATCAGTACCATGCACAGCAACAAATGGGAGAAAATCCTTACATTACTTTGATGAGCTGAAAGTGAATATAAAGTTAATATAAAATACCCCTTCAGCTGCAGACAGTGCAAAACATTGTGTAAAGCTTAATCTAGCCTTTACTTGCCCATCTCTAAGACTTCTTTATTCAGTAATAATAATGCAAGAAATGCTTCTCTGTGAAATGTGCGTGAAATCATGAATGTTTGTAATATTAGGCTATTTGTGATTCCTTAGTGTTTCTCTTATTAGTCCATTTCATTAACTTGATCATTTTTTTCTATTTGAGGTATTGTGCCAATGAAATCTGATACCAGTATGTTTCAGTGGTTGAAGTAGTTATGAGAAAAGAAAAGTTAGTTGTACCACTGCTCAGAGGGTTTTCTGGAGGGAGAGAAGCCATAACACAGCTAATGCAAAACTGAACAAAAGGAGAAACTATGAAATTCCTGACAATAAAACCAGCAAGACTTATTCTGTCTATTAAGCTCTACAAGGCAAAAGAGACCCTAATCTCAATAACTGAATATCTCACCACAAAAACAAAAGTACAAAATGCTAACTTCTAACAAAAGGAAGGGACTACATAGCGTATTAAACCAAAACTAAATTCTCACAAATTTCAAGGTCAACAAAAGTAAATTAAAGTTTCAATGCATGAAGAGAAGAGCATAAAGCGATCTTGAAAAACGTAACATTAAAGGTTTACCTATTATAAACCAAGTCCTTAAATGTGGAAAGACTAGCAGCAACATCATATACCGACACATCTGTATGAGGTGTGAATGCCTGTGAACAACAGCAGCAGAAAACAGCATCTACTGTAGTGATGTCACAGCAATGTGACAAAAAAAATCTATATATATAAAAGTCATGTTTGTATGTTCCAGCATCACGTCCGAACGGATAGAGCGATTTTCATGAAACTTGGTACACATGTTCCTCATTGGTCAACTAAAAATACTGTAATGTGAAATCAGCCGTAACCCACCCTTCTGGGTAGGGCCGGGGGTGATCTTGCGGTCTTGTATGCATGCTATCATCCAGTTAACATTCAGAACGACCACCAGAGGGCGAACTGGAGGCGACTGCCAGCATTCTTTATGTTTCAGCAACATCGCGCCCCTGTTGCTTTTGAAATTAAATAAGAGTTCTACGCGTGGAAGTGTGTGCGTGTCTGTCCAGCCCGGAAGTGAGACGTAGAGTCGGGGTGAGGGTTCCAGCTCCGAGGATACGCAAGTGAGGCCAGTATGCTGGCAAAAGGAAACCTCCTAAGAAAGACAGTCGCTTAGCTGCTAATGCACAAACGATGCGAGCACTTCGGCAACATGAATCCTTCTAGCAGAGAGATGCCCAGAGTAGTTCTGACAATTTAAATATTTTCTAGGATCCCGTGCTTTTAACAGAATGGGCTTACACAGTTAGTATATACCAGGTGACTGCCAACATTCTTTATTTTTGAGTACCACTGCGCCCCTGTTGCTTTTCAAATTAAATAGAGTTGGCCATTTCTGAGCGTCAACTAGATGATAACATGCATACAAGAAAGCAAGACAAGGATATTAGTGAGTCTTTGTTTCTTAATTTATTTTAATTTTTAACATGTTTTTTTAATTATGTTTTTCTCAAACAATTAAAAAAAAACACAAGGGCAAACTGGAGGTGACTGCCTGCATTCTTCCCTGTTGCTTTTCAAATAAAATACAGTTGGCCAGTTCTGAGCGTCAACTGGATAATAACATACATACAGAGCAGCAAGACAAGCACATTAGTGAGTGTTTATCCATCCATCCATTATCCAACCCGCTATATCCTAACTACAGGGTGAGGGTGCACGGAATGCACTGTGCAAGATAGATAGATAGATATGAAAGGCACTATATGACAGGCGCTGCAGAAAGGCAAACAGGCAGTGAGAGTACAGATAGATGTAAAAGACACAAGGCAGACAGATAGAGAAGGCACTGTATAACAGATATTAACAGGAAATGCACTATATAATAGGCAGACAGAGAAGGCACTAGACAGATAGATAACTGTATTAGCTATATAGTACTTTTGTTTTATATATACTGTATATGTATTTTATAACTCAGAGAATTATATCAAAAACATTTTTTTTTTCATTTAACAAATTCCGAAATTTTGTTAATAGAGAGCAAGGCAAGCTATCGAAGATAAAGTGTTTTTTTCCTCCCGGGCAAAGCTGGGTATTTCAGCTAGTTTAACTATAAAACTTCATAGCTGCACTAGTTGTCATGCACATGGTTGCTTTGGCTGAGAGTAAATCCGTGTATGCCAAAGTGTGATGTCAGTATCCTTTGTGTAATATAATGACAAGGACTAAATTTGTTACTTATTTCTTACTGGCATCTCTCAGTATGACTAGAGGGAGACGTCGCCAACCAACCTATGAATAAGTCCTTAGCCACAGGTGGCCAAAATGGTGGCATCTGAAGAAAAACAAAATGGTATTGTGCCATTTCCAAAATAAGCAATCAGTTCCTTAAAGCCTTTACAATAATTCATAGTGAAAGTAAGTTAATATTTGGAATCCTCATATTTCAAAACAAATAAAACAATTCGGCGATTAGCTAGAAAAAAATTCTAACATATGGAATAAACTGAGAGACACAAATCATAATAATGGTTTTGTCTTGCATTTTCATACTACCTCTGCTGCTCAGAAGAAATATTTAGTCCAAAGTGATACACCCTTTGTTCTTTCAGACAGGCAAATCCAGTACTCAAAGACTGTAGATTGAAAATAAGGTAACGTGTCAATTTTTTCATGCTGCATAGTGAGCTAAAACAAGGTCTGAAAAGGTTTATGGTCTTTATACATCTTGTTTACACTGTACCTAGTTGTCTTTGCAATCCTAAGCTTTTCTCTCTTCCAATTAGTTTTGTTTATCTTTGTTGTCCTCAAGTTGAAATTTGTTTTGATGTAGTCAGCAATATACAAAAATTACATTAATATAAACATACATTGATACATAAAATAAAAATTGATTGTATTGATTGTATTTATAGACATAAAAAAATCTGTAATAGTTAATTATTTAAAAAAAATGAATAATAGCAGAACTAATTTACTAGACCATGTGCACCCTATTGTTTTTTTAAAAGTTCTCCCTCATTTACTGTGATCATTACATTCCATGCTACAGAATAAAACCACAGCAGCCCAATTTGCCCTCTCTTTTTACAATCAACTGAACTAAAAATTAGGTTGAGTGTTGACAGTTTATTTCAATTGCGGAACAGACATAATAAGATGAGACTCTGAAAGATGTATGTTAACCTGAAGTTTTGTGTATATAAGAGAGTGGTAATCAGTATGTTAAAAATAAAAGGAGCTCACACTATAAGCAGTTTATACAGTACAATAAAGCTATGATCCGAGTGAATGGCGTCTTATTTTCAGTCTTCCTACTGGTACTGAAATTAAGCTCACTAGTGAGCCTATAGGTATGTCTAGTCATCTGAAAAAATGCAGGTACTTAATTTTGTATATTTATTTTATAATATTGATTATTTATACTCTCCTCCTTGAACCGTCACCTTATCGTGGTGGAGGGGTTTGCGTGTCCCAATGATCCTAGGAGCTATGTTGTCCGAGGCTTTATGCCCCTGGTAGGGCCACCCAAGGCAAACTGGTCCTAGGTGAGGGATGAGACAAAGAGCGGTTCAACAAACCTCCAATGATGAGCGAAACCTTTGGACAACATTTTCCCTTGCCCGGACGCGGGTCACCGGGGCCCCCCTCTGGAGCCAGGCCTGGAGGTGGGGCTCGATGGCGCCTGGTGGCCGGGCCTGCACCCATGGGGCTCGGCCGGGCACAGCCCAAGAGGTAACGTGGGTCCTCCTCCCCATGGGCTCACCACCTATGGGAGGGGCCAAGGAGGTTGGGTGCAGTGTGAGTTGGGTGGTGGCCGAAGGCGGGGACCTTGGCGGTCTGATCCTCGGCTACAGAAACTGGCTCTTGGGACGTGGAATGTCACCTCTGAAGGGAAAGGAGCCTGAGCTAGTGCGAGGTCGAGAGGTTCCGCTAGATATAGTCGGACTCACCTCGACGCACAGCTTGGACTCTGGAACCAATCTCCTTGAGAGGGGCTGGACTCTCTACCACTCTGGAGTTGCCCCCGGTGAGAGGCGCTGAGCAGGTGTGGGCATAATTATTGCCCCCACACTCTGAGCCTGTGCATTGGGGTTTACCCCGGTGGACGAGAGGGTGGCCTCCCTCCGCCTTCGGGTGGGGGGAAGGGTCCTGACTGTTGTTTGTGCGTATGCGCCAACAGCAGTTTGGAGTATCCACCCTTTTTGGAGTCTCTGGAGGGGTTGCTAGAGGGCATACCTTCTGGGATTCCCTCGTTTTGCTGGGAGACTTCAATGCTCACGTGGGCAATGACAGTGAGACCTGGAAGGGCGTGATTGGGAGGAATGGCCCCGATCTGAACCCGAGCGGTGTTTTGTTATTGGACTTCTGTGCTCGTCATGGATTGTCCATAACGAACACCATGTTCAAGCATAAGGGTGTTCATATGTGCACTTGGCACCAGGACACCCTAGGCCTCAGGTCGATGATCGACTTTGTGGTCGTGTCGCCGGACTTGCGCCATATGTCTTGGACACTCGGGTGAAGAGAGGGGCGGAGCTGTCAACTGATCACCACCTGGTGGTGAGTTGGCTTCATGGTGGGGAAGATGCCGGTCAGACCTGGTAGGCCCAAACGTGTTGTGAGGGTCTGCTGGGAACGGCTGGCAGAGTCCCCTGTCAGAAGTAGCTTCAACTCCCACCTCCGCAGAACTTCAACCACGCCCCGAGGGAGGTGGGGACATTGAGTCCGAATGGGCCATGTTCCGTGCCTCTATTGTTGAGGCGGCTGACCGAGCTGTGGCCGCAAGGTGGTCGGTGCCTGTCGTGGCGGCAATCCCCAACCCGCTGGTGGACACCGCGTGAGGGATGCCGTCAAGCTGAAGAAGGAGTCCTATAGGACTTTTTGTCCTGTGGGTCTCTGGAGGCAGCTGATAGGTACCGCAGGCCAAGCGAACGCGGCTTCGTTGTTGCTGAGGCAAAACTCGGGCATGGGAGGAGTTTGAGAGGCCATGGAGAACGACTTCGGACGGCTTCAGGAGATTCTGGTCCACCGTCCGCGCCTCAGGAGGGGAAGCAGTGCAGTGTCAACACCGTATATGGTGGGATGGTGCGCTGCTGACCTCACTTCGGACGCTATGGGTCGGTGGGAGGAGTACTTCAAGACCTCCTCAATCCCACTAACATGCCTTCCACGAGGAAGCAGAGCCTGGGGACTCTGAGGTGGGCTCTCCCATCTCTGGGACTGAAGTCACCGAGGTGGTCAAAAACTCCTTGGTGGAAGGGCCCCCGGGGGGGGATGAGATACGAGTTCCTTAAGGCTCTGGATGTTGTAGGACTGTCTTGGTTGACACGCCTCTGCAACATCGCATGGACATCGGGACAGTGCCTCTGGATTGGCAGACCGGGTGGTGGTCCCCTCTTTAAAAGGGGACCGGAGGGTGTGTTCCAACTATAGAGGGATCACACTCCTCAGCCTCCCTGGAAAAGTCTATTCGGGGTTCTGGAGAGGAGGGTCCGTCGGATAGTGAACCTCGGATTCAGGAGGAACAGTGTGGTTTTAGCCCTGGTCGCGAACAGTGGACCAGCTCTTCACCCTTAGCAGAGTCCTGAGGGTGCATGGGAGTTTGCCCGACCGGTCTACATGTGTTTTGTGGACTTGGAAAAGGCATTGACCGTGTCCCTCGGGAATCCTGTGGGGTGCTCGGGAGTATGGGGTACCGGACCCCTGATAAGAGCTGTTCGGTCCTGTACAACCGTGTCAGAGCTTGGTCCGCATTGCCGCAGTAAGTCGAGCCCGCTTCCAGTGAGAGTTGGACTCCGCCAGGGCTGCCCTTTGTCACCGATTCTGTTCATAACTTTTATGGACAGAATTTCTAGGCGCAGCCAGGGTGTTGAAGGGGTCGGTTTGGTGGACTCAGGATTGGGTCACTGCTTTTGCAGATGATGTTGTCCTGTTTGCTTCATCAGGCCGTGATCTTCAGCTCTCTGGATCGGTTCGCAGCTGAGTGTGAAGCGGCTGGGATGAGAATCAGCACCTCCAAATCCGAGAGCATGGTCCTCAGCCGGAAAAGGGGGGAGTGCCCTCTCAGAGTTGGAGGAGAGATCCTGCCCCAAGTGGAGGAGTTCAAGTATCTCGGGGTCTTGTTCACGAGTGAGGGAAGAATGGAGCGTGAGATGACAGGCGGATCGTGTGGCATCCGCAGTGATGCGGCTCTGCATCGGTCTGTCGTGGTGAAAAGGAGCTGAGCCGTAAGGCAAAGCTCTCAATTTACCAGTCGATCTACGCTCCTACCCTCACCTATGGTCATGAGCTATGGGTAGTGACAGAAAGAACGAGATCGAATACAAGGGCTGAAATGAGTTTCCTCCGCAGGGTGTCTGGGCTTTCCCTTAAAGATAGGGTGAGAAGCTCAGTCATCCGGGAGGGGCTCAGAGTAGAGCCGCTGCTCCTCCGCATCGAGAGGAGTCAGATGAGGTGGCTCGGCATCTGATCAGGATGCCTCCTGGACGCCTCCCTGGTGAGGTGTTCCGGGCATGTCCAACCGGGAGGAGGCCCCGGGGAAGACCCAGGACACGCTGGAGGGACTATGTCTCCGGCTGGCCTGGGAACGCCTTTGGGATTCTCCCGAAGAGCTGGAAGAAGTGGCCGGGAGAGGGAAGTCTGGGCCTCTCTGCTTAAGCTGCTACCCCCGCACCCGACCTCGGATAAGCGGAAGAGGATGGATGGATGGATGGATTATTTATACTGCGGGGGGCTGGCGCCCTGCCCGGGGTTTGTTTCCTGCCTTGCTCCCTGTGTTATTGTCTTCAGCTCCAGCTGTAGTTAGGATATAGCGGGTTGGATGATGGATGGATGTATGGATGATTATTTATATCTGTAAAATTAACCCAGAAGATTTCTTCTATTGTTTTTAATCCCATCACGTCTGCTTGATTACTTTTCAATTAGTTTAGCGACTAATCATTTGCAGAGTATTGCAGTTAATTGTGTGTCATTTTCTTAATCAGAAGGCTTTTTAGCATAGAAAATCACACAATTTTGTTTAAAGTGCAAAAAAGCAGTCTAACTACCGAGAAAAAATGGGTTATATATTTATCTAAAAATCCAATAATATAGCATTCCATAATATATTTCTCTATCAAATATACTTCAGTCAAAGATGTTCCAAAAAAACAAAGTAATATAACAACTAATGAAAAGTTACCATCTAACATTAAAAAAACATACTTAAAGCAATGTTAATAAAAATAAAAATGTAAAGGAAATTACATTTCTGTAGCTGTGTGACTCTCAGAAGAAACTATTTTCTTATTCATTAAAAAGTGGTTTAATAATGAATACAATTTACTGCAATATTAAATGTCATCTTTTAATCCTGAATGCTGAAACAAAACAGTAAAAAATTATTCATGCTTTCTTAAGATAAGTATTTGTAGTAAAATGACTTGAAAATTTCTTAATTAGTATGTATTTGAATTAACTTGTACCTGCATTATTAATATTATCATATAGAATTATGCACTACATTCATACTTCAATGCGAAAGGTGCTTATTTACAATAATGGTGGAGGAAAAATAAAATTGTATGTGAATTGATGTTGTAATAAAGTTGTATGTGAATTAATATTGAATTAATCATTAATGTATTCATGATTGAAATGTAAAAATAAATTTATTTATTATCAAATTTCTTTATGTTAAATTGCGTATAAAGTTTGAACAAAGCTTCCATTGAGTAGGAGGTTGTGAAATAATATACAGTAACCAAATGGAACAGTCAGAACTATAGTCATTAAAATGCAACTTATTATTAATTAAATATATTCTGCAAACACAAACATTTTTTATTTCTTATGTTAGTTGAGTAGTTGAGCTAGAAAGATTTCTATAGGTAGGGAAAATCTTAATAGACAAGTGGCAGAAACATAAATATAATGTGTTCAGTGTGATTTGAGATTTGCTGACTATAATCCCAATTATATCAGTTATTTCAAATAGTTAATGAATATGCAGGATTACTAAAGTTTGCCTTCATACTCGTTCATCTGAATGCTACTGGAATAAATAAGAAACACCATGCTCCACTTTGTAGAACCCCCTTAGATTTTAGCACAAGCATCTGTCCCCCTCACCAGAACTGCACGAAAGGAGAACAGTATGGCCATGCCTCCTAAGGAACTATTAGGCATTTATCTCAAAGGAGTACTAATCTGTTGAGAATAATTACTAAATGCTGTCTGCAATTAAATCTATGGTTGGAAAGTGGCAATAACGGATCATCAAATTAATCTTTCACTGCAATACAAAGAATAGAGTGAGATATTTTAGATTGCCAATATGAAACTGGATAAGCAGGTTTAAAAATTAATGAATGAATATATGGTTTAAGTTGGCAGTTCTGAGCTACATCCAGGATTCAGTAGGCTATGACAAGAGATATACAAGGAAAAAAGTAATTAGTTCACCATATTGGTAGATCATATATATAGTAATTAAATAGGCTTGGAATACACTGAATTAAAGAGTGAAACACTTTTTAGCCTTCATTTTACATTGTGAACGTATGATGGCGCAAATGTAGTTTTTCCCTAACACAAGTACATGCCAAAGAGGCCAAAAGTTATAAAATGCAATTTTGTTAAACCATAATATATACAAAGGAAAAAATGAAGAAAAAAAGGAAAATTTAACTACAAACTAAATAAAAAAACTAAAAAGATGTAAAACCTCTCTAGACCTGAACTACACAGTAACTAGACTTTCATCTGACCAAGACCAAGTCACTTCTAGGATAACAAATGGTCCTCTACTCACCACTGAAGTTTTGTTACTCTTAAAGCTCCAGGGGCTTCATGCTGTATATACAATCTTGCTTAGATTCCATATTAAAATTTGCTCAAACAGCAAAAACAGCACACCCAAAAAGAAGCATTTAATTTATAAAACTGTATATACACCACATGCCACATTAAGTTCCTTCATAAATCTGAAATCAACATAAACTTTGCACACAGCCATTTTCTGTCCCTGCCTGTCAGTAACCATACACTTTATTGTGTAAAAATGCCTTTTATGAATATTCACAATATAATCACCATATATATCTGGCCATGTTCCAGAGTGACCACTTTTCTACAAACCATTGAAGAACAGAGGTAAAAAGGGCATAAAACTAAACTTAAGTGAACGTAAAGTTGAGGTATTACTGACTGAAGTGAAGAATTACAAAAACATTCTTTTTGTTGGTCTCTCTCTGGGAGTTACAAATAAAAGAAAAAAAAACAAGTGTGATAGCAGCTGAGTGAGGAGAGCAATAGCAATGTACCACCAGCATAAAGTGTGAATTGCCACAGACTGTATGCAAAGAACTGCAAGATATTTAAAGCATGCCTGTTCTTCCTCTTCTTCTTCTTCTTTCGGCTGCTCACGTTAGGGGTTGCCACAGCGAATCATTTTTCATATCTTTCTGTTCTCTGCATCTTGTTCTGTTACATCCATCACCTGCATGTCCTCTCTCCCCACATCCATAAATCTTCTCTTAGGCCTTCCTCTTTTCCTCTTCCCTGGCAGCTCTATCCTTAGCATCCTTTTCCCAATATACTCAGCATCTCTCCTCTGCACATGTCCAAATCAACTTTGCCTAGTGAGATCAATGTTCCAATACTGACCTCTTTACATTCAACGTACAATATCCAAAAATCATTTAAGTGCCATTGTGTTGCCATCCTGTGGTCATCCATGTTGCTGTGCTACATGTGCAGTACTGCACAAGCCATTAAAATGCGGCAAAACTTTAGTGGGGCTGTATAGCAGTGTGCCGCCCAACGAGTCCAAACATTACCATTTACCTTTCAAAGAACCAGTTGTCTGTTTTATCACCAATCATATGTGGGGTAGCCTTTCATTATATCTCCTCTCTTGTGGTGTACCCACTATCACCTGAAAGAAAGATTATACAAGTTGTCTGTAATATACTAACCTTATTTGCAGCACTATCAATTACACTTACTTTCCAAAACGACAACCATCACACAGAGCATAACCCTGAAGTCAGCTTTCAACACTACTATTTGATAAAATAAAGGAATTGTGAATTGCGTTAGTCAGACACCTTTGACCATCTCATAGAAGTTCTGTATATTAGTTGAACTAAATGTTTTCTGTTTACAAAAACAAATCCATTTTATGATGGTGCCTTTATCACATTATACAGTAAGTGCTGTCAATTGTGCTGACTACATTAGGAAAATCAGCAATAAATGCAAATGACCTTTTTTATCTCAGCTTGCTCACCCTGATGGTAAAGATATTGCACATATCTGGGTAGCGTCTTAACTATACCATCCCATACAGATGGCATGGCTAAGGGATGGCCACAAGATTCAGGACTGGTCAGCCAGTTCATATTGAAAAGCACAAAAACACCCTAGGTTTGTTAAAACCTGTAACGGAACATGGATTATATGATTTCTACATGATGGCCTCTTTAATGTAGGCTTCAATTCAGCAAATTATTACTCCCAAGAGGATAGCTCTATAAGCTAGTTATCATCATGAGCCAAAAAATTATTGTGATCCCTCAAAGCTTGCTCTAGCCTGTCATTGGCGATATCTTCTAAAGGGCAAATGCTGCTATTGTCGATTATGTTGTACAACACACATCAAACCCTTTCTTTAAAGCAAAATAGATAGGCTACACACTAAAAGCAATTAACACAAAGTGTATGCATTAGGCATTACTACCAACACTGAACACAGCTGTATTGAAAGAGCATGTCAATTAACTGTAAATTAACTAGTTCAAGATTATTGGAATGTGACTGACATTCCACCTGGTGTCGCTAAAGTGACAATACCAAAAACGTCTACATGCGACTTACTGATGGTTAAGGCCTGCCATAACCTTAAACCAAGTTCATGTTTTAAAAATCCTGACTTTTACATAAGAATTGGCTTATGCACGTTTTCGAGCATACGCAAGTTTTATACAAGTGATCCCAAGTCTCAAAAGCAATTACTTGTTATTTTTGTAAAAGAGCCCCCATCTACCCTGTTACGTGTTAACGTGTGTTGATGCGTTGCTGTGATATTTGCATTTATGTATTGTTCATTTCAGTGTTCTTGTGCTTTGTGGGTGAAGCCCCAGGAGGCGGGGCCACTATAGCTTTACAATTTCTGAGCACTCCTTCTGGCTATTTAACCAAAGCAGAAAAAGTTCAAGAACAGGAGAACATTGTTTGTGAAAGGACTTGTGAGTGCTGTTATTTGCTTCAGATTTTCTGTTTTTCTTGAGTAACTGTGCTTCTGTACCAGGTTGTCTCTTCTTGATTGAGACTTGTCTGGTTAGGATGGCATTTTAGGCAACTCCTTTTTGATATTTTTGGTCTTTTGAGCATTTTGCTTGTATTTCTCTATTTTTCCTAATAATTACTTCATTTATAAAGATTATTTATTTGTCCCTGGTCTTAAAGGCCACAGGTTAACAGTCATCTATATTATTCAGGGGCTTTAGATATTTTTTTGTGTATTTTTCAGAATTTTAACCCATCTTTCTATTTTAAATGTCTGCTAGGCTGGAAGCCTGCAGTTAGCAGTATTGACGATTAACTAGTGGGGGTGTCCAGAAAGAAGGACATCACGACCAGGATAAAGGATTGTGGAATTGTGTGGAGTATTGCTGTGTCTGTGTTTTTGGACTCAGTGGTGGATTTGGGTCTAATTGGGCAGGCTGTTTAGGTTGTGGTCCTGCCTTTATGGTCGTTTTAGGAGGCATCAGACCTATTTGAGATTACAAATCAGAATATTCTCTTCTAGGACTATGTTCCTTGTAGAGGACAAGAGCTGTTGCCATCTTTAACATTTACTCCTAGGCATTGCTATGCATTTTATGAGGGGGTGATGCATACCTGTAAAGCTATTGCTCACCTGTCCTCTACAGTCTTAGAATCAAGTATTGTACATAGACCATGTATTACACAGCCCAAATTTAAGCTATATCTCTCTCCGGCAGTGTCTGTTTACCTATGTTGACATAATGACATTTAATGACTAAGCAAAAATTTTCTCTCATTTTTTCATTATTATTCAGCCTGGCCCTATTCCGGGCAGCACGGTGGCACAGTGGTAGTGCTGCTGCCTCGCAGTTAGGAGACCTGAGTTCGCTTCCCGGGTCCTCCCTGCGTGGAGTTTGCATGTTGTCCCTGTGTCTGCGTGGGTTTCCTCCGGGCTCTCCGGTTTCCTCCCGCAGTCCAAAGACATGCAGGTTAGGTGGATTGGTGATTCTAACTTGGCCCTAGTGTGTGCTTGGTGTGTGGGTGTGTTTGTGTGTGTCCTGCGGTGGGTTGGCACCCTGCCCAGGATTGGTTCCTGCCTTGTGTTGGCTGGAATCGGCTCCAGCAGCCCCCTGTGACCCTGTAGTTAGGATTCAGCGGGTTGGAAAATGGATGGATGGGCCCTATTCCTGTCACTCCCCCAGTTACATAAAGAAATGAGTGGTATAGCCAAATAATGTATATCTGCATCAAAAGTATTTAAATTCCAGCTCAAATGGATTTTTCATTTTAATTATTTAGCTTGTTAGCTAAAATAATGTCACATGGTGATTCCCTAGGTGAGTTATTTGTTGATTTATTTTATAGCTCAGCATCTCAGCTCTGCCTCTTCCTGGCAAGTTTTCTATTTAAGATCTCAAAATGTCTCTGGGTCTGTTTTCTCTGTCAATTCATGATGAAAAAAGGACACACTATTAAAGATCACCAAAAATCCAGAACAAAAAAAAAATACTCTGGAAGATGGACAAAACAAATGAGATCCAGATACTAACTGATGATCTATGAAAGCAACTCTTTATTCAGGAGAACCACTGACTTAAGGCCACAAAGGGACTACATTGCAGCTTGCAAATTATACATATGTTATATTTGTGTTCAAAGTGGACAGTCATTTCCAAGACTCGTGAATTTAGGAGGGGTTGCGGGTATGCAGCAGAGTTAAGGAGATTAACTGATACATTCAGGAGTGCTTTGATGCAATATTCCTTCATCTCAACAGGCCAAGTTCCCATTTTTCCTGCTCTGTGGCTCAAATGATTAGCATGAAATATGTTTTGTAATTAACCAAGATGTCATTGTAATATTTTTTAACCTGACACTTTCTAAGTGTACCATCTTGAAAATAATGATTTTCTCTGCTTCTAAACGTATGACAAATATGAAACTAGTTTCTTCAAGGAAATATTTAAAGAATTTGCAGAGAAGTAGAAACACTTGACATAGCCAAGCAAACATTATATGTACTGTAAAACACAATAAAGAAATGCCAAAAAAATGGTTTTGTAACAGTTAACATGGCATTGTTGGTAATGAGCTGTTAGGACTCTGCAGAAGGTACTTTACTGAAGCAAACTTAGCTGTTTTGATCTTGGGGAATAAGATTTCTTTTACCCCCAACAATTCAGATATTTTGTCAACTTTGTTTTTGTATTCAATAGAGGTAAATGTTTATTGAAATAACAAACCAGCCGCTACACTTGTAAAATTATAACCTGGTGGAAACACAAATATGAATTTCATAACCCTTTTTAATAATTGTGGTAATTGAGTGAGCAACTGATACTTCCTTCTGCCATGGACTCATACTTTAGCATGGATGGAAGATATCAGCATCATCACTATGTGACAGCAGTAGCTGTAGCAACTTTACTATAATGTAGAATGCTCATTGATGGGCTGGTTGGTCACTTGACATAGGTCAGACAGACTTTGACTTGATTCTCGCTAAGGTCCTGATTTATTTTGCCTGGAATACACCAGCTGCAGCTTTTCTGTTGTCCATTAATCTTGGCTTAATATACATTATAATATCTTTACTTCTAATATTACTATTATAAACTTTATAAAACAAATTTAAAATTAAAAGTTTAAATAAAGTCGGTTGGTCCCGTCTGTTGCGAGAGATGGACATCTGAGGCACTGCTCCATTGGCAGCAGTGTTATTTAGCTTTTTTATAATATATCTAAGATACCCTCTATTTAGTCAACCCAGAAGGATTTAATTACATGTACAATATACTGTATTAAAATTATGAGTAGAACACCAAGGGGTCAGAAAGAGAAGGAAAAGCTAGCAAAAGTTAAATCAAAGTCTAAGCCAGTGTCAAGTTCATGTTAAGGCCTGACACAGACTGAGTTGGAAGAAACAGGCAAAGGAATGGATCAGTCAGGATCTCACGGTGCAGCATCTGCTCCAGCCAACAGCAAATGTGGGAGAAAAACTGCAAGTGGGGCAGGCAACGAGAATTCACCAACGTCAGGTGAGATATCAGAACAGAGCAAGACCTTTTTATTCCCGCTGTCAATTATTATCAACACCCTCTGTGGGTCAACAGATTCAAACTCCATCAGGAGAGGTAATTCCGCCTTCAAAGCATGGAGAAGATGGAAATGAGATGTCTGAGCTGAAGGCAGTGATTACCGCACTTCGGCTAAAAATAAATGATGCATGGGAGGATATAAAGAAGAATATAACTAAGAGAAAAGACAGAATAGACAACTGAAAAGACAAGCTATTTCAGGATATAAATGATCACGAGGTACATTTAAGCAATAACTTTGATGTAAACTTTAAAAAAAATCTCTCAATAATTGATGAACAAATACAGAAAAATAACAGCAAAACTTAGAATAAACTAAGCACAGGGCCACCAAATCCCAGGGGCCGCCACACCAATATATACTGAATATAAAACAGAAAGAGAAAATAACGATACAGTTAAAAACACAGCGGCAAATTTCGCCAAAATTTAAACGCTTGTGTCATAAGCACGAGGCGGCTATGCAGTGTCCGTGTTTGCCATGTGAGAAGCAGTTCAAATAGGAAGCATGGCTGAGGCAGCGTGTGCTTGATGCTGTTTACCGATAATTCTCTTTCCGATCAGATTCTCCGAGTGGTGTAGTAAGAGTAATATGGAAAAAGATGATCCGCTGTGGCAACCACTAGCAGGAGCAGCTGAAAGAAGAAAAAGAAGGTGAAGTGAGAGTAACAATGCTAAAGCAGCTATGGAATTTAGAATAGTTTGACCATTCCGTGGACCATTATATTGTTACTGGTTAATTACAATCAGATGCATTAAACCAATAAAGAATATGTGGTTAATTTCAGTGTATTTATAAAGCTGCATCAGGAAAAGAAAGGATAACCACACAGGAACAGAAGCACTGCTTTGATGCTGGGTGCCGCCGGTCTGCAAAATCGAGCGGAGAACTTGCGTATGACAGGGTATGAAGTACGGTGGAAATGTGCGTGGCTTTACGCCAAGTTTAGGTTTTATACATTGTGATTTGAACGTGGAAATGTTCTTACGCAACATTTCTGTGCGTATGCACTGTTTATACATGAGGCCCCAGGAGATTATATTTGAAAATAAACGCATTTGTATTTTCCCAGATTTCTCTCCTTCAACAGCTGCCAAACAAGCTGTATTCGACAGCATTTCACAGCGCTTACGCAAAGCTGAAATGATATACAGCCTCTTGTTTCCAGCTAAACTGTGTGCAACTTAGTGTATTTGTAATGTAGCATTTGCTGTAACTATACATTCTATTTCCTTTTTGGCCACTTTTTTCAGTTACTATTTTAAAATTTATTCTGTTAAATATGTGCACATTTTGGTAATCATTTAATTTAATAGTAATTTAAGTTTTATTAAAAATTTGAATTAAAAATGTCCTCCCTTTTTTCTTAAGGGGACTGTTTAACATCATATCCTACATATATTGCATCTGGACTGTACTATTTGAAGATACCTCAGTTTCAATCCTTACCACACCACTGCTGGGGGTTAGTTTTGTTTTGGACGTGTCTTGGCATGTCAGAGGACTGGGACACTGTGAAGTATGGTCTAGCCTCACTTGGGGAGGCAAAATGGGAGAGGGCTGGGGAAGGAGAAGAAAAAGACAGCAAGTTATTTCTTATTTGTCTTTTTCACTCCAGCAACTGTAAGTGCCAACATAATAACAGACTCTTCAGCATAATGTCTGACAATAATATGAAATCAAGGTTAAAGCTAATTTATGAAAAAACATATTACATTTACTTAAGATTACACAATGTCTTAAAAAGTTCTGAAGCAATGTCTCAATCACGATCTAAAGAGGAAAAAAAATCTCTCACCTAACAGGCCTAAATGCCAAGACAGTATTTTTACAAGAGACTCACTTAATAAGGACCACTTTTGATTGCAAAGAGATTGGATTGGCCAAATTTTTCACTCCAGCTATACAAACAAATCTAGAGGTGTGGAAATCTTAATACATAAAACAATCTCATTTGTAAAGTAATTTTCATAAATATGTATGCACCCAATGTGGATAATAGAGATTTTATCCAAAAATATTTGCAATCACAGTAGAGTCTCGCTTATCCTACCTTCCGATATCCAACATTCCGTATTATCCGACGTCCCACCGCAAAACAAAAACAAACAAAAAAAAATATGCATCAATCGGCAAAAAGAACTGCAAGTTGCAAGCGTGAGTGTAGTCTATTTTTTGTTGCTCCCAACTCTGCTGTAGCTAATTACAGCGGAACCTCGGTTTGCGAGCATAATTCGTTCTGGAAATGTGCTCGCAGTCCAAAGCACTCGTACAGTACAATGCATTCGGAAAGTATTCACAGCGCATCACTTTTTCCACATTTAGTTATGTTACAGCCTTATTCCAAAATGGATTAAATTCATTTTTTTCCTCAGAATTCTACACACAACACCCCATAATGACAACAAGAAAAAAGTTTACTTGAGGTTTTTGCAAATTTATTAAAAATAAAAAAACTGAGAAATCACATGTACATAATTATTCACAGCCTTTGCTCAATACTTTGTCGATTCACCTTTGGCAGCAATTACAGCCTCAAGTCTTTTTAAATATGATGCCACAAGCTTGGTACACCTATCCTTGGCCAGTTTCGCCCATTCCTCTTTGCAGCACCTCTCAAGCTCCATCAGGTTGGATGGGAAGCGTCGGTGCACAGCCATTTTAAGATCTCTCCAGAGATGTTCAATCGGATTCAAGTCTGGGCCACTCAATGACATTCACAGAGGTGTCCTGAAGTCACTCCTTTGATATCTTGGCTGTGTGCTTAGGGTCGTTGTCCTACTGAAAGATGAACCGTCGCCCCAGTCTGAGGTCAAGAGCGCTCTGGAGAAGGTTTTCATCCAGGATGTCTCTGTACATTACTGCAGTCATCTTTCCCTTTATCCTGACTAGTCTCCCAGTTCCTGCCGCTGAAAAACATCCCCACAGCATGATGCTGCCACCACCATGCTTCATTGTAGGGATAGTATTGGCCTTGTGATGAGTGGTGCCTGGTTTCCTCCAAACGTGACGCCTGGCATTCACACCAAAGAGTTCAATCTTTGTCTCATCAGACCAGAGAATTTTGTTCCTTCAGGTGCCTTTTAGCAAAGTCCAGGCGGGCTGCCATGTGCCTTTTACTAAGGAGTGGCTTCCATCTGGCCACTCTACCATACAGGCCTGATTGGTGGATTGCTACAGAGATGGTTGTCCTTCTGGAAGGTTCTCCTCTCTCCACAGAGGACCTCTAGAGCTCTGACAGAGTGACCATCGGGTTCTTGGTCACCTCCCTGACTAAGCTGAAGGGCAGCTCTATGAAGAGTCCTGGTGGTTTCGAACTTCTTCCACTTACAGATGATGGAGGCCACTGTGCTCTTTGGGACCTTCAAAGCAGCAGAAATTTTTCTGTAACCTTCCCCAGATTTGTGCCTCAAGACAATCCTGTCTCGGAGGTCTACAGACAATTCCTTTGACTTCATGCTTGGTTTGTGCTCTGACATGAACTATCAACTGAGGGACCTTATATAGACAGGTGTGTACCTTTCCAAATCATGTCCAATCAACTGAATTTACCACAGGTGGACTCCAATTAAGCTGCAAAAACATCTCAAGGATGATCAGGGGAAACAGGATGCACCTGAGCTCAATTTTGTGCTTCATGGCAAAGGCTGTGAATACTTATGTACATGTGCTTTCTGAATTTTTTTATTTTTAATAAATTTGCAAAAATCTCAAGTAAACTTTTTTCAAGTTGCCATTATGGGGTGTTGTGTGTAGAATTCTGAGGAAAAAAATGAATTTAATCCATTTTGGAATAAGGCTGTAAAACAAAATGTGGAAAAAGTGATGCGCTGTGAATACTTTCCGGATGCACTGTATATCAATGCGAATTTCCCTATAAGAAATAATGGAAACTCAGATGATTCGTTCCACAACCCAAAACTATTCATATAAAAATGATTAATACAAAATATAAAGTAAAAATACATAAAGCAAATTAACCTGCACTTTACCTTTGAAAAGAATCATGGCTGGTGTGAGTGAGTTTCTAAACTCTTGTGGGATTCCACCCAACGGGACGACACACGGAAGAGCGTCCCAAAGCAATCGCAGTCTCCCAGCGCTGTAGCAGTTCGATGTAAAGGCCAATCCGAAAAGATCGCGGACATGCTATAAGCATCTGCTGTTGATGGGTGATACAAGGAACAAGGGACATTATAAATGCGCTGGGCTCAGTATTACTGTCCCCCTGACCCTGCCTGACTGCTGTGTCTGTGTATAGGAGAATGGCAGATCCTGCTACGATAAATAACCGCACTGTTGCTGTTTCAAGCTTAATAAAGTTGGTGTTGCTAAAGTACTGAGACTCAGCTTCGAGTTTTCGGGTGCAAGACGGGGACTTGCACGTCACAGCACAAACACACACACGCAGTCACAACGCTGTAGTAAACAGTATACGCTCGTACGGATGTTGACTATATTAGTGACGGAGTTAAGGCTAGAAACTGCAATTAATTACATTGAGCAACAAGAAGCAGCTACAGGAATCAACATAATGATGCTGCAAAGATGGTGATACTTCACAGCGAGGAAACGGCACTCGTCAGGAAAGCAGACTACGATCAAAAATGTCTTTAAATCATCACAGGACTGAACTTTTTAAGTACAGTACATACTGTATTTAACATCAGACAATTTTGTAACTGTAAGTTCATTTTTTCAGTTAATTTATTGTTGTTTTGTTGTAAAACATGATTATTACATTCGTAATGTGTAAAATTATAACATAGTTTTACTTTTAATAGGCTTTTTCTTAACACCTGCCATTATCCAACATTTTCGCTTATCCGACGTTCGGCCGACCCATTTATGTCGGATAAGCGAGACTCTACTGTATTCGCAATATGAGCATTTACAAAATTATAATGGCTGGTGACTTTAATTGTATTTTCAATCCAGACCCAGACAGGTCTTCAGCTACAGTGGTGATAACATCTAATACTGTAAAAACAATCACACACTTTGTAATGGATCCTAACTTGATCAGAACCATGAAGATTCTTAAATCCAAAATCAAGAGAATATTCCTTCTTCCCACCAGTAGATCATAATTACTCAAGAATTAATTATTTCTTTATCAATAATAGCTTATTGCCCACTATCAAATCTTACAAGTTTGACACTATTGTTGTCTCCAATCACATCCCTCTGATGTTGGAAATTGAATCACTATACCTTACACACTCATTTCGTAGCTGGTGTCTTAACCACCATTCATTAGCAGATGTGAACTTTACAAAATTCAACTCCAAAATGATTGTTTTTAGAGACAAATGCATCCTCAAAAGTCTCTGCACGAAAACTCTGAGAAACTCTGAAGGGTTTATTTCATTCTTTGTCTTTCGTATAAAAATAAATTGGAGACCAAGAACTCATCAAAGGTAATCAGTGAAATTACCAGAGTACATCAAGAGTTCTCCAGGTCTCCAAATGAGGCACTTTATAGGCAAAGACCAGTTCTGCAATCAGAATTTAACATTTTGATAACAAAAGAAACAGAATAGCTCACAACATCATTACTATGAACATGGAGAGAAGGCTAATAAGATATTAGTCAGTCAGTTCGGATGGGCTGCAGCACTTCCAGCATCATCACACTGAGCACTGGAGCACCACAGGGCTACGTGCTTAGTCCACTGCTCTTCACCCTGCTCACTCACGAGTGCACAGCCATGCACAACACCAACCACATTATCAATTTTGCGGATGATATGACAGTGCTGGGACTGATAAGCAGGGATGATGAAACAGCACACAGAGATGAGGTGGAACGGCTGTCTGCATGGTGTGAAGACAACAATCTATCTCTCAGTGTCAACAAGACAAAAGAGATAATTGTGGACTTCAGAAAATCACATCCTACCCACATCCCACTCAGCATCAACGGTTTAGATGTGGAGACTGTTAGGAGTACCAAGTTCCTTGGTGTGCACATAACTGAGGAACCTACGTGGGAGCATAACACCTCATTACTAATCAAGAAAGCCTAGCAGAGACTACACTTCCTGAGGCGGCTGAAGCGAGCAAGTCTTCCCCATTCCATCCTCTCTGTGTTCTACAGAGGCACCATTGAGAGTGTTCTGACCAACTGCATCACTGTCTGGTATGGCAACTGCAACATATCCAACCACAAGTGCCTGTAAAGGATAGTGAAGGCAGCAGAGAACATTATTAGGGTACCTTTCCCTTCACTATAGGACATATTTTACAAACGCAGTGTCCTTACACCCCTCACATGGACTTTTCACACTTCTGCCATCCAAGAGAAGATACTGCAGGATCAGAGCCAGATCTGACAGGCTGCAGGATAATTTTTACCCCCAAGCTGTCAGACTCCTTAACATCATGCTGCCACCTGGGATCTTCCATACTGCCTCAACCACCTCTAAGAACAGAATTTTTATACATGCAGGCCACTTTCCTGTAAAGACTAGTGTGCATGTAAAAAAGAACTGAAAATCTCATACTGACCTTTAAGTATTTTGACATTTGTGATATACTTCTGCTGTGAAACATTCTGATCTGTCATTGTTTACACGTCTTAAACAACTATTATCATATACTGATAATTTCTGTATTATCTATATCTATTATTTATTTATTATATCACATATCTCTTGACTTTATTTATGTATCTAGATTGCAAATACCATACATTGCATCAATGTTCATATTGCTTACTACACGTCAATATTGCTGCTACTTCTTTGTCTTGACTTTGCACAATGTCTTGTCTTGTTTGTGTTTTAATTTAAAATTTTAATTTTAATTCTATTTTTATTTTATTATTTGCATTTCATGTTGTTACACTGTGGACCCTGAACTTCGCAATTCCGTCTATCTGTATACTTGTATATGGTTGAGATGACAATAAAGTTGACTTTGACTTATTAGCTCAACAAATCCACAAACAGGAAGTTCATACTAACAGACATTACCAAAACAGATGGAGATAAAATCATTGACCACAAAAATATAACTCACATATTTAGAACCTACTACAAGTTCTTATAGTCTACTCACTAGAAGACAAGACACAATCTAATGAGTTTTTTGAAGCATTACAAATACCACAGCTAGATATTCTTAGTGCAGGGGAACTGGATAGATCTCTGACATTCTCAGAATTACTGGATGCTATAAACTCACTCCAAAGTGGGAAAGCAGCAGGTCCTAATGGTTATCCAGTGGAATTTTATTTAAAAAAAAAAAATCATATAAGTTCATGCCACTATTATTAGCAACGTTTATAGAAGCTAGAGACAACAAAATTCTACCCCAAACTTTTTGCCAAGCATTAATTACCATATTTCCAAAGAAAAATAAGGACTTATTACAATGTGTATCATACATACCAATTTTATTTCTGAATAATGATGTAGCTAGAAGGATTGAGAAAGTGATTCCTTCTGTAATATCACAAGACCAAACCAGACTTATTAAAAGCAGAAACTTAGCTTCTAATCTGCTTACATATTTGTTTATCTGTCTGTTTAACGTAATATGCTCACTCACACAATCTAACACACCAGAGATCCTATTATTTTTGGATGTAGAAAAAGCATTTGACATTGTTGAATGGACTACCTGTTCACAAATTTGGGTTTGGCCTAAATATAATTCTATGGATAAAATTACTTTATACCAGTCCAGAAGCCTCTGTCTGTATTAAAAATATTATCTCACACTAGAAAATGGCACTCGACAAGGATGCCCCCTATCACCATTGTTTTTTGCAACTGCCATTGAGTGATTGGCTATTCACTTTCAAAATGCATTAGAGATAAAGGGGATTATCAGAAAACAAAGAAAATATCACTATAAGCAGATGATATGGTATTGTATATACAGTATCAGACCCATAAACATCCTTACCAGTAGTCCTTAATGCACAAGCAGAATTTCAAGATATCTGGACTCAAAATCGATTTGAATAAAGGTGTGCTTTATCCAGTGAACTCTCTAGCACATAATACTAGACTGGATATCTTTCCATTTATTTCATCAGAACAGTTTAAATATCTTGGGGTAAACATCACAAGTAAATGTAATGATCTTTTTCAACAAAACTTTGCTATGAGCTTTGAAAAATTCAAACAACATATCAACAGATGGTCTACCCTCCATCACACATTAGTAGGGAGAATCAATACTGTCAAGATGCACATCCTTCTCAAGCTTCCTTTTCAATTTAAGAGCATCCCATACATTAACAAATTGATCTTTAAGAAATTAAACTTAAATATAACCTCATATATTTGGAATTCGAGACATCCACACATTCAGAAGGCAACTCTAAAGCAGAATGGCAGGCATGGCACTACCTAACTTTCAATTTTATTACTAGGTGGCAAATATACAAGCTATGAAGACCTGGATTTTCACACAAATTGATGAATCTACACAAGCCTGGCCTGTAATAGAAATAAAATCTTGCTGTACTTCTTTATATGCCCTGCTTTGTGCCACAGTAAATACAAGTTATCATCAATATTCCAATAATCCAATTGTCCATCAAATACTTAGAATATTGAACCAATGAAGAAAGCACTGGAAGACAGAGAACCTTTTATCTGTTGCACCACTATATGATAATCACCTTTCTTTACCCTCCCAAAACCTACACTGTATTTAATCTTTGGAAAACCTCTGGGATTAAAACACTTAGACAACTGTATATAGATAATGTCTTTGCATCTTATGAACAATTACACTTCAAATTTAACTTCCCATAATCACAATTTTTCCACTACTTTCAAATCAGAAACTTAAAACTCAAAACCTACCCAATTTTCCACACCTCCAACCCATCTCTATTTCAGAAGAAATAGTGATCAATTTTGAAGACTCAGACAGCATCTTAATAATATATAAAAACATATTAAAGTCTCTTCCTTTCAAAGATCCTAGGATATGATTGGAAAAAGGATCTATATATTAATCTCAGAAAAGGAGTGGAAGGTAGCTATGCATGGAATACACTCTTGCTTCATATGCGCAAAGTATTAAATCATTCAAAAATCTTTAAATCAGACTGCGTTGGTGTTACCCATTAACAGCTGTGTTTGGTGAACTCCCAGATGGGCTTAAGGTTGAGAAGGACAAATTGATTGTAACTGCCTATACCCTACTACTAGCACATATACTTTTCTTGCTCAACTGGAAGAACCCCTACCCACATTTTATAAGTCAGCATGATTGTGTTTCTGTGAACAAAGCCAAGTCTTTAAAGACATGGTTTGCTGAGTATGGTGTGGAGGAACTCGGTTGACCTGCATAGGGCCCTGACCTCAACCCTATTGAACTCCTTTGAGATGAATTAGAATGCCAATTCTGAGCCATACCTTTTCATCAGCTCAAATTCCCACAGACACTTTGCTGCAAAAGCTGTAAAGGGGCTTAGAAGAGTGAACTTCATATTAATTCCAATGGATTTGGAAAGAGAAGTCCAAGAAGCTCATACGGGGTGATTGTCAGGTGTCCACAAACATTTAGCTATATAGTGTATCATTTAATTTACTGTTGTAATTAGCATTCTCTAAAATGTACAATATTCTAAGCTGTCAAAATATTAACACTGAATATGCATTATTAGCTTACAAGTGAAGGAAATGAAAAAATAAGTACTGTAAATTGTTTCTGAGCTGATTGAGAAAAATATTACGAAGCATTATACTAAAATAAACAACACTTTAGGCCCTGAATTTTTCACAACCTTCCCACTGTTCACTTACTAAATAAAAGGATGTAGCTATTTTAAATGAAGTCATTACAAGCAGTTGCAATTTTAATGCTAATTATACATAACAGTTTGATAACCAGTTTTGTGGCAGTGGCACAGCAGAGTCCAACAGCCTGCAGACAGTTTATTTAGCTGTGGAGTATAAGACTATTCATGATCACAAAAGCTAGAGGTTAGCAATACAATAATCCTTTAAAATTAAACAATAAAGACGGTAATTTCGTATTCTTAGATAAATCGCTCTCATTACAAGGATTTCTTTGTTTGTAGACTGTGCTATCTTTAGATAAAAAATAAATTTTACTAAAGGTCATGATGTAAATGATAAGACAGTTAGCGTAGACTGCTTGAAGGTATGAACTGCTTTTTCTTTACTGGAAGACAAATAATATTTGAATGGCCAATAAAATGGCCCCCTGCTTTATCTGTCACCTATTCATGGTGACTGAAAAAGCTGCTCTTAACATCTTTAGGTTTGGATTGGCTTTCATAATACAAGCAACAAAATTCATACATTTGTAAAACCTATCCTACTGTATATGATTACTGCGCTAGTTTCATTATGCAATATCTTAATTTCATCATCCAGGCATTTAAGATAACCCGTGTGCCTTCAGTTTTCCTGTAGATGAAAATACTACACTCCAAATGAACTTATGGATTAATAATAATATTGGTTATAATTGTATTACATTCTTTTATCTATGTAGGGGAGAAGGGGAAATGGAATCAGCCACCTTTAACTTGACTGCTGGGACATGGCCCTAAAAAATCACCGTTAGCTTCTTTAGCTCATATATGCCACCTGGCTCCATGTCACTTCATTCGCCCAGGGTCAGAGGTAACTGATACACCACACTTCCCCCCAGTTCCGTGAGCCGACCCAAGGCTAGGGTCCACATATGACGCTCACCGAAGGCCAAACATTACAACCGATGAGCTTTAGTTGTTTTGTTGCAAGAGTACTTTTGATAATTTCAGTCCCAGATCCAGTGCAATTCAGGTACTTAGTGCTATGCTTAGTTGTATTTCACTTTCAGCATTTGCTGTCACCATATTTAGAAAGTGAGTATGTATGTTATTGTATGGTAATTTTATATTAAATCCAGAAGTCTTTCATGTCTGTCTTCATATTTTAGTCTGATCACCCTTTGAAATGTTACCACAATTATCAATTACTGGGTCTTAACAAGTGGTGTGGTGGAAACAGTCAAGCTGAATGTCTACAGTCTATTTAGCTATTTTTTTAATGATTGCATATAAAACTTTTGCATACATGCCGGAGATACATTTAAAGTAGTACATACACAAGTTTGTCAGTCCTGTACTGACTGTTAGTAATGCTGAGAGCATGACGGCAAGCAAATATTCACCAGAGTGTTGCAGGACACACCAACCAAAAGCAATCATCTGTGACACATGCAACAATTGATCTTTTTTAACGTGATTTGTTAGTTGGCTGATTTTAGACCAAACTATTATATCTGATACCAAGGCATCAAATTCGTTCTGCTATGCTTGCCATAAACATGCTAGATTAAAGACACATTTACTGGTGAATTCCCAGTCAGCTGTGTCACTGTTTGGCTGAGAGTGCTCAAAGTTATGCAAAAGTTATCTTTTCTATTAAAGTATATAAAACACCTAAAAAAGATAGATCTCTTTTACCTTTCAAAGTTCTCGCTTTCACCACACCACTCGTTGAGAATAAAATAAAATAAAATTCTCACTTAGAGGATCTGTGCCGAAATTTTTCAAAACCTGGCGGGATCTAATCAATAACATTTTAGAATAAGCTTTTAAAGCACTGAGGAAGCAGATTCTCTCCCCATTCTCTTTTTTCTTTTCTTTTTCTTCTCCATTTATCTATATTCAATTATTAATTTATCTATTTACATATTTTTACTAGGTTTAAGTTTTACTCTGCTGCCCATGCTCTCTTTCTCAGGGGTGGGGGTGTGACGATGTGGGTTCTGGCTCCATGCTCCTATCACTGTTTGGAAGCCCTTGAACCCAACACCGTCGATAATGTCACCGAGTGAGCTAGTCAGTGGAGGCAATAACAACTGAGCAAGGGGATGGTATAAAAAAGTGCAAAAGTGCTTTTATTAAAATACAATCAAAAACAAAGTGTCCACAAAGTGCAAAAATCTTCATTAAATAAATAATCCATTAAAGGAAAACGTGGAGGTTAAAAATAGCAACGAGGTTAAAACGTTCTTATGGAAGCAGTCTTTAAAAATCAACAACAAGCCCGGTGCCCTCTTTTAACTGGTGACTCCCCAGGCTTCGCAACAGGGGAGCCACTCTACCTGCAGCTGACCTTCACTCCACTACAGATCTGGCGGCATCTGGCGAAACGCCCACACCGCAGATTGCCCCGTGGCTTGCTATGGCCCAACGACCCCTCGCTAAGCCGCCGCGAGAGCGGGATTATTTATTTAAAAAATGGCCTTTACTATTACTAAGCGAGCTGTGGACCCACAACACCACAGGGGACTGATTTGTTTTCAATCTTATTCTTGTAAAATTGATCTATTTGTATGGAATGTTGTGTGATTTCAACAAAATCAATAAAATTATTAAAAAAAAACAAAACTTTACTGGTGACTGTCTGAATGTTGGTGTGTGCGTGTGTGTGCATGGGTGCAAGAGTGGGTGGGTGTGTGTGTGCGCGCGCGTGTGTGTATGTGTGTGAATGGACCGATGCCCTATTTAAGAATCCCGGATAAGCTCCTGAATTCTGCAAGAAGCTGCTGGGACAGCCTCATGTCTCCTACTACCCTGACTTGAACTAAGCAGTTTGGAATGTTTAGTTCTAACCATATATACAGTATATATATATATATATATATATACAGTATATATATATATATATATACAGTATATATATATATATATATATATATATATATATATATATATATATATATATATAAAACAATTGTTCAAATGTTTCTTAATGCTTAAAATATCATCATTGCAACTTTTTTTTAACACTGCATACTGCCTTAAGAATGCCATGTACATTTTAGTACGAGTATTGTACAAAAAACTAACATGGCATATATACATAACAAAAATCATTACTTATTTCTTAAAACTATTCTACTCACTATTAATGTAATGGGTGGGTTTGCTTCTTGGTGCACTGTTTCTACAGGCTTGGTGAAATGTATAATAGTTGTCATCTTAAGCTATTCTCAATAGAAAGTCTATGCCTGTACTTCAATTTTAGGGTAGTGAGTGCAGAAAAAACACTCAGAGAGGGATGTGGTTGACAATGGCAACAGACTCTTCACAGCCATGTTGGAAAGTTCTGGATTTTAAGCATAAAATTTAACAAAAGTTCCCCATTGATTTGTGTTGTTCCCTTATCAAGTCTCTACTTGTGGCAATCTATATAATGTTCTCTTGCTGAGTTATTGGGATTGAGGGGTGGATGCCATAGTGCAACAACTGAAAGAATTATTTTTTGCACTGTCAGTCTCAGGAAAGTAACACACTTAAATGCCCAGCCAAATGAGTGAGATGCTTTTTGATGCCTCAGTTCATTTGATCTGCAGACAAGAATTAATTTAGGGAAGAAAAAATCATGCATATTGTTATCCTCCAGTCATCGAAATGCAAGCATGCTAATCATTTCCTTGGTTTTATCGTGCACATTACATATACTCTAAGGCCAATGTTTAGTCATTCAAATGAGAAAAAAATGTCAAAAAGGTAGGCTAACCCTGAGAGCCTATCAGCATGATGTAATTCATAACTTAAAAAATGTCTTAACAGTTTACCTTGTAGTACTAGGTTGTTGTACCGTGTTAGCCATTATGAATGTAGAGAAAAGCTAAGCAAAATGACACCTTTTATTGGCTAACTAAAAAGATTACAATATGCAAGCTTTCGAGGCAACTCAGGCCCCTTCTTCAGGCAAGATGTAATACAGAAACTGAAGTTCCCTGAGTTTATATCCACACACTAGGACAAGAAACAACAATGGTAAATTTTGGACAGTTATCTTATCTAAAGATCTTGACCATACATTGTTCTTCTATCTCCTGTTAAATTAATCTTAGCCTGAATGAACCTATTGATTTTTTACATTTAAGAGTTTTCATTCAAAAATTTACCATTGTTGTTTCTTGTCCTAGTGTGTGGATATAAACTCAGGGAACTTCAGTTTCTGTATTACATCTTGCCTGAAGAAGGGGCCTGAGTTGCCTCGAAAGCTTGCATATTGTAATCTTTTTAGTTAGCCAATAAAAGGTGTCATTTTGCTTGGCTTTTCTCTACAGTTTACCTTGTGAAAGTCAATGTATTTCAATTTAAAGTAGAAAACTTTTTTTTTTTGTTGCACAAAATTGAAAATATTCTTGACTTCAGTGGCCTTCCATTAATGAAATTAAAAATTGAGGCAGTGCTGTTCAAAAATTCTTCTAGACTGGTTGCCATGTACTTTGTAGCAAAAGCCTCTCTTGTGCATGCTACAGTGGTTCCAAGGTACACAAGGAACAACTGCCTGTATACAGATCACTACACCACTGTGACTTCCAGTAATTGATTTGGCAACATCAGTACAAATGCTGATATATTTGGCCCAGGTAAGTCCATGTACATTGACAAAAGTGTTAAACCTTTTAAAAATATCTTTACCTGTCATTCAAGTCAGGTATGGCTGGCAAAACAAAAATTCCATCTTTATTTTTACCTTCATAACAGGACCTGACAAGGAGTTGTGCCACATTCTCTATGTCATTAGACTCATCCAGTTGTAAAGCAAAATAATCGCTGATCTATACGCACTACATTAACTGTGCTAGGATATTTCCTGCCATGTCAGCAATGTGATGTGTGACAATATTGTTTGATAATGGCACCAATTGCATTCGTTAGCTGACTTTCTCGAAGCATGTTATCAGCTATGTCTGTAGAAGTAATAATTCCTCAGCTATGTTGTGAGGCTTGATTGAATTAACTACTCAATAACTAACCATATATGATGCTTCAAGGGCCTTCTTGTTAATGTCACCTGGAATATTCAGAATTCACTTGCTTAACAAAAGCTGAGGTTATTTTTTTGTTAATATTTGTGGATTATTCTTATGTTGTCAAGAGTGCTTTTAGAAGAGTCTCCTTAGTGGCAAAGGTTTCAAAATATTATTGGTGAGCACCTTGCCATACACCACACACTGTGATTGATGGTACTAATTATTATTATTATAATTTTTTTTTTTTGAGCCATTCAAAACACTCAAGGTCACATTGCAAAGCATATAATAACACACCAGAAATTAAAAAATATTAAATAATAGAACAGGGTAAAAATAATATAGAAATAACAGGGAAAAGTCTACAACACAGAAAAGACAAGTTTAAAAAAATAATTTTAAGTTGCTTTTTAAACGATAAAATTGAGTCTGAATACTTAAAATGTAAAGGAAGTAAATTTCAAAGCTTGTATGTTTCATAGCTAATGCTTGCCCTTTCATTGTGGAAAGTTGGAAAGAAGGGACAACAAGAAAATCAGCATCATACAATTCTTAAGAAAAGGACTGACAGAAGTGAAGTGAAGTTCAATATATTTGTCCTTATATTTACACCTCTAGATAGATAGATAGATAGATAGATAGATAGATAGATAGATACTTTATTAATCCCAAGGGGAAATTCACATACTCCAGCAGCAGCATACTGATAAAAAACAATATTAAAGAGTGTTAAAAATGCAGGTAAAACAGACAATAACTTTGTATAATGTTAACGTTTGGGGTGGAATTGAAGAGTCGCACAGTGTGGGGGAGGAACGATCTTCTCAGTCTGTCAGTGGAGGAGGACAGTGACAGTAGTCTGTCGCTGAAGCTGCTCCTCTGTCTGGAGATGATACTGTTCAGTGGATGCAGTGGACTCTCCATGATTGACAGTAGCCTGCTCAGCGCCCGTCGCTCCGCCACAGATGTCAAACTGTCCAGCTACATGCCTACAATAGAGCCTGCCTTCCACACCAGTTTGTCCAGGCATGAGGCGTCCTTCTTTTTTATGCTGCCTCCCTAGCACACCACCGCGTAGAAAAGGGCGCTCGACACAACAGTCTGATAGAACATCTGCAGCATCTTATTGCAGATGTTGAAGGACACCAGTCTTCTAAGGAAGTATAGTCGGCTCTGTCCTCTCTATGTCATAGGCTTTTTCAAATGTGGTCACTTGTATGTTTATCTTTGCTGGTGCAAGCTGTCAACATAAGCTGATGGGAAGTTCTCCTTAGTCTCACTCTCCTCAGTCCCAGAACATCCTCTGGTTTTGGCTGGATGCAGGTAGCTTCAATAAAACGTGTAGCCTTAGTTGTCTTTAACCTCCTATTCTGTATGTTTCTGGACTAGCAGGTATTTGAGCTAAACTAGGTAGCTTACTTTTAGACAAGATATAATATGGCTATTTGTCTAAATGGTTCCAATGGATGCAAATAGTAAACGATTGTGCTCTTTATCTTTATTGGAATGTTTGAAATAAAACTGTAGTCCTGTGTAATTGTAGTTTACATTAAATGTTAAGCACATTTGAGGGAGCATGTGCAGTGCAGCTCAACACATGAAAAGTAGAGACTGGGCAGGAAACCGGAGTGCTCAGAGGAAACCCACGCAGACACGGGGAAAACATGCAAACTCCACGCAGGAAGGACCCGGGAAGTGAACCCGGGTCTCCTAACTGCGAGGCAGCAGCACTACCACTGCACCACTGTGCCACCCTGACTTACTCTTATACTTTGACATATTCAAGTTTGAGTTACTGTGTTGAGCTGTTTATTGACTCCAGTATATTCAGAATTGCGCTGCCAGGATCCTGATGAGGGTGCGAAAGCATGACCATATCACCTTCACCTGCTCCCTGTTCCACTCAGAATTGAGTTCAAGGTCGTTCTCCTCACCCATCAGTGCATCTATGGACATGCCCCCCTTTACTTACAGGAACTCCTTAACCCTCATACCTCCTCACGCACTCTCCGCTCTGTACACACTAACACTCTCCAAGTCCCTAGAACCAAGCTTCGCAGTATGGGTGACAGGGCTTTTTCATCTGTGGCGCGGAGACTGTGGAACGCCCTCCCTGACTACCTGAGAGCCCCACAGTCGACTAATGTTTTTAAACGGAATCTAAAAACTCATCTTTTTAGAAAGATATTTTGTTAAAGCATACATAGATTTTCTTGTTTTATTATTTTTGTTTTTACTCTGTAGCACTTTGAGATTTCTAAAATATGAAGTGCAATATAAATAAAATTTATTATTATTATTATTATTATTATTATTAAGCTATCTCCTTGGAAACTATAATGAAGACTGCAAACCTGTAATTTTATATTATATCAGAATTTAGTTTCTGTACTGGGGATTTCATATTTAGGAACTTGCTGACTTTTAACTCTGATAGTGTGAGGAGAATAATTGATTATTTGTCAGTGAGATGTGCCATGGTAAAAAATTCAAAGGGTGAGCCCTGGTTGTAGGAGGTATAAAGAAAAGTAAGCCAAAGTATATACTAAGGCTGAAGGTCTAAAAGCTGAAGAAGGAGAGTGTGTATAGTAAATCTGCTCACACATTGTTAGCAAGAATGAGTGAGATGTCATAGACATCAGGTGTGAATGTTAAGTGGGAAGTGATGCAGAATGTTTGGCAGAAAGCAATGCAAGACATCTGTGTTTAGAAAAAAGGGACAACTGAGATATATGGAGTTATAGAGGTGGATTAGGTGAAAGCTTGCAAAACTTAAGTTATGTTTCATGCCTGGGAAGGAAAAAAAATCAGGTACAAAAAATGAAGCTGCATTATATATTTGTAGATATCGAGACAATATCTACAAGAGGTGGTGAGATGGACTTTGAGAAAGTTTACCATTACCCTTCAATTTCTTTTAATATAGTGTTTAACTTGGCTTTTGGGGGAGGGGGTATTTGTCATGGATTGGATAGATTGTTGACCCATTTATGATTTTTTTATTATCTCCTTAAATTGGTTTGTTCTATACTTTCTCCAGCTTTTTGTTACTAATAAAAATGTTGATATAAAAAATGAGGTCTGCACCTGGCATCTGCCATGAGCTTGTTGCTCTTTACAATTACAATGAAGATGGTGATGAAGAAAGTGCATTAAGGATTGGCATGTAATGGCAAAAAATGAAACAGAACTGAAGAAGAAAATCCTGAAATGAAAAGCTTGTTCGGAAATGAAAGGCCTCAAGGCCTAAATGCA
Source organism: Polypterus senegalus (assembly GCF_016835505.1). Classification (NCBI taxonomy): domain Eukaryota; kingdom Metazoa; phylum Chordata; class Cladistia; order Polypteriformes; family Polypteridae; genus Polypterus; species Polypterus senegalus. The sequence goes on along the minus strand of NC_053157.1, from coordinate 123,520,333 downwards.
TGAAAGACCAAGGTTAGGGATGAATGGCAGGAGAAGTCGAAGAGGTGGGTGCATTACCATGCAGCATGTATTGTAGAGGTGGTATTGGTACATAACGAATTTAGCAGTGTGAATTTTAATCTCCAGGCAGAAAGTATGATCTTTGTTTGTAGAAAGTTTGTGAGAGGGAGGGATGCAGAATGCATGTAGTAATTGTAAATTTAAATATCAGCAATGGAATTCTTGTGGAGAAAATACTGTAGGTAAATTCTATTACTTTTGTGACATGTTTTGAGAGACAAAGGTACGCACACAGAATAGACCGTGAAAATGAGAGATGCATGGAAGAAATACCAGATGCTGTCCTCCATTTTGGTTTCTAATGCAAACTATTTGTATTGAAGTGTAATATTTATGAAAGTATCACAAGAAGTAGTATGCTGTTTGGGAGTGAGACGGTGGGTGCTGAAGGAGGAACATGAAGCAAAACTGGGAAGAGCAGAGATGAGATTGATCAGGTGAATCTGTCGAGAGACACTGAGTAAAAAGAAGTTGAATGCTGTGTTAAGAGATGGACTTGGTATGGAGGAGACATGTGTTGTGCTGAGGAGAAACAGATTAAGATGATTTAAGTACATACGGTGAAAGTTCGAGAATGACTGGATGAAGAAGTACACGAAGACTGAAGAGGAGGTAATGAGGACAAGAAAGAGGCCAAAGAAGACATGGCAGAAGTTGGTGTCAAATGAAAGTAAAACAATGGGTCTCATCACTAAGGAATTTCCAGGACTGAGGAGAGTGGGTGATAAAGATTTGGGGGGTAAATGGCCAAACTGGGTAAAACCAGAAAATGGTGGTTGCACAGAGGATATGAGTTATAAATAGTTATATGATACCTATATATAGTACTATTATTTTTTATTACAATTAATGACTTTATATAATGCCCTCAAACACGACTGCCAAGGGAATAATGTTTTCCTATTGTCACATATCAAAATGATGGGTAGCTGATCGCCTTGGTAAGATGCAGCCATAAGTAAGTGCTTCTGTACGTTGACCTATAAAAGCCGACCTATTTGTCAGTGAGATGTTAAAGAAAGCGACCCCCTCCCAAATCCTTGTTACCACCTCATACCAAATATCACAGGGCAGCATACTGTACTTAAGTGTTTATATAGGCCATGAACATGAAGCTCTAAATTATAATAATACATCATCAAATATGTCATTTGAGATCATTAATGATGTCAGATAACGACTTAATAATATCAGATAAAATTATAATAAATATTTTGGCTTTGGGTGATTTTTGGCATCAGCAGCGAATAGACTATTAATCAATTTTCTTTACCTTTCGAAACTTAATTTATGGTTTAAACTGTCACAAAGACTATAATATGAAGAGGTTAAGGATAGAACAGAGGGAAAAACAATCAATAACAGACTTAACTATATGCAGGTACTTCTAAAAAAACATATGCACTCCAAAGTTTGCTATGGTAGATGCCATAAGCAGACAATGCTTAAATTGCAGTACTGTTTATCTTTACCATTTTGTCTTTACTACTAATGCAGCTAGTTGCTAATTATTAAGAAAAAATGGAAAGCCCATCCACTAAATTCAAAGGGAAGAACTTCATATATTCAACTGTCACTCTGTAGCATATAGAAAGCCTCTAATAAAAATAGTAAAGAAATCTTTACTTACCCAGCACCCAAACCATGATAAGCATCTCTGTCCAGCTAAACTGTGTGGTTTTTACTCGAAATATCTGTGTGGGATAGTCAGTGACTGTGACATTTGGCAAAGTTGTTATTCCTTCAAAGCGGTCTGAAGCATTAAACACCAGTAAACACAAAAATATTATAAAGGAGGCTGCATGTGCTACAAACTTCATGAAGGGACTCCGCAGGATTTTTCCCAACTAAAAGAAAAAGGAGGGAAGGGGGACACAATGAGAAGATATATTAAAGATGACCTGCTTTATTTGTACACTTAATACTACCAATTGCACAAATCTGGGAACCATACTAATACTAACCGCTTATGTCCTCTCTGAACCTTTTTGGTCCAGGTTAGAACTGCAGGGAGCCCAAAGATGGTGATTTAGTTTCACTAATAAGCCACTCTGATTAATAAAATGATTAGAAGCATATAGCCTTCTCTATAATTAAGATGTCCTGTGTTGTAAGCTAAGGATACCCTAAACTGTTTGTCATTTCAAATCATAAAGTTCTTCTGTTTATTCATTCATTTTTCTAAAACTCCATTTTAGTTTTGTCTAGAGTGAAATTCCTGGAAGAAAGGTGGGAACCAGCATGAGGTGGAATGCCATCTCAGTGCAGTGCACATTCATGCAAAAGCTCACAATCACTGATCGATTCAGTTATCTAATGATCTATCCATTCTAATTCTTTAAAATCTGAGTTTTGTCTGGAGGTATATACCATATCCCATAAGTTTTAGATGTGAGTTGGAACCAACACTTCAAGAGAAGCCAGATTATCACAGGGTACCTTTATACACATATCCTCTTACTCAATCACAGTATGCTAATTAAGAATCCTCATTCAGCCTAACTAGCTTGTCTTGAAGCACAATAGCAGAATGTACAAATGTCACACAAGGTCCCTGAAACTAGAGGTAGAGGTTCTAACCACAGTGCCACCCTGCTGCTGAGAACATAATGTGTTTATTCAAATTTTACCTGACTACCCATTCTTAGAAAAAAAGATACTGGGAAGCTTGCTCAATACTGCTACCTTATATCAAAGTAATTGGTAAATCAGTGATTGCTGTTCCCATCATTACATGAACAAAATAAGGATTATAAGGCAGAAAGGACTAGTCTACATATAGCTGATGATGACAAAGGCTGTCTACTTACCATCAAGCTGCTTTTAATGTTGAATTACTTTCCAATGCTAAAAAAGGACTTCCTAACACTAGATGATCAATATTTCAGAACAGCTATTAGAGCTTTGATTGCAATCACAAGATTCAAGACTGTTTTGCATTAAAAATAAGGAATTTTGTCAACTTCTGTAACACTTTTAAGAATTAATTTTTTCTGATATTTTTAAAATGAAAAGCACCATACCCTGCTGCATGGAGCGAACCAGTAGCCGACAGCAAGCAATGGAAGGCCTAAGGCAACAATGAGAACGACGAGGCATTTCACGGCAATGGTCTGCTCCCGTAATCCTGAGAGGTTTTCGTACCATATTGTCAGCAACTGCTGTTGACAGTTTGGGTGGGCTACAAACTATAAAAGAAAAACAAATAAGAGAGACATTATTTAAACTGTGGGGGAAAACAGTCCTAATTTCAATACTCAGATCAACAGTGGCAGGCACAGTGGCACCAGGGTTTTTCATTTACAATTTGTACTTTGGCTGCCTGTAGAATATAAAAGGAAAGTAATGATATTATGGGGCCTGATCAAATCTCCACAAACACATTACGTTTTTCTGTGCGTATGCTTCTGTTGTGCCACTAACAAGATCTGGGAAACAGTGGTGGCAATATGTTGGACTACTGGGATTGGTTGATTATATTTGAAAAAAGGCCAGCATCTTAAAATCAAATAAGAATTTCTGATAGGAAAAATTAATCATTTTTTTGGTCTGACGTTAACACGACAATGTAACCTCAATTTTGAAAAACTGGAACAAAACCACAGGGGCAATATATAACCTAAAAGAACTAGTTGGTTAATTGTCCTAATTCCTTCAATATTACGGTATTTTCTTCTGAGACTGTCCTACTTTAACTCATCTCATTAAAAAAGGAATAATTGTAAGAAAATTAGGGAAATTGTCAACTAGATTTATTAACACAAGTCTCAAAAAAGATATGCAAAGTAATATTCATCCACCTAACTCATCTATTTATTGAACTCCAATACAATGTCACAAAGTTGAGTCTTATCCTGGTAGCATCAGGCACAAGTGAGAAACCAACCAAAGCAGTGACACCTTGGCACATTCGCTCACACCCACTTATACAAAGTCTATAAACCTAACTCAGCTGTCTGTGGACAAAAACCTTACAGATATGGAGAAAATATGGGATGCTCACACACACAGTGAAATGGAATATATACACATACAGTATATGCACAGTAAAATAAAACATATAAGACTCATTGCCTTTGAAGGGCAAACAGTATTATTATAGACCTTAGCCACTCTGCCCCATCATTTTTCTCCCTCCTTTCCACTGGTCAACATTAGAGGACAATTGCCCCTTGTAGTAACAAATTCTGGAGAAGTTTCTATCCATGGGTTGTAATGCTACTGAAAAGCCAATTATAATAAGAAATATTGGTACATACTGCGGTGGGCTGGCGCCCTGCCCAGGGTTTGTTTCCTGCCTTGCTCCCTGTGTTGGCTGGGATTGGCTCCAACAGACCCCCGTGACCCTGTAGTTAGGATATAGCGGGTTGGATAATGGATGGATGGATGAAATTGACTAACAATTGATGGATGGATAAACAAGCCAATACGATAAAAGAAAAGTTCTCAATTGTTATAAGCACAAAAAAAGAGAAAAAAATGCATTATGTGAATAAAGTGATCACTTGACCCTTTGATTTCTTCAATGTCCCATGAAAAGTCAATTACTACACTTCACTACAGCACATCCACAACTGAAAACATTGCCACATCTATGCTGGGAGCTGTTTTTTTTAAATAAAAAAGTGACTGCAATACTATATACAAGGCGGTACGGAGGTACGGTGGTGCAGTAGGTAGCACTGCTGCCTTGCAGTTAGAAGACCCGGGTTCGCTTCCCGCGTCCTCCCTGCAGGGAATCTGCATGTTCTCCCCGTGTCTGCGTGCCTTTCCTCCCACAGTCCAAAGACATGCAGGCTAGGTGCACTGGCGATCCTAAATTGTCCCTAGTGTGTGTGTGTGCTCTGTGGTGGGCTGGCACCCTGCCTGGGGTTTGTTTCCTGCCTTGCACCCTGTGATGGCTCCAGCAGACCCCAGTGACCCTGTAGTTAGGATATAGCGGGTTGGATAATGGATGGCTGGATACTATATACAGTATGTGGTGGTCAGTCTAATGTTCAAAAAAAACCTTTGCAATCTGCATAGTGAAACTGCAAAATCCAAAAAAGTGCTACAATTTGACAATATTGTATGTAATCCTATAGTAAAGGATGAGATAAAGAGCGGTTCATCAAACCTTCTATGAAGAATAAAAATTTTGGACAGCGTTTTCCCTCGCCTGGACGCAGGTCACTGGGGACCCCCTCTGGAGCCAGGCCTAGAGGTGGGGCTCGATGGCGAGCGCCTGGTGGCTGGGCCTGTACCCATGGGGCATGGCCGGGCACAGCCTGAAGAGGCAACGTGGGTCCCCCTTCCCATGGGCTCACCACCTATGGGAGGGGCCATGGAGGTCGGGAGCAGTGTGAGTTGGGTGGTGGCCGAAGGTGGGGACCTTGGCAGTCCGATCCTCGGCTACAGAAGCTGGCTCTTGGGATGTGGAATGTCACCTCTCTGAAGGGGAAGGAGCCTGAGCTAGTGCGCGAAGTCGAGAGGTTCTGGCTAGATATAGTTGGGCTCACGTCGACGCACAGCTTAGACTCTGGAACCAATCTCCTTGAGAGGGGCTGGACTCTCTACCACTCTGGAGTTGCCCCCGGTGAGAGGCCCAAGCAGGTGTGGGCATACTTATTGCCCCCTGACTTGGAGCCTGTTCATTGGGGTTTACCCCAGTGGACGAGAGGGTAGCCTCCCTCCGCCTTTAGGTATGGGGACGTTTCCTAACTGTTGTTTGTGCTAGACGGCATACCTTCTGGGGACTCCCTCGTTCTGCTGGGAGACTTCAATGCTCATGTGGGCAATGACAGTGAGACCTGGAAGGGCATGATTGGGAGAAATGGTCTCCCCGATCTGAAACCGAGCGGTGTTATGTTATTGGACTTCTGTGCTTGTCACGGATTGTCCATAACGAACACCATGTTCAAGCATAGGGGTGTTCATATGTGCACCAGGTCACACTAAGCCTCAGTTCGATGATCGACTTTGTGGTTGTGTCGTCGGACTTGCGGCCACATGTCTTGGACACTCGGGTGAAGAGAGGGGCGGAGCTGTAAACTGATCACCACCTGGTGGTGAGTTGGCTTCGATGGTGGGGGAGGATGCTGGTCAGGCCTGGTAGACCCAAACGTATTATGAGGGTCTGCTGGGAACGTCAGAAGTAGTTTTAACTCTCATCTCCAGCAGAACTTTGACCACGTCCCGAGGGAGGTGAGGAACATTGAGTCCGAATGGGCCATGTTCCGCACATCTATTGTTGAGGCAGCTGACCGGAGCTGTGGCCGTAAGGTGGTCATTGCCTATTTTGGCAGCAATCCCCGTACCCGTTGGTGTACACCGGCGGTGAGGGATACCGTCAAGCTGAAGAAGGAGTCCTACAGAACCCTTTTGTCCTGTGGCACTCTGGAGGCAGCTAATAGGTACCAACAGGCCAAGCAGAATGCGGCTTCGGTGGTTGCTGAGGCAAAAACTCGGGCATGGGAGGAGTTTGGGGAGGCCATGGAGAATGACTTTCGGACGGCTTCGAGGAAATTCTGGTCCACCGTCTGGCGTCTCAGGAGGGGGAAGCAGTGCAGTGTCAACACTGTATACGGTGGGGATGGTGCGCTGCTGACTTCGACTCGGGACATTGTGGGTCGGTGGGGGGGGGGTACTTCGAAGACCTCCTCAATCCCAAAAACATGCCTTCCAATGAGGAAGCAGAGCCTGGGTACTCGGAGGTGGGCTCCATCATGTTTGGGACTGAGGTCACTGAGGTGGTCAAAAAACTCCTTGGTGGCAGGGCCCCGGGGGTGGATGAGATACGCCCGGAGTCCCTCAAGGCTCTGGATGTTGTAGGACTATCTTGGTTGACACGCCTCTGCAACATCACATGGACATCTGGGACAGTGCCTCTGGATTGGCAGACAGGGGTGGTGGTCCCCCTCTTTAAGAAGGGGGACCGGAGGGTGTGTTCCAACTACAGAGGGATCACCCTCCTCAGCCTCCCTGGAAAAGGCTATTCGGGGGTCCTGGAGAGGAGGGTCCATCGGATAGTCGAACCTCGGATTCAGGAGGAACAGTGTGGTTTTTGTCCTGGTCGTGGAACAGTGGACCATCTCTACACCCTTAACAGGGTCCTGGAGGGTGCATAGGAGTTTGCCCAACCAGTCTACATGTGTCCTGTGGGGGGTGCTCAGGGAGTATGGGGTACCGGACCCCCTGATAAGAGCTGTTCGGTCTCTGTACAAGTGGTGTCAGAGCTTGGTCCGCATTGCCAGCAGTAAGTCAAACCCATTTCCAGTGAGAGTCGGACTCCGCCAGGGCTGCCGTTTGTCACCAATTCTGTTCATAATTTTTATGGACAGAATTTCTAGGCACAGCCAGGGCGTTGAGGGGGTCCGGTTTAGTGGACTCAGGATTGGGTCAATGCTTTTTGCAGATGATGTTCTCCTGTTTGCTTCATCAGGCCGTGATCTTCAGCTCTCTCTGGATCTGTTCGCAGCTGAGTGTGAAGTGGCTTGGATGGGAATCAGCACCTCCAAATCCGAGACCATAGTCCTCAGCTGAAAAAGGTTGGAGTGCTCTCTCAGTGTTGGGAGCAAGATCCTGCCCCAAGTGGAGGAGTTCAAGTATCTCGGGGTCATGTTCACGAGTGAGGGAAGAATGGAGCGTGAGATCAACAGGCGGATTGGTGTGGCGTCCGCAGTGATGCGGGCTCTGCATCGGTCTGTCGTGGTGAAAAAGGAGCTGAGACATAAGGCAAAGCTCTCAATTTACCAGTCGATCTACGTTCCTATGTCTGCATAGGTTTATCTCCGTGTACTTCAGTTTTCTCAAATACATGTTTGTTACAGTATGTTAATTGCTGAGTTTAATCTGTCCCATGTGAGTAGATGTTAGTGAACAAATATTATTACATTTAAAATGAAATGGAAATGTAGAAATGGAGAACAAGGGGTTCAATTTGCTCAGACACTGCTAATGCTCGCAAGACCTTTCTCCATCTCCAGGTAGTAGGGTCAAAGAAAAAATCATTGCATTTATACAGTATAGCACTTTTCATACTAATCAAAGCGCTTTACGCAGAGAGTGTGGTGCCACTTCAACAACCACCAATGTGCAGCATCCACCTTGATGTTGCAGCAGCAGCCATTTTACACGAGTACACTCATCACACACTAGCTATAATAATAATAATAATAATAATACATGATGAAGGGATACGAGAGATAGTTAGGCAGTAAGGGAGAATGGATGACTAGGGTCCAGAATGACCAGGCTGAGATGGGCAATTTAGTTTTTGACACTGGGAAACAAACTACTCTTTACAAATGATGCTCATGATTTTTTATGACCACAGAAAGTCAGGACCTCGATTTTACATCTCATCTAAAGGATGGCCTGTTTTACAGCAAACTGTCCCTGTCACTGCACTGGGGCACTCACCAACACCTCTTCTAGCAGCAGCTCAAGTTTTTCCTAGATGGTCTCCCATTCAAGTACTGTCTGCTTAGCATGTTCTGAAAGGCATGCGATAAGGCTGTTGGCTTTTTTATTCTAAAATGTATGGACGCATCATTTAAAAACCAGGACCCAAGGTTTGATGTTGTTTAGTGGCTGGGATTGAGAAGGGTGGGTATGAGGTTCTGAGATTTATTAACCCAAGTAAGGGCTTGAATAGAAGCTGAACAGAATGGTAAAGCACATCTACATGAAATGAATCATGAATGTATTCTCAAGCTCATCAAAGCCAGAACTGACATCTTTTTTTATCACTTCAATTTCCTATATGACTTTTTGAAAAATTTTATTTTCTGTTGTCAAAAGATCTTTTTAGCACATTTTCACAGTGGTAGCAAGTTATCATTTGCATCTGACATTTGGTTTGTTAAGTGATATTTACTTAGTAAGTTTATTATTAAAAATAAAAATACAGGGCAAAATTCCAAATGTGAAACAAAACTCTTAAAACTTGAAATTGCAAAGCTCATTGTTTCAGAGTTATGTTTATGAAAATAAAGCAAATCTGAAACTACAATAATTCACTTCATCACAGATGTACAATGCTGTCTTTTTTGTGAGATAGATATTTTATCTTTGCTGTCTTTCACAATGCCAGTGTGGCTACAATTTTCATATAAACAGTAAACACAAGACAGGCATAACAAAACTAACTGAAGAGCACAGCAGTAGGTCATCAAAAACAACCTAGAAATAAAAAGCTGATAAATGCATAAATGTATATACCCCAGAAGTAAAAACAAAATTAAACCATCATGTGCACACACCTCCTGTTAAAACATTGAAACTCTTGGTTGTAGTTCTAAGCCTGGATGTAAACCACACAATTTGGTAACACAGAATTTCAGAATATGCATTGGGAAGCCAATGGGATCTGGCATGTGGCAGGTAAAACTGTAACACTATATCATATAGCCAGATATTCACATGGCAGTTGAACAATTACAATAATTAAATTTGCTATCATGAATATTATCTATGCCTACCTCTAACATGTCTTTCCACTTTTTCCTTGACAAACAGAAAATGGTACCAAACATCTCTTTAATGATGGTTGGAAGCTTATCAACAATGCAAGGCATGGCAGAAATTAAAATTGCCTCACAGTACAACACAGGAATTCATTCATTTGAACACATTTCCAATATGTGCAACACCAATTACACTGAGTCTCACAGCAGCTATTAGCTGTATGTTTTCGTCTATCTTTCTCCCAAATTACACCTTTATCCTTATTCTCTTGATTTTAATTTGTTGTGGCTCTCTGTCACTTTGTAGTTTGACAATTTGTTTTGATTTACACCAACTATATGCCTGTCTAAATGCATACAAAATAAACTGCTCAAAAAAATTAAAGGAACACTTTGAAAGCACATTAGATCTCAATGGGAAAAAAATCTGGCTGGATATCTATACTGATATGGCCTAGGAAATATGTCAGGAACAAAAGGATGTTGCATCATTTGATGAAAATGAAAATTATTAACCTACAGAGGGCTGGATTCTAAGGCACCCTGAAAATCAAAGTGAAAAAATGATGCGACAGGCCAGTCCATTTTGCCAAAATGGCCCCCCACATGCTTGTATGCATGCCTAACAATGTTGGGGCATACCCTTAATGAGATGATGGATTTAGTCCTGGGGGATCTCTTCCCAGATCTGAACCATGGCATCACTGAGCTCCTGGACAGTCTGAGGTGCAATCTGGTGGCTTCGGATGGACCAAAAAATAATGTCCCAAAGGTGTTCTATTGGACTAGGTCAGACAGCGTGGGGGCCAGTCAATGATATCAGTTCCTTCATCCTCCAGGAACTGCCTGCATACACTCGCCACATGAGGCCGTCATGCACCAGGAGGAACCCAGGACCCACTGCACCAGCATAGGGTCTGACAATGAGTCCAGGGATTTCATTCCCGATACCTAATGGCAGTCAAGGTGCCGTTGTCTAGCCTGTAGAGGTCTATATGTCCCTTCATGGATATGCCTCCCCAGACCACCACCAAACCGATCATGCTGAACGATGTTACAGGCAGCATAACGTTCTCCACGGCTTCTCCAGACCCTTTCATGTCTGTCACATGTGCTCAGGGTGAACCTGCTCTCATCTGTAAAAAAAAGCACAGGGCACCGATGGCGGACCTGCCAATTCTGATATTATATGGCAAATGCCAATCAAGCTCCATGGTGCCGGGCAGTGAGCACAAGGCCCACTAGAGGATGTTGGGCCCTCAGGCCACCCTCATGAAGTCTGTTCCTGATTGTTTGGTCAAAGACATTCATACCAAAGGCCTACTGGAGGTCATTTTTTAGGGCTCTGGCAGTGCTCATCCTGTTCCTCCTTGCCCAAAGGAGCGGATACCAGTCCTGCTGATGGGTTAAGGACCTTCTACGGCCCCGTCCAGCCCTCCTAGAGTAATTGCCTGTCTCCTGGATCTCCTCCATGCCCTTGAGACTGTGCTGGGAGATACGCAAACCTTTTGGCAATGACACGTATTGACTGATGTGCCATCCTGGAGAAGTTGAACTACCTGTGCAACCTCTGTAGAGTCCAGGAATCTCCTCATGCTACCAGTACTGACAATGACCGCAGCCAAATGCAAAACTAGTGAAAAAACAGTCAGAAAAGAATGTTAAACCATTCCTGTTTTGGGGGTCATCTCATTGTTGCCCCTCTAGTGCACCTGCTGTTAATTTCATTAACAAAAAGAAGACGCTGAAACTGATTAACAAACCCCTCTGATGCTTAACTGACCAGATCAATATCTCAGAAGTTTCATTGACTTGATGCTATACTCTGATTAAAAAGTGTTCCTTTAAATATACAGTACATATATGTTAAAAAAAGAAACTAGCCAGTATACTTGAGGTATAACCAAAGTACAAGAAATACCTTAAAAGTAAACTAGTGCTTACATTTCTGAAAACTAGGTATCCGTAAACATGCCCTGGAGTGAAACTAAATCACGTAATACAGTGACAAGTATACCAAAAATTACTTCAATAATGGTAGAATCTCATAAAAGTAGAATTGACTGTTATGAAAACACATTGCATAAGCACTTATTTATTTATGCAATGTCAACAAATGAATACATAGGAATATTCTCTGGTGTGATGGGCGGCTGGCGTTTCAGTGCCTTTTCAGGGCACTACATACCCCGGGACGCTAGATGGCAGTTCCCCTGGATGGAAATGGTTCCTCAGATTCCCGCAGGGTAGCATGGGACATGGAGTCCGTCTCTTCAGCCATGTTGGGTGCCGTGGGTGCCGCCAGGGGGAGCTCACCAAGAACCAAGGGACTATAAACATGACGCTAACCCGGAAGTACTGCGGGTTTCTGTCCATGTGACTCCGAAGTACTTCCGGGATACTTGAAGAAGGTGTTTGACCTGAAGAAGGAATATTTCCAGGTCATGGACTTTAAAAGGACTATGGGAAACCCAGCAGATGGAGCCGAGTTGGGAGGAAGTTTCATGGAGCTGCTGGGAGTTGAGGATTGGTTATTATTGATTATTGATTTATTAAAGAATTGTGTAGTGTGCGGTGCTTTGTGCACTATTATTGAAGTATTATTATTAAAGAATCTTCTTGGTGTTTTAAATGTGTGTCCTGGACGTCTGTCTGGTGGGTTAAACGGGGTAACGGCGCCTCTAGCGTCCACACTGGTTAAAAGAGCACAAATTCAGTGAGTATTAAAGCTTTCATTTTTTACCTTGACTTGTGGCATCAATTGTAAGCTATTTAGGGATAAAAGGCTTTTTTATTTAACAAAATTAGGTTTATTAAGCAAAGCATATGTGTGGCCAAAATCCCAGGAAGCCAGCATTGCAAAAAACTAATTTTAACAATAACAAACATCTTTTAAGGACTATAGTGTAATAAAGTGAAATTGGTTCAAACTGCTGGCTTTTTTTAAATTTGACACCAATGAACCAGGGATTCAGTTCCAAGGGATTAGAAATGCATTCTGGTCAGGTCAAAGTTTGTACTGCATTTTCAAGGTCCTTGATGTGTTGACATAGCTTTCTTTGTAGGAACACCTATACCCTATACTCATCTAATGCTCCAAAAATGTTTATGTTAGATTCACTGGCACCTCTAAACTGAGGTAATATGAGGTATGAATTTTGCATTTGGCTAACGGCTACCAGGATAGGCTCCTGCCCTTGTACTCCAATTAAGGTCACTGGATTGGAAGACAACCTATGCTGTTTTAAATATAATAAAAACAGACTCCATAAAAAAAAAAACAGCTGCATCTAGAAGCAATGGTAAAAGTACTGTACATGAAAACTGGCATTCAGAAAAAAGTGAAACTTAAGTAAAAACATTACTCTAAAAAAAAGTGATAAAAGCATCTATGTTGTCTTTAAGACAAGGATGTGCCAAAAGGTAAGCTGTTGCAAAAACTTTTCCAGTAATGCAAAAGATCTTAAGAGATTCAACTTTCAAATTCAAGGTTACTGACGTGTGCATAGTACAATTAAATTCTTGCTTGCATGACAAAAATACAATAACAACAAACTCAAACACACAAATTACACATAAAACACAAGAAATATGCAATTTAATACAATTCACATTTACAAGCATCTGTTTTAGACAGGGTTTGCCCAAAGGTGTCACAACACTTTCACTGTCTCCTTTGATCTTATTACAATAAATAGTGTCACACACGTGCGAATAGGAGAACGTTGTATGTACCAAGCAAAGGTAATGCCATGCCAGGCCAGTGGGTGGCGGGGTGCACTAAACCTTCTCCTGTTATCCCTGCAGACCAGCCGCGGAAAACCTATCTGACTCATCCTGAAGACATCACTTCTGGTTTGGGCACCCAGGCTGACGTCACTTCTGGTTCCAGTGCCTACAATGACGTCAGAAGAAGGCCACTTCCGGTTCCCATACATCACTTCTGGTCTTATCAGTTAAAACCGCAATCTTTCCAAACCTCTACCAGTTCATGTCTAGACTCCAACAGAGACACTTCTGACTACAAAATCAAACCCATTGCAGCCATGGATAATATAAGGGTGGCTACCACAAACCTTTTTAAGTGAAGATAGATAGATAGATAGATAGATAGATAGATAGATAGATAGATAGATAGATAGATAGATAGATAGATAGATAGATAGATAGATAGATAGATAGATAGATAGATAGATAGATTTTTTGGTTTTATGTTACAATATTTGTTGTAATATGTTTTATTATGTTTGGCTGTTCAGTAACATTACAAACTGTGGATAGAAGCTGTTCCTAAATCTACTTGTGTAAGTGTGAACGGCCCTGTACCATTTACCAGAATGAAGCAGTGAGAAATGAGACTTGTTTGCATTTCTAAGGCAGCAAGTCGTGTATATATCGTAAATAGAAGGAAGCTGGGTACCGATAATATTCTGTGCCACCTTAACCACCCACTGTAGTGCTTCATAATCTTGAAATGAACAGGTGCCATGCTAGGATGTGATGCAGTCAGTGAGAATGGATTCCACTCTGCAAACTGTGGTAGTCAATCAGAAGAGATGGAAAAGTCTACACTTTCCTCAGACATCTGAGGAAGTACTGGGATTGGTAAGCCTTATTGAAAATAGCTGAAATATGCTTGCTGTTCCCACTTCAGTTCATATATAATGGTCACTTCAATAAATCTGAAACCGTTTATCTTTTCACCAGCAACTCCTCTGATTATGGGAAAAACTATTGTCCTGGCACCACTTTGTCACTTGATCAACATCTTCTTTATAAGCTGTTTCATCATCATTGGTGATCAGGCCTAGGATGGTGTCAGCATCAGCAATTTAATGAAACAATTGGGACTGTGTCTGGTCACAAAGCTTAAAAGTGATCAAGGAGTACAGAAGGATAGTCAGCACACTGTCAAGTGGAATTATCTGTATTGGGGGTCAGAGTGGGGTGAATGTGATGCTTCCAATCCACACATGCTGAAGGTATGGAGCAGACAACAGCTATCAAGAGGGATTAGACTTTCCATGAATATGGCTGCTGTGTAAGACATTTTCTTTTTTAAAATGACATTAGGCTATTATGAAATAAAATAAAGGTTGGTGTTACTTGTTGTGTCTATCTTTACTGACATAGCTCAATACAGTCATTACAGACACACTCCATGCTCATGGATATCCTAGAAATTTCTATACATAAAATGAGACCCTGTCATTTAGCTAATGTAAAAGAATTTAGAAGAATGCCTTAATGGATTATGAAGATATTAAATGCACAGTCAGATAGGTAAGCAGATATGATGTAATAAGTTTTTTTTTTTTATGAAAATGCCCCATAAAAGTGACCTGACGATAGCTATATTATAAGTGAAGGTCACTTGAGATAATTTACTTCCTGAAAGGGACTGGTATAATATTATCTAGAGAGGATGAAAAATGTCCAGTAGACAAAAAAGTTTCACCCTGAGGTGAAATGTGCTGTTGCTTCGAAGGAAAAGACTTCAGCAACCAATTTCCCTGCTAATTTGCCTTTCTGCGCCAGCATGCCATCTTATTTCTTCTATTTTAGGCTATGCGTACAGAAGACACCTGACACATTTCTAGAGCAATGTGAGAGAGAGATGACTCCCTCAATAAATCATTAGTTAATGAGCAGAAAGAGAGAGAGGGGGAGAGAGATGATTACATGAGAGTCAGGCTTTTTCAAAGGTATTAACTATAGCACACATACAGAATTATGTAGTTGCTGGTTTAGAAGTGTAGTTGGTATCCTCGGACATTAATTTAAAAAGTCTTACGGATTTTTTCTTACATTAACTGATGTCAGTAATAGTATTACTGGATTCTTCTATATACTGTATAAAAGAAGATTATAAATTAATTAATTTAATTACTAACAACTTCAAAGACTAATTTTATGTTGGTTTTGGCTTCACTTTGTAACCTATTGTGGATTCATACTGAGAATTTTCCATTCATCTTCTAAACCTGCTTAGCAATATTAGGAGACCTTTCACTATAACACTGGGGTCAAAAAAAAAAAAAAAAAACATATATGGAGCAAAAGTACACTGAAGGGTACATACACAACATAGCCAGCTAATCACCTAACATGCATGTCGAGAGCAGGGGTCCTCAAACTCAGTCCTCTGGGCCCTCTATAGCTGCAGGCTTTTGTTCCACCAGAATCAAAATCAGTGATAATAACTGATCTAATTTAATTAGCTGGTGTTTTTTCTCTTCTCTTATTCTACATTCAGAAAAGCACAATTAGTATGATTTTTACATTTATAAAATATTTAGCAGTATTTCTACTTTTTCAATATCTTTAAATGCTTAACTCATTTATCTTTTCTGTTTAGTTTGTTTCTTTCATTGTATCCTAATAATGACTATTAAAAACAAGCACAGCAGATGCCTGGGAAAACAACACTGATGGATGAAGGGCTGCAACTACTTTACCGTCAGACCCACTAAATAGTAAATAATGGATTAAATAAGCAGAAAACCTGGAAAAGAATAATGAAAATCAGGATGAAAATACTGCGGTGGGCTGGCGCCCGGGGTTTGTTTCCTGCCTTGCGCCCTGTGTTGCCTGGGATTGGCTCTAGCAGACCCCCGTGACCCTGTAGTTAGGATATAGCGGGTTGGATAATGGATGCATGGAGGATGAAAATAGCGTTAAGAAATAAAAAATAAATCACCCATATAACTTCGTAGTACATTTTAATAAAAATTTACCAAACTTATAGAATTTCTAGATTGCCTCCAAAACACAGAAACTGGGTAAGAACAGATCACTTTATTAGGCTAGCAGTCCAATTAGAAACAGAAGTTGGTTGGAACAAAAACCTACCACAACAGTGGGTCCCAAGGACCAAGATTGAGAACCACTGTCGTAGAGAAAACCCATTAAGTAAGAGACTGACAAGGCCAATGAATTTTCTTAAAAAACACAACTGAAAAGTTGCAATTAATTATCCCAGGTCAATGAAACCCTAGATATACTGGGGCGTCCCACATGGACCACAATTTGTATGGCATATTCACACAATGTTAAAACAAATCAGAAACTGTTTAGCAGATGTCATTAAGAAAACTCAGTTTGCCACGAAGTTGCATTATTCCATTTCAGAAAGTGCATTCAAATTTCTGTCTTGTGCTGAGTTGTTTTCCACTTCGTTGTTTCCATGTACAGTGTGATACCCACTGCTTCACATATTGCCTTCTAATTTTATATATTTTGTGACAGAGTGCTAGTTTGGAAAACGTGCATTTCCTTGATAAAATATGCTAGACAGCAGGTATGAGCAGAATCTTTAATTTTCTTTTTGTCTATACTTCATACTCATTGCAGTTAAAGAAAAGCAGGATAACAAAAAGTACAATGCATAATAAATACCATCAATCCCTACTTTCCTTAGTAATGAAACACCTTTTTTCACTTCAAGTGTAGTGGAGGGCATGCTTACACACTTCAAAGCTTTTATGTACTTGAGCTGTTCTTCAGTTTCTTATCTAACTTTAGTCTCACATAATTTTAACCAATGAACATCCTTACATAGTTTTATGTGAAATCACGTCTTGGAAAGTCAGATGTTAACCTGTGATCAACACAAGGGAAGTATTTTACACCCTGTACTCTCAGCTAATGTGGATTATACATAGTGGGTATTGCTAAGGTAAATTAAAACACTACTTAATGTTCTGTTGTAATTCTGTCATTGTCAAAATATGACAACTAAAGCTATCTTTATACCTTAGTGTTAAATATTTTTACATTATATATTTTTCAGTTTGTTTCAATTATCATCCTATTTAATGCAGTGAGACTTTCATCATTTATAATAATGATGTAAAGTAATATCTGTACAATAGTACCTTTTTAAATCATAACATTTAACAATATACAGCTGTATAACATACTGTATATTTGTAAATGGAGAAGAAATACTTCACCATGTTACATTATCCCTTGTAGTTAGGCCATGTATTTCGACAATGTTCATTTCACCATTAACATAAGATAGACATGCATTCCTCCAATCCATATTACCAGCAAATTTTAATTAACTCTATTGAAGCCAAACACTATTATGGCACCAAATCCATTGATAACATGTAGCAGGTTTACTGACTACTAATTGGACTAGTGTGGCTATGCATGGTTGGAAGGTTATGATATTTTGCTCCTCTTTGAACTCTCTGCTCAGCTAGATCATGTAAAAATATTTCCAGACACAAACATTATGTTTATGTCAACAGAGTAAAAGGAAGGTTGACTGTTCTGACCAAATTACATTTTCACAGTACTCCATACACAACTGGTTGTACTTTACGCACCACTGAATTAAACTAATAAGTGGTTTATACACCACAACATAGTAATAGTCTTTCACACCGTGCAGTTCTTGATGGACAGTTTTTATGAACTATTTGCTCCTGCCTTAAATTAAGACTTTTAGTCCAGTAATCCACAGCAGCTTGTCTGTTTTTCCTTGCATTTTGAATTAATGGAGATCATAGGGAAAGAGTTACCCAAAGTTGTTCACAATTTTTTCCTCAGACTTCTATGTTAATGTCACTTTAACCACTGCTCCTCCTGAAACATTAATAAGATGAGTAGTCTTCAATACCTGAACTTATGCCAAAATATTCCAACAGTCAGTCCTCTCCTAAAGTCAAGTAGATGTCTTACCTAACATAATGAGCAACTGGTCTGCCCAGTGATTTATACATAGCCTTAAACATTATGGAATGTTAAATGCTTAATTTTCTTAAAGGCTATACCTGTGTAGAGGTAGCCGTTTAAAATATAATTTGTATTTCTTATTCACTCAGATGATTTTCTTCATTTTGTTTGTTATCTGTATATAACAGTCTTTCATATTTTTATGAAATGTTAATTTGTGTTATTTTAACTATATTATTTACCAAATGACTAAATTAACCATGAAAATTTCCATGAAATGCATATCATATACTGTAAAAACTGAAATTAAATGATAAAAAAATGAAAACTGAAAATAAAATCTATAATATGTGTCACTTTCTTCATTTTATTTTGTTTACACTGTGACATTTATCTGCGGTGGGCTAGCGGCCTGCCTTGCGCCCTGTGTTGGCTGGGATTGGCTCCAGCAGACCCCCGTGACCCTGTAGTTAGGATATAGCGGGTAGAATAATGGATGGATGGATGGATGGATGTTTCATTTATGCATTAATTTTCCAAATGTTATTATAATTTTTTTTAATAAAAGAATGTTTTTTGACATCTAATTTCTATCTACCCATTTACTGAAATCGCCATTGAGGTCACCAAAAAGCCTCTTCTTGTTAAGAATTTCAGGTTTCCTTTTTAAACACTCTCTAGATAATAATTATAATAATAATAATTTAATTGTTATTTTGACAGAACTACATACAATCCTCACTTTTCTTTTGATTTTGTCTCCATTTGGGAATTCACTCTGTGTTGTCTAGCTAAAGCTCCCTGCCAGTTGTGAACTGGACGCCTTTAGTTTACACAGAAGAGCACTCCCAGAGAAATCGGGCAGCTTCTAAGCTGAAAATGGTGCACTTCTTTATCCGTGATATCAAGCTGGCTCTCTCCCAGCACCTCACTCCTAAGTGTGCCTAGACTATTACAGATATCTACATAATATCTTCAAAATCTACCACTCTGATTGCAAAGAAAATAATTTTCAATCTGAACATACTAAGTGGTCATACATAGAGTAATGGTGCTGGGATGTGAACCAAGACTGCCAGACTGTAAGACACCAGTTATAAGCACTGCCCCAGGATACAATTTCAAGCTTGCATTTTCTATATACAACATTTTCATCCTATGAATTATAGGACATCTAGGCAAACCTTTTGAAGGTCATTGTCTGTTTAAAGACTTACAAAAATTATAATGATAAGCGCTCTGAAGTTTAATTTTCAAAATTTCAATTCTTGTGGCATTCTTTTCATCTTCCAGACTCTGTCTGAAATTAAATTGGTAATAACAGGAGCTAAAATAAAAATGCACCAGAGGAATGGAATGCTCTCATTAGACTGATTATTTAATCTAAAATTTGCTTTATGTGATTGTTTCAGGCTCTGTTGTAATACTTAAATTTAGATTACCACCTATCATAAAAAAGGAAAATTTACTGCATACCATGAGTTTTCTAATTCAATGAACTGTGAATATTACTATTAAAATGTAAAAAAGTAGAACTTTGGCACAGAAACAGTCAGAAATATGAATGGTTAACATTACAGAAAACAGACAATTTTGCAACTTCACCTTTTTGACTTCATATTTAATAGCAAGTTTCACTCGGCTCAGGGAAGCTCTGTGGCGCTGTCCTTCTTCTTGTTCGGCATCCACATCTCCATTTAGGATTGCTTCAACTTCTTCAGTGTCTCGACACAAATCAAGAACACCCACCACAAAGTCCTTACATTGCATAGAAAGCTTGCGATAGTCATTCTAAATAACAGAGAAGAGCATCAGTAAAGGTGGATGACAGGCGGATTATTTAAGTAAACTGCACAAAAATGCTTACACAGCTGAAACAAGCAAAGATTAATCGTCTGCCTGTCTATCAGTACAAGTTTCTATTTATATGGTAATGAAATTTTAAATCATTATGTTTGTTGGGCCAGGCAGGATTTCAGAATGCTTGTCTTGCTGTATTGCTCAGTGACTAAAGCCAACTAATTGAATAATTATTCACTTATGTAAAGAAATAAGACAGAAAGTTACCAGAAAACATTTCCACTGAACTCTACAGTATTTAAAACCACTTGACTGGAAACAACATCAGCTGACTCTGCTCTAGGACGTACAAATGTAAGTGTCTATCCCTCCAAATGCTCATTTTCTTAGCCTGCTTTAGCTATTGCATGGTCATAAGAAGCCAGATTGTATATGGGCAGGAAATGACTCCAAATAAGATACCAGTTCAAGCTTACTCACACCATGTCAACCAACCTAATGTGCACTTCTTTGGGAGGAGAGTAAAATGCATCATGAAAAAAAGATGGTATCCAGACAAAAGTATGAACTAAAGTCACAGGAACAGTGAGAAAACAGGACTTACCACATTGTCACAGTGTTTTTAAAAAAAAATTATATTTTATATAGAGCCCTATATTTAATGCACTAATATTTAAGATTACCGATAAAAAACTCTTCCAGATTATCAGTCAGTCAGGTTATCAGTGTCTGCATTCAGAAACAGCAGTTGGTTTTTGTCCTGTCATACCAAAGCTACTAACTCATATAGTCATTCATTAAGTTTTTACTTCATTCTTGTTTTACTACTAGTTCATCCAAACCTTTAATAGGATATATACTGTAGAAGGGTTGCATGTATGAGAAGAAATATACAGATGATGTGAAAAAAAACTCAACATTTCTATTCATAGGGGAAAAATCGCAAGAGATTTATCTGAATAAAATGACATCTTTACCTTAAAAAACATTTTTAGATAACTGATTAGTTGTACCAGTTAAATTTGAGGATAAAATGCACGTCTAATGAATTCCAATGGCCCTACAAAGGGTATTTAATCTGAATCTTTCATATGAGAGTACGATTACAAATAAAAAACAATCTGTCTATTGATGTATCACTGCCACCTAAATAACTCAATGTATGAACATATTATTACTGTCACAAGATAACTGACACTAGGTGGATTGTTCCCAGTGCCTGCATTTTCACAAAACTCTCAAATATATTCATCTTTCCTTTCGGTATGGCACTTGCTAATTCAGAATGAACCATGATTTTGTCACTATACCAGGTTTTATTCTTTCCTTAAGGACTCACTCATTAGGTATTCATAATGGTATGTTCTGAACATGTCTAGTTGTCCTTTGGGTTCTCTCTTCTTTCCCTAAAATCCCAAGTGAATCTTTTGATAAAAAAATATATAACTCTAATTATTAATTCCTCAGTCATTTTCAAATCTATTTAACCAACTGAATGCAAAAAAGCAGCTGAATCCTGTACAGGAAGCAACAATTACAAGGCACAAAATGACATACAGCAGAACTCAGTGTTTTGATCAAACATAGTTATTACTGGTACAGTTTAACAGATGTTCCTATTTGTCCACTCATTTTCTGCATACACTGTCTCTAAAAGAGGGTCACAGGGATGTGTAACCAGCAGCATCAGGTATAATGCGAAAACCAACCCTGGGATGCCAGGCCACCAAACAGCACATTCATACATGCACCCTCACTATTTCATATTGGGCCAAGTATTGAATTAAACTAACCTATATATCTTTAGCATGTGAGAGAAAATCAAAGTACCATGTAGATGTAAGACCCTACAAATTCCAAACAGACATAAACCATACAAGAATGTAAACCAAGATCAATACATACAAAAGTAAGGTGTCTCAGTTCGTTCATCCAGCATACCTAATTTCTTAACTATCTCAGAGTATCACTATAAAGGAATAATTTAGTGAAAACAATAAATAAACAAACAGAAAGAAAATCCTTAAATTTCAAAGTCTCTGTATAATTACTACACTGAGAACAAAATACCTCTGAGCTTCTATCCTACTATGTAACATTAAAATTAAAGGACTACACTGACTAAATCTCCTGGAGTGGGATGTCAGATCACACTTCACTAGACTTCAAAGAAACAAAGGAAGAAACAGGAATTCTTATAAAATAATTATTTAGTGAAAAAATAGAACTTCCATCAATCAGAATGTAGTACCTTACAAATATTCTTATCAATAAATGTCCATATGCAAGTGATAACCTGTCCCAATATGCATGCTCAACCATAGTCTTCATGCAAGGATATGTGCGCCTTCTTCCTAAAAATGTGAAAGTGTAACCAAAATAGAGTTTTTGAACTTCTATGGTAGAACTAAACATCCAATCTCATCCTTTGTGAGTATCTGTAGCATGGGCTACTACTTACCTAAGGCAGGAATCTTTATTATATGAGAATCTGCAAAATCTAACTTTCTTCTATCCAGTTGCATTCTCTGTGCTGTACCAAGACATGCAGCCCCTAAATCCTCATTGGTTTTAAAACAGAGTTTGTCATAGTGCAGCTAACCAAATCTGGCTCACCTTATCAATAACCTGTTTTCAGATAATTAGATGTGATTAAAAAAGGAACAAAGCACTGATACCATGTTTCCACAAAAATAAATAAAAAGAAAAAACAGAAAATCAAAAATTTAAAGTGTTCTGCTCATTTAAAAACTTACGAAGGATGCACTGCATCATGGTTGTCCTCTTTTTTAATAGAAAATAAAAAGGTCTACTAATTTTATTCAAAGCTTTCTTTGAAGTTTCCAAATGTTTCCAGCCTCCTGTCATTTCTGTACAGATGCTAGCTTTGTTATGTATTAAGTATGGCCTACTGAGAACAGATAAGCTGCCAATGATCAAAGTATCAAGAAACTTGCATCACCCCCACCAGGAAAGTCTGTTTTTATTATAGCACTGTTTAGAAAGTAGGCTGAGCATAAGTCAATGATTTAAAAAAGTTTATGCAGTTGAGGACATCTATAATATATACATAAATACAGTAAGGATGCACAGGTAGCTTCTACAAGTACAATTTTCTGCTGCTTTGGGTGTTATGCTTCAGGAATACACCTATTGTTCACCAGTGCTGGGTGGTATACTGATTCATACCAAAAAACGTTTTTTATTTTTGTTATGATATGGATTTTTCTTATACCGCAACACCGGTTTAAATAGCCTAAACAACATTTGGAATGTGGCGCAGCAGGAAACCGTTTAAGGGGGGACCTTTTTCACTGCTGCACTAGAGTACATGCATTAGTGGAGGTATTGAACGGTAAAAATGGACAGAGAACATTCTGAAACTGAAGCTGTAGCAGACGAAAAAGTTGAACATGATGACACAGAATAACTTTTGCAGAAAAAAGGAGCCGTGTCTGCTGTCTGGAGAAAGTTTGGTTTTTAAAGGTCGGATGTGGACCATTATGTTCAAATGTGTGAATACTGTTTCTATACTACTGGATAATACTGTAAGCCAAGTTGTACTTGTTTTATTTTTTTTTTTTAATACTGTGTAATGTACCTGGGTACTGTGTAATAGTGTGACAACATTTATTCTCGACATTTCCACTTTATTCTCACCGTTTATTTTGAGATTAAAGTCGTCATACTGACTTTATTCTCATAATTTGTCATTAAAGTAGAACATCGTAAACTAAACTTCATCTTAAAATGAATATTTAATTTAGTAGATTTTCTCAAACCCCGCCATAAGTTGAGTAGCACATTAAATGCTTTGTGTTAAGTGTTCCCTGAGCCATGTTAATCACTACATGCTTCTTAAACTGACTTCCTTTTGCACTAAGAGTAAGCGCAGGCAGCGATCACCACACATTGAATACATTGATTTCATGATATTCCTGCTCCCTGAACGTTCAGAATGCTAAGATAAATACTTCATATCATTTTAATGATGAAATGCATTAAAGCATGTATTAATCATGTGGTGGCACGGTGGCATGGATGTTGCACTGCTGCGTCGCAACAAGGGGGTCCCGGGTGTTCCCAGCCTTGAATTTGCATGTTTTTCTGGTGGGTTTACTCGGTGTGCTTCAGTTTTTTCAAAGTCATGTAGGAAGTGGGGTTTCCTGATGCTAAATTGACCCTGCTAGTGTGTATGTGTTGCTCGTATTCACCCTGCAATGTGCTGATGCCCTGTTCAAGATCTGCTCCTGCCTCGCACACAATGTTTGCTGGGATGGGGGCAACACTGAATGGATGGCATATTTAAACATGTATAACGAAGATTTTTTTAAAATTCTGAACACTCCGTGGTCTAAGTTTATAACTAGTTTTAATTTCACAAAGACGTTTATCGTGTGGTGATTGGTTATGTGGAGTAAGAAAAAGGAAGGATAGGAACTGGGGTTTGGTATGTCAGACAGAGACAGCACGCATGCAATAAAGAAAGCCCACTCACAAAAAACCCAATATTTACACAATATTTAAGTTAAACCTGTGCGATACCCATTCATACATCCAGTTTTTGGAGCCTTGTCACACCTGCCATAAGCGTCAAGATTAAAGTGGAAATGTCGAGAATAAAGTCAACATGTCGACTTGTTTTTTTTTTTTCTTCACTGTGTCTGTATTTTCTTTTCTTTACCGTGGCCCTAATATGCTTCTGTAGGGCTATACCACAAATAACATTATAAATGCAAGTTGCAGTTTTATTATTTATGTATATAGCTTAGCTTGAAGCAAGGTCCATATTAATGCAGTTTGCCTTAATGATGGTTCACTTGGTAAAGATGGCATCACCAAGTTGCACTTGTTTTATTTTATTTCAATTTGGTGAATACTGTTTAATGCACCTGGGCTTGAAGTCTTGGAAGTAATAGTATTATTACTGGAAGTTGCACTATTATTTATTTTATTATTATTATTTATGCCCTGAGGTGGGCTGGTACCCTGCCCGGGGTTTGTTTCTTGCCTTGCACCCTGTGTTGGCTGAGATTGGCTCCAGCAGACTACCGTGACCCTGTAGTTAGGAGATTGCAGGTTGAATAATGGATGAATGGATTATTATTATTTATTAGTTTAAATATTATGCAATTTAATGATGGTAAAGTTGTTTAAAAAGTCACTTTAAGGTGTCAGTGGACAGAGATTGTTAACATTAACAAAGTGTAGTTGGTTTACAAAAAATATTTACTATTTATTCCTTTTCTAAGACTGTTCAGTGCAATGCAACTTTTGACAAGCACTCTGGATATTTTACTAAGTCTAAATGCCTCTTTGGATGGTTGAAAATATTTTGTCAAAATTATAGTTTAAGTTGTTTGCAAACTTTGTTCAATAAAAAGGCTCTATATTTTGACTGCATCTGTCATGCAATGTGATTCCTTCTCTTCATTAGTGCTACCCCCTTGAAAACTATCACTTTATGGGGCCATGTAAACCTGTATTAATACCTGTGTGCACATTAAAATGTTTTTTTTGTACAATGTACAATTCTCATGACAGTGGAGTAGGTTATTCTTAGCCGGTAATTGCAGTGGAAAATGTGGTTAACATCCACTCATGCGTAGGACAAAAATGCCATGAAACTGGTATAATTTTGAAAAATACCATGATATAGAATTTTGGTCATACCGCCCAGCACTATTGTTCACATAGCACTTTTACAAGCAATGCCATAATATTTAAACTTTAAGAACATTACAACATTATTGATGAGGCTCTTCAGCCTAATAAGCTTGCCAATCCAATGTACATAATTACTCCAAAATATAATGGTATATTGTTCTCAAATACATACATATTTTATTTATGAACTGTCACTGTATTTAGATGTATTGAACAGTAAATATATTTGCAAATCAATTATGGCTTTAATCATTTGCCTGCTTCACAGTGATTTAAAATTCTTGCTATCAGGTATATGTTCTGAAAACTGGGGTTATAAATGCACATTGTGATGGAAGGTTGGGGATCTTGCCCGGATGGGACACTCCTTTGAAGAGAAGACTGGGGGAATAGACATACTACCAGCAATACCTCCCACAACACACGAGAGGGCAGCCAGCTTGGTTTACATCGGTGCCATGGAATTGAAGCTCAGAAGCTCAACCTGGCGAGGTTCCGTGGCCATCACCAGGGGGCGCCTGCACAGCTCCAGGGTTTGGGCATGCGGCACTTTCGTCACACCCAGAAGTGCTGCCAGAAGAGGAGCCGAGTTCCTATGCAGCACTTCTGCCACACCCGGGAGACACCTGGAGCACTTCTGGGTGCAGTATAAAGGAGGCCGCCGTACTCCAATCGGGAGGCCAGAGTTGGGTGGAAGGTGGATGAAGCTTAGGAGGAATGTAGTAGAGGCAGCAGAAGAAAAGAAAGGAAAGGGAACTGAGTTAGTGTGGCTGTTTGGTGCACTGTGTTGTATGCAGGAATTAAAGAAGAAATAAACGTGTGTGCTTTTGGACATTCTGAGTCCGTGTCTGTCTGTGTCCAGGGTTCAAGTTTTACAACATTATAATTCAATCACCAACTCTCTAAATTTACAACCTTCAATAAAATTCTTCATTACTTATTTTAATTATTGAAATGAGTTTGTACAAGCAATATCCCTTAATCAAAAATGTATCGGTATTTTTAATAGCTATGTCCTGTTTTGTCTACATGATACTGTATGTCTGGGTCTTTTTGATGTGTTCCTCTCAGCCACAGATCATCTATATCCTATTTGTGGAAGCATTTTGAAATCTAGGGTAGTGTCTAATCCTGAAACTTCAGTATTTTCAACCACACTTTAAGGTATGGAAAAGTCTTTTCAGCTACCTTTATATATAATACGCTACTGTGGCTGTTCTTTTGTCAGTCTAAGATTTTAAATCACCTGTGGCTTGCAAATCGTTTGACCTATTGACCTGAAATTTGGTACACATATACTATGTGAGGTCTGCTATTCGCTTTCAGGGTGATTATTGACCTCCAAGGTTAATCCTCTTTTTATTTTTATTTTCTTTTATTGTAGAATCAACTCTCGTCAGCGGCCAGCAGGACGGCCGCGCGTCGCATGTGTACCGGCACCATTCTCATCTCTACCAGATTGAAGACTTAAGTACCAGCTTAAGTGAACAATTAAGGAAAACGTACTAAGTAATTGCAACACAAACACTGACTTAATTAGTTTTAATGCAAAAAGATGCTGACAAAAGAAGAGAAGCAGTGGGCTGCTAGGGTGGAGAAAAAAAGAGTTGCTCAGGAATCAGCAAGCGCATCAACCTCTGAGCTAATGAATGCTAAACGTACAGAGAAAGAGTATGAAAACTTTGAATGCTCAAGTCAAGAGTATTCTCTGCACATTATCGTGCAGTGCGCAGTTACTGGTTTATAATAATAAGCATTGGACGTTACCTAATATGCCAACAATTAATTTTTTGTTATATGGATATTAAGTTTTAATTTTCATTTTTAACTGAGTATGGTAAATGCACTTTAGAATTTGACTAGTATATAGCATAGTTTTACTGTCAGATAATGCAAAGAGTACGCGACACATGTTTCGCCCTAATTCTGGGCTCATCAGGCGTACACACTCACTGCACCCCCTCTCGGGAATCGAACCTCGGACGTTAGCATCGAAGCCTCTATACTATGAGGAGCCACGGCGTGTGGTTCGTTTATTTGACAGCATGTAGATTGGGGTAATTACATTTATGGCATTCGTAGTCTGAATCACAATCTGATTGTATGGGTGCATGTGGGATGACCAGTGTGTTAGAAAATAAGAGATCTCAGACTGGCCGCCCTGTATGTCAATCAAGTGGCAAATGCCATAGGGAGGATATATGATAGACTAACATTTAAAAAAAAAAATTTTTTTGAATGCAACGCGATCTACCTGCACTACTTTTCCGATCTACCAGTCAATCACGATCAACGTATTGGGCACCCCTGCCCTAGACCTTTAAACCTTTACTACAGTGACATCATGGGTTGCAACCCTCACAAGTCCTGCAAAGCAATGTGTCTAGCAACAGTACAGAAACTAAACCGAAAATGGCACAACCCATGAAAAAAATGGCATCATACAAAGATTTTCAATAGTTTAACTATTTCAGCAATTGTTTTTTTACAGAATAAACCTTAAATATGCATTCTCCAAAACACCCACAGAGATACATAAAACATAAAATGAACTAAACATGAATGCATAAAAAATAAAGGAAAAATATAATCATGACAGCAGTTATTATTCATGGAATATGAATCCAAAGATGTGTATTTCTCTTGTGTTATTTAATCTAGTTACAATCACTACCTGGTTCATTCCATCTGCTTTGGCCATTGTTTATAAATATATTTGTAAGAACTAGCAGAATGCTTTGCCTCGGCAGTAATAGCTCTAGCTTAAAGGAATACTACACCCAAAATGGATATTTTGTTAAAATAGTACCCCATATGCTTTATAGTAATGGGCAAGAAAAAAAACTCATGTTTTCATGACAGAACAAGAGAAAATAGATTTATCATATAATGGAACCTAACAGTCACAAATGCTGAACAGCAGCAAACAACATGAAATACATCCATGGAAAAAAAAATTCATTTTACTCATGTTGTATAGTTCATATATAAACTTGAATGCTTAAAACATCCAAAAAGTATGCATTTTTGCTAAAATATTACTAACATTTATGTCTGGAAGAAGCAGAATGCTTTGTAAACATTACAACAGTTCCCACAAATCTGTGCTTTTGATTCAAAGATGGAGCTCTTCACCAGTAAATGAGGAGGACAGACAGATGTTAACTTGTGAGTTTATGCACATTTCTTCGTTGTTTCCAAAAGTGTTTTCCAGAAGTAGTTTATTTAAAAATATTTTAGTAAAATGCCTGTTTGGGATCTTGTGAGCAAACAAACAGAAAACTTTGCATTTGGATTATGCAACACAAGTAATGTGAGATTTTTTTCTTGAATGTTTTGCTATTATTTGCTGTTCTCCTATGGTAGTTTATGATTTAAATATAGAATAGTTTAAATCATAAACTAACCTACCTCTTTTCTGCATGAAAATATGCAATTACATTTTTCTCAGTCATCACTATAAAGCTTATGGAGTAACATTTTAACAAAATAGCACTTAAGTATTGAAAGTGACAATGTTTATCTCTGTAAATATATTTGTAATGGGGTTACTGACATGAAATTTTCACCAAATGTCGATAACAACCCAAGTAATCCACACATACAAAAAATCAAAACAAATAAGGCCATAAATTAAGCTATGTGTAATAAAGTGGAATGACACAGGGAAAAAGTATTGAATGCATGAAGAAAAGGAGGTGCGGAGAGCTTCAGAAAGACCTGGAATTAGCAGGTACAGTTGTTTCTAATAAAACAATAGGTAATGCACTCAACCGTCATGGCCTCTATGCTTGCTTGCTCACCATGCAAGATTCCACTGCTGAGGAAAAAGCATGCTGAAGCTCGTTTAAAGTTTGCTGCACAACATATGGACAAGCCAAGGAAATACTAGGAGAATATAGTCTGGTTAGACGAGACTAAAATTGAACTCTTTGGATGTCATTGCACACACCATGTTTGGAAGAAAAATGGCACTGCACATCACCCCAAAAACACCATACCAACAGTAAAGTTTGGAGGTGGTAACATCATGGTGTGGGGCTGTTTTTTAGCATATGGTATTGGCAGACTTCATCTACCAGGATGCTGAAGACGAAATGAGGGTCTACATTTCTGTAAAACAATGATCCCAAACACACAGCCAAGGAAACTCTCAACTGGTTTCAGAGAAATAAAATAAGGCTGCTAGAATGGCCAATTCAATTGAATCCAATTGAAAATCTATGGACAGAACTGAAGTTCAGAGCTCATAGAAGGGGATCCTGGAACCTTGAAGATTTCAGTTTGTGTGGAAGAATGGACCAAAATCACACCTGAGCAATGTATGTGACTAGTTTCTCCATATAAGGAAGCATGCTGAAGCTGTCATTACCAACAAAGGCTTTTCTACTAAGTATTAAATAAATTTTAGTAAGCATGTTCAATACTTATTCCCTGTATCATACCACTTTATTACACATAACTTAATTTATGGACTTATTTGTTTTCATTTATTTGTATGTACAGATTGTTTGGGTTGTCACCGACATCTGGAGAAAATTTCATGTCAATAACCCCATTAGAAATAAATTTACTGAAAAAAACGTTCAGTCATTCAATACTTATTTTCCCCGCTGTACTGTATTTTCAAGCTATTTCACCTTAACTGAGACATCAGTGTTGATCTCACAGTTATTAATAATTAGGACTCAACATGCATATACCTACACTGATTTTTTTTGATCAGCAAAAGAGATCAAGAAGAGGAAGAGAGTGAGGTCAGAGCCAAGGGCTTTAAATGGTGGAAGTAAGACTGCAAGGTTGAGTTTAGGGAGAAGGTGAAACAGGCAATGGGTGGCAGTGAAGAGTTACCAGACAGTTGGGCAACTACAGCAGATGTAGTAAGGGTGACAGCAAGAAGGGTGTTTGGCGTGACATCTGGAAAGAGGAAGGAGGAAAAGGAAACCTGGTGGTGGAATGGGGAAGTACAGGAGAGTACACAGAGGAAGAGGTTGGCAAAGAAAAAGTCTTTGTGGACCTGGAGAAAGCATATGACAGGGTGCCTTGAGAGGAGTTGTTGAATTGCATGAGGAAGTCGGGAGTGGTAGAGAAGTACGTAAGAGTTGTACAGGATATGTACGAGGGTAGTGTGACAGTGGTGAGGTCTGCGGTAGGAGTGACGGATGCATTCAAGGTGGAGGTGGGATTGTATCAGGGATCGGCTCTGAGCCCTTTTTTTATTTGCAATGGTGATGGACAGGTTGACAGAGCTGATTAGACAGGAATCCCCGTGGACTATGATGTTTGCTGATGACATTGTGATCTGTAGCAATAGTAGGGAGCAGGTTGAAGAGACCCTGGAGAGGTGGAGATATGCTCTGGAGAGGAGAGGAATGAAGGTCAATAGGAACAAGACAGCATGCATGTGTGTACATGAGAGGGAGGTCAGTGGAATGGTGAGGATACAGGGAGTAGAGTTGGCCGAAGGTAGAGGAGTTTAAATACTTGGGATCAACAGTACAGAGTAATGGGGACTGTGGAAGAGAGGTGAAAAAGAGAGTGCAGGCAGGGTGAAATGGGTGGAGAAGAGTGTCAGGAGTAATTGGTGACAGACGGGTATCTGCAAGAGTGAAAGGGAAGGTCTAGAGGACGGTAGTGAGACCAGCTATGTTATATGGGTTGGAGATGGTGGCACTGACCAGAAAGCAGGAGACAGAGCTGGAGGTACCATTGTTAAAGATGCTAAGATTTGCACTGATTGTGATGAGGATGGATATGAATTGGAAATTAGTACATTTGAGGGTCAGCTCAAGTTGGAAGTTTGGGAGACAAAGTCAGAGGCGAGATTGCATTGGTTTGGACACGTGCAGAGGAGAGATTCTGGGTATATGGGGAGAAGGATGTTAAGGATGGAGCTGCCAGGTAAAAGGAAAAGAGGAAGGCCTAAGAGAAGGTTTATGGATGTCGTGAGAGAGGATATGCGGGTAGTGGGTATAACAGATGCAGAAGACAGGACAATATGGAAGAAGATGATCCACTGTGGCAACCCCTAACGGGAGCAGCTGAAAGAAGATGAAGATGCTTGTTTCCTGTATAATAAATAAACTATTTACTAAATAATACACTGAAAATATTAAACAATATCACTTATAAAAATGATTAGATCAAGTGGAATTGTCAAAAATGTAAATGTAAATGAACCTCTTCTTTGTTTACCTTTTAAATAATGAAAGTAGAAACAACACACAAAAAAATTAACACTAGTAAATTTAACTTTAATAAAATGTGTATGTTCATTATAGAAAATAATAATCTAATAAGGTACAATAATGGTATCAGGTGTGTTCACTGGCCTGAAAGCTGTACATTTGTTTGTGATTTCCAGTTTCTCTTCATTGTAGCATAACATATTATTCATGCTTGTCTGCATAATTAAGTTAACATTATTGCTCAATTTTTCTCAAAAAAATCATTTCCAGTTTGCATCAATTGTTAGGAACTTTGTTTTCCAATAAGAAGCTAAGTGATACTAGGGGTGTGCAATATTGGAAAAAAAAATATCTCAATATTTTCTGGGACGTGGACGATAACGATAATTCCAAGATAATGTAATGTATTATTTGAAATTATATTGAATTATATTTTTGTCATCTATAGCTTTACTTATCAGGTCTTTTTGTATTTTTAAACGTCATAACAAATAAGATCAATTTAACCTAAACTGCATTTTATAAATGAACCTCAAATTACTCACCAATCGCAATATGAAGCCTATGCCAAAAACAACGTAGCCTCTTCCAGTTATTAATCCGTAGTGCACTGACAACGTTAGCCCCGCTGTCTGTTGTCATGCAAACCATTCGGTCTCCGGAGTGTCCATGATGCCAGCGCATCTTTCAGACCTTGCACAATGATGTCGCCAGTGTGATCTTCTGGGAAGTATGATGTTTGCAAACAGAAGCTTTGCATTTGCCAGTTTTCGTCAGTGAAATGCACCGTCAGGGAGAGGTATGGCTCGGATGTTCGGCTTGACAATAAATCCGTTGTTGTGGAAAAATATGAAACCTTTTGCAGTTTATGCATCAGAGTTTGGCGACACGAATCATACAACTTAGGCAGAGCTGTCTGACTGAAATATTTTCGGCCAGGCAGTGTGTACCTTGGGTCTAAAGTTTTCAAAAGTTGTTTAAAACCATCTCTCTCAACCACTTGAATTGGCACCATATCTTTTGCTATGTAATTGGTGACGGCGTTTATTATGTCATGCCATGTGTTGCTTTTCTTGTCGTAAGGCACTTTTTTGCAGAATGAGTCCGCTAAAGTTTGCTGAGTGTATTTTTGTGCTTGTACCTTGGTTACTTTAGACTTGTGCTGGACAGTTGACTCCTTAAGCTTTTCGTATTCTGTACGGTGGTTAGTTCGCAAATGGTGAAACAAGTTAGTTGTCGAGCTGTCTTTAATGGCAACCGATTTACCACATAGTTTGCAGATTGCCGTCTTTTGAGCAACATCAGACTTTTCGAAACCAAACCACTGCCATGCGAGTGAGAATGAACCACGCCTGGCAATTAACTCTGACGACGTAGATGGCGAGGCTGTTTTATCATCTGGCGCTGTTTGTTCACTCATTTTGAGGCAGCGAGCGACGTTAACTTGCGGCTTGCTGGACGTGCACACCTACGCAACTCGCTTTGCGCACGCGCAGTGGTCTATACTGTTGCATTATTGAATGAACTTTCTTTTTTTTCTGCAAAGCGAGTTACATACTCGATGATTTAATCTGGCACATTGTTAAAACACAATTAAGATATAATCGTAAATGATGTATATGGCACACGCCTAAGTGATACTGTAATAAGTCCGGGGGGTTTCTAAAATGTGATGGTCTCAGGGCCTTTAGCCCCCTTTATGGGTATCTAAGTAGAACCAAAAATCGAGGGATGAGTATTCCTTAGTGTTTCAAACACATTAATATACATATATAACATCTGGGAGGATACAGTTGATGCTCCCCTTAAGTTTATAAGCAAGTTGATTTACAAATATAACATCAAGGTGGGGTTAGATTGAAAAGATCAGGAGCTTGCAACAATATATTATGGCTTTAAGTCTCTAAAGCTCTCCCTCCTGACACCAGTGATTTAGTCAAAAAATAGTAAGTTAGTTATGTACATACTTTGTATCTTTTCATGATTGTACAAATGTGTATAGCACAGAATTGTTTATTTTAAAGTAGTTCAAGTCTTTCCGACGTGATGCAAAACACTTGTCAGAAAGGCAGGGTCAAAATTGCACAAGAAGAAAAAATTATTTTGCAGACCAGTCTTTTAGTTTAAAACAAACAAGATATAGCCACTAAATGATCCATGTCATGGTCTTTTGAACATTGTCACTCAGATGTTACTCTCACACACAAACCTTAAGAAAGCACATCATCACAACAACGTAAACACAAAATGTCACCTTAGTAATGACAGTAATTGAATCTCTTAAAAAAAACTAAAACAAAAATTAGAATAACAAAATGGCAGACATTCTTAGAAACTGACAAACTGTTAGAAACAAGAAAGCTACTGTACCTCAAACTACACTGAAAAATTAGAATGTGGTTCAACTACAGTCCTATAAACCAAACCCACTAAATATTGTTCTCTCCATTTTCAAACTCCTTTCACCCATACTGATTATGCTAGGAATGAGAAAATTCCTGATTTGAAGTCATATGCAAATAAAATCTTGAGTCAAATTCCGAGGAAATAAAACATTTACATGTCAAGACATAATGTAACACTTGACAATCTATTGCTTTGAACTAAGAATAAGAAAAGGTATAAAACTGCAACAAACACAAAATGCATCATGACCATAATATGAAAGACATTAATGTGAGTGAAACATAAATAGGGACTCGTGCAATGATGCTTGTTATATCAGGCTGCAACTAAACACAGAATTAAAATAAATCTGGAAATGACATGAACTTTGGGCGGCACGGTGGCGCAGTGGTAGAGCTGCTGCCTCGCAGTTGGGAGACCCGAGTTCGCTTCCCGGGTCCTCCCTGCGTGGAGTTTGCATGTTCTCCCCGTGTCTGTGTGGGTTTCCTCCGGGCGCTCCGGTTTCCTCCCACGATCCAAAGACATGCCGGTTAGGTGGATTGGCGATTCTAAATTGGCCCTAGTGTGTGCTTGGTGTGTGGGTGTGTTTGTGTGTGTCCTGCGGTGGGTTGGCACCCTGCCCAGGATTGGTTCCTGCCTTGTGCCCTGTGTTGGCTGGGATTGGCTCCAGCAGACCCCCGTGACCCTGTATTCGGATTCAGCGGGTTAGAAAGTGGATGGATGGATGGACATGAACTTTGAAATGATTGAACTATTCTCCATTTAAGCCAAGGAGTAACGTGTCAATGCAATATTCTGAAATGAAAAATGGCATAATCTATACTCAGATTACAGAGGTTCTAAATTCATACAAGATTAAGGTTTCTGTATGAACTAACAAGTCACAAATGCCATACTCTCTCAAGTTGGGACTGTCATGTGTAAATGTTATAAGTTAACAGGTTGTCATTTTAAATGTACACTACTAATTCCCCTAACCTGATGCTTGAAACAATAACATTAAATTTGTAAAATGCATTCGTTCCTCCATTTAGTTCATAACAACTGTCATAGCACTTTCACAAAGCACATACAGCTGTGGCACTTTGCTTTCTTCTGCTCCTCAGCCTCTTGGGACTGAATCCTGCACTCAGGTGTTTTTCATGCGGTGGAAAATGACATTTTGTAACAAAATTAAATCCTGTCAAGATTATATATAAAAATGACTAATATGACTTTTAATCATCATCATCATATACATCATCTAAGCTGCTCATTCACTCCACAATCAAAGAAAGTCCCAGAAAATCCCAGAAGCATTTTATTTTTTTCTTTATTTAATTTGAAATGACTTATTTTGTTAGTAATATTTTAAAAACTGGCTTCATGGATTTTACATAATTATGCCATGTTTATCAAGGGTGTTTTTTGGGGTATTCTAGTTACCAACAATTTTCTAAAGGCACGTTGGTGGAATTGATTGTTGAATCTGGATTTACTGAATGGGGTGAATGTGGATGTGTCAGTGTTCCTTGGTGAAACACAGACAAAAGCAGCAAGAAGCAGAGCAGATAAGATACATTAACAATATGCAACAGGCTCAGAAATCCAAATAACAAGAGCAGAATCACAAAGGACTTAGACAAGAGTCAGGAAAACACAAAGCAATTCAATACCATAAACTGAATGGTATGTTAGTCTCACAGGACTCTAAGAACTAGTGACTGATAAGGATATACATATTTAGCGTTTTAGTTGTCTGTCACAAAGAGTTTTATTTCACATATTTTATTGAATTACAAAGACTTAAAAAACTTGAAAATAGAAATTCCTTGCATGCACATACTTTGACCAGACTTGCCACTATTATTTCATGCAGCACATTTCAACAGCCACTGCTATCTTAAGATGCTTTACAACTATAAACAAATAATATAACTGTTTACATACTGTATATTTTTCATAGATGGCACACAGGCCGGTAAAGTGATTTCTTAGAGTATTACAGTGACTCAGAGGAAAAGGCAGAACCAACAACTAGTGTCCAGTGTTAGTTACTAGGTCACACTGCCTATTAAGAAAAGCAAAAAAAAAGAGTGCATGAAAGACTTAGACTTGTGTCTTTAGTTTTGTGCACTTTGAAATGAGCTGATTCCTGTCTCACATCTGAAGCTGCTGGGATTGGCTCCAGTCCCAATATCGCTGAACTGAGAAAAGCAGGTACAGTTAACAAAAGAATGACTGAATGAGTGCAAGAATCTCTTTAGTTTTTATTAGCTTACTAGCCAACCCGCGGCGTAGCATACGCCACATAATTATTCATTGATGGGTGAAGACTTCCTGAAAGACACAGTTGTCCAAATGGGGTGGGTTTGAGGATACGACTGTGAGTGAATGAAAAGATGGAACTCTGGAGAGACCAACATACAATTGTCTGTGGCTGAAAACTGGTTTTGGCAGATACAGGCATATCTTTTTGAAAGTTTGGCCCTGTGCCTTATTAATTGTCATTGCAAAGGCCAATCTAACAAGAAATTGTCTGCGTGTAAAAGTAAAATGCAAATTTGAATCTGGGGTTATTGAAATCTGGGGAAATCTGGGGAATAAGGACAGTTTGTGAGGTAGCAGCTCCAGTACATT
Source organism: Polypterus senegalus (assembly GCF_016835505.1). Classification (NCBI taxonomy): domain Eukaryota; kingdom Metazoa; phylum Chordata; class Cladistia; order Polypteriformes; family Polypteridae; genus Polypterus; species Polypterus senegalus. The sequence goes on along the minus strand of NC_053157.1, from coordinate 123,483,459 downwards.
GCCGTGAATGCTGGTAACAGAAAGTCTAGTGCCATTACTGAGACCTCTTGCTGGCAGGAGGTTTCTGAGAAGCATGACGACTGAACCAATTTTAATTTTGAGGCATGCCAGTGGGAGTAAGACTATTAACGCGTGCGGGCACATGAGCAGGCAGTACGCATGATTGAAGATCGAAGGTGGACGCGGAAGGAGGATTAGAGTTGGCGGGCAGGACTCTGTCGTGCTTATTCCATGGTCTTAGAGTTGGTGGGCGGGGCTCTGTGAGTTGGTGGGCGTGGCTCTGTCGTGCGTATCCCATGGTCGGGCGACTTAGTGAATTATATATATAGATAATCAGACATATGCCACTTTAAAAATGCTTATTTGAAAATGAGGATCCTTAACTTATTTTTAAATAAGTAAAAGTAAGTTGTGGTTTATATGTAGGGCATTTACAAAGTGTTAATGGCTCTGAGGTTAAGGTTCTGCAAAGGTTGCCGGTTCGAATCCCATAAATGCCAAAAGGGACTCTGCTCTGTTGGGCCCTTGAGAAAGGCCCTTAACCTGCAATTGCTGAGTGCTTTGAGTAGTGAGAAAAGTGCTATATAAATGCAAAGAATTATTATCTCCTAGCCAGGCTTACTGCTCTTCATTCTTATGTACCCTTGTGAATCCAATGTCTGATGAAACAGATATGTACCACAATTGATTCTAGAAACCTGCAAGGGATCAATTATATAAATAATATGATTTTAGCTACATGGATAGAAACAAATCAATAAAGCAGTTAAACAACAAAAAAGCTGATTCAATTACACAATTACAAAATCCACCTGTGCACCAAGCTAAGTATTCATTATGGAGTATACAAATATCTTAAGATGAACTCACTGCCTACTCCTTTACAAAGTCACAAGAATCCAACTCTGCAATGCAAGTCTTGAGATTGATCTATGTTTTCATTTAATATAGTGCTTTTAGTGACATGCACTAGCATATATCTTCTACTGAGGTCTCCCACTAGCAAAAACTGATGATAAAGACATGCTGTATTAATTTATAATCTCATGTAACTTTTAAAATTATGCATGTACATTTTTACTAGTTAATTTAGTATCAGTTTTAGAATAGCACAACTGTTAAGAGCTTTTTTACTGTCTATAGTTTGATACAGCTCATATGATAACCGTATATAAGAAAAATAACACACAGTATTACAAGTTTTCCAGGAATATGCCTGTGAATTTGTCTAATTTTTAAAATATTTTTGAGTAAATACAGCAGACTGCCTTATGTTTTTCTAATTAAAACCCGTCATACATGCATTTTATTTGCAAACATACTGTATTTATTTCAGCATCCATTCCATGCTTATTTAAAACAGAACAGTCCCATCTCATATCATGTCATTCTCAAACCCACTTATCTATTTAAGGGTCGTGGTTGAGCAGTGCCCATACTAATAGTACTGGGTGCAAAGTGGGAAACAATCCTGTTGGGGCACCAGTTCATTGCCCCATGCTCTCACTTGGATAATGTGGAATTATCAGTAGATTTATTTAAATCCAGAAAGCTGGTCACAAGAGGCATAGGCATGATCCATTGTGCTGCCTCACTTTTTCAACAAAAGTCAAATAAAAACATGAATCTCTATGCATTTCATAGAAGGTTACTAAGCTGATTGTTATGTTAGCTGTGAAAACAAACACAGTTTCTGAAAAATAGAGAAGACCAGGAGAGAAAATGTCAAAAACGACAGAAAATTTAGGTAAGAAAAGTTTTTTTTTAAAGTGCCTTTCGCAGACAAGAAGTCACAAAAGATGACATAGACACATTAAGATACACAGTAGAGTAAAATCTAACAAATACATTAAGTAAATTAAAATAAAATAAATAGCAATAAAACAAAAATAAAATTAGTAACAATAATGCATGATGTAAAAGCTTTACTTTTAAAACTGAATTAAGTACTGAAAACAAATGGTTTTTTAAGGCACTGTGGAAGACTGCCGGCTTCCGAGGCCGGTCCGCACCCCCAGGCCGACAGGAGGAGCTCTCCCGACAGCGGGATCATGCCCCGAGGTCCAGCAGGGCCTTATGGACTCTGTGGTGTTTATACACAGCCCTGCTGGATACCTTGGCGCCACCAGGAGTCGCTGTGGGGGGACTTATGGGCTCTGTTGTGCCTTATGACCCGGGAGTACGTCACGGTCACGTGACAGGAAGGTATGGCGTGCTCCCGGGTTGAAGTAATAGACTGATTGCCCTGACCCGGAAGGAATAATAGACTGCTGGGACAGGAACACCTCCGGGTCGGGGCCTATAAAAGGACGGTGCCTCAGTCCAGACACTGAGCTGTGCTAGGTGGGAGAGGAGCAAAGTGTCTGGGCGAGGAGGAGAGGTTATTGTGTGTGTTGGAAGAGATTTGAAAGGAGTGTGGAAGGTGCTTGGTGCACTGGAAGAAAATAAAAGATTATTGGACTATTACCTGGTCTCCGGAGTTGTACCTGAGGGTTCAAGGGTGCACTACTGCCCCCTACTGCCACACTGGCGTAGTCGGCAGGATTCTCTGGCCGTCTGTTGGCAGAGGACCTGCATAAAAAACAAATTTCGTGTGGGCAGACAACCCTCGGTCGATTCCCCATTTTTTCACGGAGGTGCACAACACCACCCGCTGCCAAGGAAGCGGCAACAGTGCGTGCTATCCCGCTCTACAGGGCCATGGGAAAGAAAACGGGAAAAAAGAAGGTCAGTCCCAGCCGCCTGCAGGGCATGACGGACGCCGCGATGTCCTGGACCCTCCTGACCGGGAGCGAAGAAGACAAAGCGCTGATACGGGCCAAACAAGCCCGGCCGCGGCGACCCGGACACGGACAAATGCCGAGCGATCGTACTCCTTAGACGGTCCGGGGTGCCGATTCCGCTACGGAGGCGGCTGCAGGTAAACCGCCCGACGCCCCGTCTTTGTTTTATCCTGTTTTGCAGGCGTCCGCCGGAGGATTGCAGCGGCGTCTTGACGACGGCCTCATGCCTCGGCAAAATGGCGCGCTCCCAGAAGGCAAGTCGCGGTGAAAGACGGCTAGAGACAGCCGCGGTCGGCGACAACAGACTGGTCACCCGCGGGGGATGTCGGGACGGTGGAGGAAACCCGGAGTCCGCCGACGAGGCCGGTCGCCCCTAACGGGTCCGAGCCTCCTCGGGAGGGGGAAGGCGGCGGCGCCAAACAAAAAGCCACCGACAAAGAGGGACGGGTTGTGGCTGACGAGTCTGCCGCGGTAAAGGAGAAGGCAGATCGCAGCCGGCTTGTAGTAGCCAGCCGTCCCTCTGAGGACTCCAACTCCCAGGAGCCTTTGCGCGACCCAGCGGAACTGCGTGCCTGGGGGCGACGTGCTCATTGGTTCCCGGCCGGAAGGTAAGCACAACGCGGAAGCGAAAATGCAGCCGGCCGTAGTAACTAACTGTTTGGACTTACGGGTCTCGAGAAATACCTCGAGCCCCTGCACCGTTCTTGCAGGGTGTCAAGACCTAAAGAACGAGTGGAGGAACTAGGAGCGACGGCAGCAGCACCTGTAAAGGCGCTGAAGGATTTCGCAGGCTGCGCCGGGAAGCTCCGGAGATGATCGATGCGGGAGTACAGGTGAGTCCCTCCCGTGTCGTAGAGAGTAAGGGGACACAGTGCGATCAGGCACCGCGGAGAATGAGGAGCGCTGCCAAAGCACTGTGTGCCCGACAAGAGACTGGGGTACGATGACCGAATGGTCGGGACTGGAGCAAACAGCCCGGCATGCGCGTGGCGTGGCTTTCCGGGCAGTACGGCTCACCAGGACCCGACCGGTCTTAAGCGCGGGGTAGCGCCGGTGGTAGGAGTGCCGGGGGATGCGCCGCTCGTGCCGGTGCAGCTGAATAGTGCTGTTCATCGGTGCGGGACGGTGCAAATGACGCCGACTCCCAGTAAGCGGAAGGTAGCGGGTGTGCAGACAGCACAGAGGCTCTCCTCTTCCCATGGAGGGCCTCAGGCTGAGCGCAAGCCCACATTGCGGAGATCCCCAAAAGGAATGGTGGGTCTCCCAACAGGATGGAAGGAAGGCTTGAGGGCGCCAGGCGCCATGATGACTTCCCTGGCAGGTGAAGGGGCGGAGACGACGCTGGACGGAGTTCCCGAGATGTTTTTGTCCCGCAGAGGGGAACAGCCAGGAGGACTCCGCCGGTGCTATAATTGCCGGCGACCGGGCCACGAGAGGCGCTATTGTCCCCGGGGAGACAGGAAGTACACCGTCCCTCCAAGGTTCGCTCGAGGACAGGGACAACGCATTCAAGGCCCGGATGAGGCGTCCTCCTGGAGGAGGACGTCCCTCTCGGGGCCGGACGCTCCGCCCAGAAGTCGCCACTAAGGGGGAACTGTGGAAGACTGCCGGCTTCCGAGGCCGGTCCGCACCCCAGGCCGACAGGAGGAGCTCTCCCGACAGCGGGATCATGCCCCGAGGTCCAGCGCCCTGCGCTCCAAGCCTGCAGCTGTCTCCTGTCGCTCTGCCTGGACGCAGACGGGCTGGATTTGAGCTTTGCTGTGCTCAGACCCAGACCGCCAGCGTCAAGAAAAGAAGGAGGAACCGAAGGGTGAATGCTGGTTCCTCCGATAGAGAGGACGCGCGCTGGGTGCGCGTCCGAGAAGGGCCGTCCTCTGTGCGGGCAGAGGAGATCCCTGGGCGGCTGGGCGAGCCGCCTGCGAGCGTGCCGCGGACAACAGGCGGACGGGCATGGAACCTGCGACGGAGGACTTCAGCAGGCAAGTCAGGGGCTGTAGGAGGGGGCAGGAGCACTGCGGTACGGAGACCGGCAGGGCACTCGGGCTGAGTGTCCTGGCAGTGCTTCTGGCCCTCTTTTCCTTTTTTCCACAGGCCCGAAGCCCCGACGAGCGCTGAGGACAACGTCGTCAGGGACCTGCCCTCCTGAAACGGGCCGCTCCGCGGGAGGGCTCCACGCCGAGAGGCCAATAGTGTCCCAACTGCGGGGAACAGCGGGGGCGAGAGCGGCGCAGACCACAGGGGCGCGTTTGCGCGCGGGGGTGCCGAGACGGATGTCCCAGGGTGCCGTGTTGGACCCTGGGGCATAGTAGGACCCTCACCGGGAACGTGCTGCCCTTTCGGTTGTGCCGTTCGGACCCACGTGTCCTCGCTAGCGGTGGGGCACTGTGGCCCCCGGCCGGGGCTGGAGCCCGGCCGGGACGCCAGGAGGACGTGAGGAGGGCTTGTGCCTCCTCCAGACCGCGAGGGGTCCGTCCTGGTTCTGTTGGGGCCACGGGTTGAGGGCATGGAAGCCCTTCCCTGTAGGGGCCCGTGGTCACCGCCAGGCGGCGCCCCGATGCCGGTTTATCCCGTGCGGTTGCCGGATGGGGCTGGAGCCCGGCGGGGACGCCTTGGAGGACCGGAGGAGGGCGAGTGCCTCCTCCAGACAGAGTGGGGGCGTCCGTCCTGGTTAGGCAGGGGGCCTCGGGTACAGGGCTTTGAAGCCCAGCCCTGTAGGGACCCGTGGCCACCGCCAGGCGGCGCCCCGGTGCCTAATTATCCCGGGAGCCCGGCACTTCCGCCACACCAGGAAGTGCCGGGGGGAAGACTTTGTGTGGCACCCGGAGAGCTGCCAGGAAGACAGCCGACACTTCCGCCACGCTTGGGCGTGGCTAAGAACGGAACACCTGGGGCTCATCCGGGAGCCTTATTTAAGGGGCCGCCTCCCTCCAGTCATTAGTGGAAGTCGGGAGGCAGAAGGACTGAGCTGGAGAGAGAGGACGGGAGGCGGCCAGGAAGCAAGGCACAGAACTGTGGGCCCTGGACTTGGGGGAATCAGTGCAGAAGGCACTGGGGTTTTGTGAGTGCACGTGACTGTTGATATTGTTGTACATAGTGTAAATAAAGTGTGTTGGGTGCAAAATATGATGTCCGTCTGTCTGTGCCGGGGCCAGCGTTCACAGCACAGAGAAACAGCACATTATCAGAACAACAGAATCAGACTGAAATGTGAAAAGAGGAATATTTCACAAATGTTTAATTCATCTTTTTTGTTTTTGAATGTCATTAATTTTTTATTAATTATTTTTGAGACATTTTGTTATTTGGTGACATTTCATCACCATTTTGTTTGTGTAGGTTTTTCAGGTCGCACAAATATTTTACAATTTTTTTTCTTGGGCACTGCCATTTTTTGTGTCTGGTTGCCAGATACGTTATACATGTGCTATGTTACCTATAAAATCATAGATGATAACATCACAATACTGTATTAAGACAAGTTCTTAAAACATCAACCAGAACTTCTTGCTTAAAACTGTGTTTTTGATCTTAGACATGAAAGATCATTTCTGTTGCTGATCACTGCTTGCTTCTTGACTGTTTGTTTTCATTTTCGCCAAAGAAAGATGTTGTTGATCTCTGCTATGCTCAGCAAAATTAATATTTAATCAGGTCACATGGGCAGATTTTTGGTATAATGCCTATTTTAAGAGGCAGCTTCGAAAAGCACATTGATTGAAAAGAACTGGTACATAAAGAATATTTTTCATAAAGTGCCAGAATGGTCAGGAGACCAGTCAGATGACCAAAAGTAAAAAAAAATAACATCAAAGCACAAAATTAAACACTAAATCAAAAAATAAAGTCAGCATTAAAAGTCAAAATAAAAAGAAAAACTATCCTTTATTAACTAAAAATTACTTTGTCTGAGCTTAAAGTAGATTAGTATTATCTTAGTTTTAGTGAATTGAATGAAAAGCTTGGACACTCAAAGTAGCACATCACCATCTTAAATAGTGTCACCATAATAACATTAAGCTAATGGAGATAACATAAGCAACAATGCCCATGTCAGTAAAAGCACAGAATGGTAGAAGTAAAAAAAAAGCCTTAATTAAGTGACAGTCAAATTTAGTCATCGTGCAAAAATTAAAATTAAACATTTCTACTGTTTAATTAATGTTTGATTAGTCTTCAAAGGACGAAAAGGCTTTAGACTAGTAGAAGAAGATAGAAATAAGGACTTAAACAACAGTAATCAAGCCATAACAAAAAAAGGAAAAAAGGACCCTATCCATAACTTTTTGCCAATTTTCCTTTGCCCATTAAGTTTTGTAAAGCTTCAGGAGAGTTTCTGGTTTTACCTGAAAACTTGAATATGTTGCATCTTATTGTTCTTAAATTGTCCATCCATCCATTATCCAACCTGCTATATCCTAACTACAGGGTCACGGGGGTCTGCTGGAGCCAATCCCAGCCAACACAGGGCACAAGGCAGGAAATAAACCCCAGGCAGGGTGCCAGCCCACCGCAGGGCACACATACACACACACCAAGCACACACTAGGGACAATTTAGAATCGCCAATGCACCTAACCTGCATGTCTCTGGACTGTTTGAGGAAACTGGAGTACCCGAAGGAAACCCACACAGACAAGGGGAGAACATGCAAACTCCACGCAGGGAGGACCCGGGAAGCAAACCTGGGTCTCCTAACTGCGAGGCAGCAGCGCTACCCACTGCGCCACCGTGCCACCCTCTTAAATTGTTATCTTGTAATTACCTTGATTTGCCAAAGGATTCACAACATAAATGACCATCCTGGCCTGAGAACTTTTGATGCAGTTGCAGAAAAAAAAAAGTCGAGGATGCGAGTACTACCATATCCTGACAAGGAAAAAATGCTACCTGAACACTGACAAATATAGGAAAAAAAATCATAAAACATACCATAAATGAAAGAATAAATAAAATCTAAGTACCCTCACTAATAGTTGTACCTGCATAATATGGTTAGTCTTTATCTTTACCAGAGAAGTGACATTTCACACAGATAAAAAAGATCCATTAAACCACCACCCCTCACTGCCTCATTCAACCTCTCTTGATCACTAGTTTCATTGCCACTTTACATGTAAACAGTTACATGTTCTTTAAATATGAATCAAAATTCAGTCATAGTTTTTTTTTTTTTTTACAAAATCTGCAACAGACTGAAATATTTAAAGTCAAGAAGAAGCAAAAAAAAGGTTTATGCTTATACCTTATGTCTTACAAAAAAAAGTAGTCAATGTCAACATCCAACAGGGCTGATCACTTAACAGTGAATAATGATTCATGATGTAATTCTCTTTACTCAGGTCCTTACCATTTCATGTAGGATACCAAGTCACGGAAAAAAATATTCTGAATCAAACCATGTTTGTGGTAAATTAATTAAACACAAAACTGAATCTGGACAGAGTTTGACTTATAAATTTACACCTTTTTGAAAAAAACACTCTTTTTCCAGCAAAAAAGTGTTTGCCTATCTTAAACAAGACTGAAGTCCATTCAATCCGTTTTTAAACCTATTTAATCCACTTTAGAGTACACTTGCTGCAAATCAAGACTAATACTGGATCAAACATCACTACAGAGCACTCTCATATTCACTCATGCAGGCTCAATTTAGAGTCACATACTAACCCAACAAGTATATCTTTGGGATGTGCAAGAAAAAAGCACTGAGAAAAACAAACAGGAGAACATAGAGAGAATGTGATAACTTTACACAGATAATGTCTAGGTCTGTGATTTGAAGCATCAATAATTATCACTGTGCTAACCAAAGTGGTGTATTCAAACCTCAAATAGGACAAAGTAAATTTCTCATAGTAGTATAAGCATTTATATTTGTCAGCCGCTAAATATACCAGAGTTCTAATTGTAAAAATAAGTGTATTTAGCTATTCACAATAAAATAAACGCATACATATTCAGAATTTGGCTCAATGCCCACTGGCCCTGAAAATAATAACATTTGTAATCTCCCAAGATTTATCCATTTCATGGTGCTGTGCATATGTAACCAATACATTATGTTTATATGCATGTTTTGTCTTATCAAATGAAGTTTCACTATTAATATTTTAAGAAGTTATCCTCCATTGTTTTGAAGTTTTAATGTTTACATGGCATTTTTATGTTGAAATTGAGAGATTTCAAATATTTTAAATTACACCATTTAAGATGCCAGCTGCTCTTTTTTTATACTAATCTATTTGCAGCAGAATTCTTCAACCTAAATTGAATTAAGAGGGTTGAGAATGTATCTGCTGTGGTGGGCTGGCACCCAGCCCAGGGTTTGTTTCCTGCCTTGCGCCCTGTGTTGACTGGGATTGGCTCCAGCAGACCCCTGTGACCCTGTAGTTAGGATATAGTGGGTTGGATAATGGATGGATGGATGAGAATGTATCTGTATATATGTATGTGGTCTATAGATAAGTACATCCACTAGAGGTGAATTTCTTCCACATCCCTCAGACATCTTTTGTGTTTTAGTTAATCAAAGTCTGATTTTACAAATATACTATTGGCCAGTGACCTTGACCACATGACTTCTGGTTAACTTTTAAAAAGAGTTGTTTCTGTGCTCGACAGCCAATGTGGTATTAGACACAGTGGACATTGCCCCTTTGCCAGACCTACATATGAAATATAAAATAAAAGCAATGCTTTTTGGTCAGTGGTACACAGAACTTACATATTTTACTAGTTACATTTATTCTGCACATGTATGAGACTATTACTTTATTATGTTTGATGTTCTGCATGTTTTTATGGCTCACTGAAGACCTTTGTATCATATTTCATAAATGAGTTATGAAATTCAAGGCTTAGCAACAGAGCTTGTACAGCTTTCCACTTTCCTTGCTTTAGTACTATTAGCAATTGAGTGTGTTATTGTGACTCATGTAATTATTAGTGCAGGACAAAAGCCCTGCTGCTGGCAGGTTTTAACATTTATTCTCATGGCTGTAATTTATATTGTGTATTTATAAAGTATAATATATATATATTATATATATATAAATGCACACAGTATATATGTACACATACATGCATTTATTGTATATATACATATTTTTAGTCTATTACTTAATTTCTTCTAAGGCTACATCTTTAGAGACGCACACATAAAGATACACAGACTGCTGTGTTCCATCATACACCTGTTCTTATTCCTGCAGGGACAGAAATCTTTCCCCTAAATGGCCCTGTAATATGTTTTTAGCCAACCTGTATGCTAAAGGTAGTACAAACCACTCAGAAGAGCTGATTCTCTAAATTAATGGGGATGCAAAATGTCAGACAATTTATGTATAAAACTTGAATAATATTGCATGATAATTAGTGATGTGTGAACCCTGTAAAGTTCACTTTGCTGTGAGTCTGGCAAAATCACAGAAATGTTGTGGATCTTCGCTGAACTTTGTGAAATGCATTTAAGTCAACTGGAAAGGAGAAACTCAACTAGTTTTCAGTGGCTTATAATGATGCAATGGCCTTTTAAGTGTCCCTGGGGTCAAGGGAAGCATCTGCCAACAAGTTGGACTGATTACTATAACCAAAAATATAATCTGAGCTAAGAGGTAGCAGTGCTGACCACTGTGCCATCATGTCTCAAATAACAAAAGATGCAGATGGAACAATAACCACAAACAAAATACAGCAAACTGGCAATAAGCAATATATATATATATATATATATACAGTGGTACCTTGGTATACGTCTGCTTTGGAATAAGTCCAACTTGGTATATGTCCTGTTTGGACACGAAAAATTTTGCTTGGTATACGACCTTTGTTTGGAATACGACTCGCGTGCTAACCTTGTTTACCTCTCTCGAGACAAAGCCACGACTGTCCACGAGCGTTACTGCGCCAGTTGCTAGCATTCAGTGAACAACCCTCGCTATAACTCTCTGTGAACTTTCATGTGTGTGATATAGCGGGTCCACAGCTCCTGTCAAAGTCCAGCTTTAAAATAAATAATCACCGTGCTCGCAGCTTGGTGAGGGGGTGTGGTGGTTATGTGGCTGAAGGTTGTCAGGGCGATTAGCGATGTGGGCGTTTCTCACCAAAGTGCACTTGTGAGGGACCGTCCGCATTCATGATTGTTCCTGGGGCTGCTTATCTTGATAAACAGAAGCGCGAGTTGGCTTGAAGGGGAGTAAAAAGAAAGAACGGACAGGAGGTTGAGTGAGTGAGTGAGTGAGTGAGTGAGTGAGTGAGTGAGTGAGTGAGTGAGAGAGAGAGAGAAAGAGAGAGAGAGAGAGAGCAAGCGAAGTACTATAGCTGAAGTAGGCAGAGTTAACGTCAGCTGCAAGTAGGGTGACTACCCTGTTGGGAAGCAGTGGGGCCGCCAGGTAAAAAGGCACCGGGCTTCTTGTTGTTTTTTTTTTTATTTTTTTATTTTTAAAGAATGCGTCCTGTTCTATTTTAACTTTGTTGTTTTTAAGAAGACTTTTTTCTATTGTTTTTAACCTCCACGTTTCACTTCTGATTTTATGGATTATTTATTGGAACTTTGGAGACTGCACTTTAATTTGAACACCTTGTTTTGTTAATTGTTTTAATAAAGGCACTTTGCACTTTTTCACCATCCCCTTGCTTTACCGATGAGGTTAGCAGTGAGGCACATTACCGACGGTGTAGGGTTCAAGGGCTCCCCGGCAGCAGATGGGAGCATACAGCAAACCTGCATCGTCACAACGTGATTTTGTGTTTTTTTCATGTAAATTTGAATTGATTGTTGAAAAGTATGAAGGTGGCATGCATATCCGGGACATCGCTGTTGCATACCGTTTGCCGAGAACGACGGTATCTACGATTGTGAAAAACCAAGATGTTATTAAAAAGTAAAGTGAGGTAAAATTTTCATTTATTTCATCTAATTGCTTTTGTATTTATGTATTTTAGTATTAAGCAGTGTTTAAATTATTTTATACAACCCCATCAATGTATAATATGCCAATAGCAATAGGATGTTTTTTTTCATGGGAACGGATTAATCATTTTCCCATTATTTCTTATGGGAAAAATTTGTTTGGTATACGTCCTGCTTGGTATAAGTCAAAGCGTCTGGAACGAATTAAGGACGTATACCAAGGTTCCATTGTGTATATATATATATATATATATATATATATATATCCCTTGGATATTGATTCGATAGGAACGGCCTACTCGGAATCACTGTCCGAATCGTAATTATGTGGTGGTGTAGGAGCATTTCTGCTTCTGTCCGTTCACAGTCCGTCTCATTTTCACGATGATATCGTTTCCTCTCACGATCTCTTCTCAACCTTTCTCCAATCTCACAGGTTACTCTTTGGATTGCCACAAAGCAAGGCAATATACACGGAGCAATGGTTATAAAAGGGGGACACACAGGTATCCAGGCTCTTTAAAGCATAAATAGGGATCACTTCACTGACATGTGAGCAAAGCACGGTACAACTGTGAGAAGCGCAGCACTTGCTGGCTACAGCGTAACGATAATAGTTTCCGGAACGTGCTGTTACGTTGTCATTCACTTTACCCACTGTCTTTCTTTCATTCATATGTTACGTAGGCACGTACCTTTTATCTTCGGCAATCTCATTCTCTAACCAGGCCTCAGGAGCTAACCAGCGTAACACTGTCCACCACCCCTTTCGTTATTCCGGCATATTGTTGACATCCGTGAGTAACAACAACGTACTAAACTGGACGGTGGTCTACAAATGCGTGGAATTCACAGACAAACAAAGATCAAGATGTAAATGAAGATCTCTTTAGTTATTTTAAAGCACAACAATTTGTTTAGTTTGGATGTCTGTGTTTTGAGGTGTGACTGGAGTACAGTAATCCCTCGCTATATCGCGCTTCGACTTTCGCGGCTTCACTCTATCGCGGATTTTAAATGTAAGCACATCTAAATATATATCACGGATTTTTCGCTGGTTCGCCGCTTTCTGCGGACAATGTGTCTTTTAATTTATGCTACATGCTTCCTCAGATTGTTAGCCCAGTTGATTTCATACAAGACACGCTATTGGCGGATGGCTTAGAAGCTACCCAATCAGAGCATGTATTACATATTAACTAAAACTCCTCAATGCTAAAAGATATGCTTCCCGCGTGGCGCTTGTTTTGTTTGCTTCTCTCTGTCTCTCTCACTCTCTGCCTGACGGAGGGGGTGTGAGCAGAGGGGGCTGTTTACACAGTAGCTGTTTGCCTAGAAGATAGGACGCTCCTCTACAAAATGCCGCTTTATCGCGGTGCTTCTGTATACTTAAAAGTACGTATTGATTTTTGATTGTGCTCCTTTGAAGATAAGATATGTTTGCATTCTTTTAATTGTGAGAAAGAACTGCCATCTCTGTCTTGTAATGAAGCACAGTTTAAACGTTTGACTAAAGGGTGTTATTTCATGTCTAGAGGGCGCTAATAATGTTAACAGTGTGGGAGAGTTTATAAGGGCTTAAAATATATAAAAATAACCATACAAACATATGGTTTCTACTTCGTGGAAATTCATTTATCGCGGCAGAGTCTGGAACGGATTAACCGCGATAAACGAGGGTTGACTGTACTACAGTCTTCAGTAGTATAAGCCTGGAGGAGATTCTCAATGCAATGCCTATGTTTTAGCTGTCTCTCTACTGCCATCTAGTGTTTCTTCTTCTAATTCATTTGCGGACAAAGATCAAGATCCAAATGAAGATTATATATATATTGTAAACGCTGGCCCGGACACACACAGACGGACATCGTAAGTTCACCCAACACACTGTTTATTCACACTATATACAATAATTACGTGCACTCAGCCTCAGTGCCTCTTGCACCGATTCCCCCAAAGTCCAGGGCTCACAGTTCTGTGCCTTTCTTCTGGCCGCCTCCAGTCCTCTCCCCAGCTCTGTCTTGCTACCTCCCGACATCCACCAATGACTGGAGGGAGGCGGCCCCTTTTATGGTAACCCAGATGGGCTCCAGCTGCTTCCCGGCAATTAGTCCTGGCCACACCCCAGTGTGGCGGAAGTGCCGGCTGCGCACCCGGAAGCCGTCCGTGTGTCCCTTGTTGTCTTCCCCCCGGCACTTCCGCCACACCAGGATAATAAGGCACTGTCCCTACAGGGCTGGGCTTCCAAGCCCTCTACCCGAGGCCTCCAGCATAACCAGGACGGACGCCCCCTCTCGGTCTAGAGGAGGCACAAGCCCTCCTCTGGTCCCCACACGGGATATACCGGCATCGGGGCGCCGCCTGGCGGTGGCCACGGGTCCCTACAGGGCTGGGTTTCCAAGCCCTTTACCCAAGGCCCCCAACATAACCAAGACGGACGCCCCCTCGCGGTCTGGAGGAGGCACAAGCCCTCCTCTCGTCCTCCTGGAGCCCGGCCGGGGACCACAATATATATATATATATATATACACACAGTATATATATATATATATATATATATATATATATATATATATATATATTATATATATATATACATATAAATATATATGTGTGTGTGTATGTCATGGCACTCACAGAGTTCCAACCTTGAAACATACAATGTGGGACAAAGCGGTGGTGTGGGAGTGGCTTATTCCATTTTTTTTAAGATGTGGCTCCAGGCACAGCAGTAATGTCTTTTTTGTTTCCCATGCAACTATACAAATACTTTGCACTTTTTTCTTCTATGAAGAAGATAAGAACGCCTGTAAAGACTACAAATTATTTATTATTATTTTTTTATCAGGGTCACGTGTTTTTTTTCTCTGGGAGGGGGAGGACTCCTTTACGATTTGTTTTGGATTGCAGTTCCAGCATATATTTAATTATGCATGCACCCAAACAGGATCAGTGTTATATATCCAGTGGCAGTAATAATAATATGCTCATTATTTTTTCTTAAACACATGCAGGGTGGAATGCTGAAGTAGTGATCGAGTTGTGATGTCATGCATGCCCAAAGCAGACCACCAATGATTTTATAGTACAGATGTGTGAAAGCTCTGTGCATGGCTGTTACAGCTGTGTGATGTCACTCTGACCTTGCAAAGCATCATGGGGAGCTAGGAAAAATGTGTGTCTAAGCAAGATGAATTTCCAGGAAAATATTCAATAAACAAGGTCACCAGCATATTCATAGCAAGAAAACACTTTGGCAAATTTTGCCAATCAACACTGATAATGATATTGGAAAATACTGGAAAAATGTAATAAGAGTGTATATAAGGAACAATTTTGTGGATGGAAAGAAAATGTCATTAAAAGGTAAACTGGAAGAATGTTATAAAATGGAATTTATTGATTTTTTTGCAAATTAAGTTTTCCTTTTTGTGGTTTAAAGATTGTCAGAACCAAGCTCAACAGAACACCAACAGAGCAAGTCAGTATTACAACCTGAAACATCATCATACACCAATATAAACAGTAATTAACATTTTTATATATACTTTAATATTATATTTTATACATATACTGTATAATGTTCCTTAAAGTCTCATGACAATTTTCATTGGCATGGATGGTGACTAATCTCCCAGCTTCAAAATCTGTTCTTTTTGAAAAACATTTTCCTAATGGCAGACCTTACAAAACAAACATTATATTTTGTGCTCATGTGTATAACAAATTCATCTACTAAAAGGACTTACCTATGTCCTTGCTGGAGTCTGCTATGAGGGGCTAATTTGTATCAATATCAGCCTATCTTACATAACAATATAATGACTAACTACATTTGTCTGCTTAATCTTGATGGTTAAGCCAAGACAGCAGTTTCCTTGAAATTATAGTCCTTAAAAAAATTAAATTCTTTGGTCAGTTTTTTTTTTTTTTATATAGTTCCATCTTTCACTCACACATTATCTTATCCTGAAAATGAATTGCCTATAAAAAGGTATCATTAACATCAAGTATGTTTAAAATTGAAAGCATAAAAATAGAAAAGTCTAGTGTAAGAAGCTCTAAGAAGCCCTGGGCAAACCTAACACAACATTCTTTATGCTTACATCCTGTGCTAGCCCACTTTAATACTGTAAATGCCATGTCCTAGACTGATATTAAATTGAAGCCTCTTAACATTCTGTGACAGGTTGTACATAGCCTTTTTGCGATCTGAGGACTAACAGGTATAGCCAGGTTGAAGTATAAGCTTGACCTACTTGCTAAGTGATGAGAAGGCATCTTTAAACAATCTATGCTACCAGAAGACTAGCATTCTCAAATAACCCCTGTCCTACTCACAAATTTCTTTTATGTAGCCTTTAAGAACTCTATGTGCTGGCCAGCACTGACAAGATATAGAGAAAGAATGAAGAATCAGTATGTTGTTTCAGACAGAAGTTATACCAAGTACCCTTTTGTTGCCTACTCTGCTTAGTTGCCCAGAAGCACTGAATGGTAGAAACACACAGAATTAATTTTGTCAAATAAATACAAATAAAACAAATCAAACAAAATTTTATTAAGGAAGTCTGATTCATAAAAACTAAGTAGATAATAAGAATCATACATACTATAAGAGAAAAGGGAAAAAATGATTAAATTATGAATTTAATATGTCCTCAGCTGGAAAGGACTGCTAAGTGGAGAGTGCATTAGTCACCACTAAATGAACCACGTGATCAGTCTTCAATGATACAATCATTGTCACTGTCCTCTAGGTTAACTGATGAGTCAGCCTTTAATGAACAAGTCACAAAAAATGAACATACCAATATCATCATACTTATTATAAAACATCATAGCCTTTATTAAATAAACAGAATTAAAAAATAAATAATCGTTAACACCAGGTTATAAAGCAATTAAAAAATTGCACTACAAAAAAATGTTTTTTAAATGGAAACAACTGACATAAAGCAAGGGGAGAACTTTTGTGGAGCCCGCAATTAAAAATTTTAGTCTTTCCTTAAAGGAATTTACTGTTCAACATGAAGTTAAGGCTTTGATAAATTAAATTTATTCAGTCATTTTGTGAAACAATGGCAACATGAATTTGATTCTAGTTAGAGGTAAATGCAAGAGAAGTAGAGACCCTAAATTCATAATAGCCCATAGGCTTTTAGTCTAAGCTAAACAAATTCCATCAGTTCTTATATTAATTAGATAATGCATCACTTTTTAACTACCATATTTTTAAAATGATTAACTATTTAACTGATTACTTAAAATTAAAATGCCTACTTGAAAATACAGAAAAGACAGAGAACAGTGCATTGCTTGGTTATAGTGTCAACCAATGAAGGAACTAATAGGTGACAGGCAAACTTCACATGTTAGGCACATGATAAAGATGTTAATTATATCAACTAAAGCTGGAAATAAAACAATGCATGTTCAGCCCAACTGAGAAAAAAAGTTGCTATCTGCTCTAATAATCCTTAAACAAAAAATCAGATGGTAGTTTTTTTTTCAGAAGAACAAAACCAAAAGCTCAGAAATGTATATGGTACAATTAACCCATTCAGGGCTCATCATCCATTTCATTACAGTCAAACAATGAAGACGATACTTATTTAGTTAGTTTATGGATTTAAAGATATTTACCAGGGAGAAGCGAGTGAGCTGTGCAGCCTCTTTTTTATTGTGGTCCTGGTGATGACAGCAGCACACAAATATTGGGCAGTAAGTTACATGACACAAAACAATTAACATGTAGTTAATACAAGAGAAAGAAAGATAGAGTTAAATTACTGAAGCACCATCAAATTTTTACAGTAACCTGTCTCCCTATACTCCCCACGTAGAACAATGGCGTATATACGCTACCCAGTAAATACTTTCTTGTTAAAAATTCAAGCCATTTCAAATTTCCAAACATGGGTTATAACTAAAAACAAATCCCAGCATAAGAAGGTAGCCACAATTGAAATATTTGCCATCTTACCTTAAATTCCTTTTCAATATTTGCCAGCTTTGCCAGTTCATTGCTGAGCTCCAGAGCAGTAAGTACTGGGTCTTCACTGGACAGCGACAAATAAGCTGGGCTAGCCAGCCCTCTATAGGCATTAATCCTGGACCGGGAATGGCTGAAAGAATCATTTCTCTGTTTTTCCATGCACTCATTGCATTTGCAGAAATAGTCATGAGGCCTCTCAATACGAGCCCCTTTCATAAGCAGCATGTGTACAACCTCGTATTTTTGGCAGTGGGCAGCTAGAATGATTGGAGTAATGTCAGGAGAGAATCTAGTTCCATCTTCATCATAGGAATAAAAGTCATCATCATGTAGTTCGCAGGGGCTGAGTGTTAAGCGTTTACTTGCTGCAAAGGCTGGGTGGTTCAGGATGGCTTCAACGATTCGGACATATCCTTTGCTGATAGCAAGAAGAAGTGCGTCACCAATACGTGCCAGGTTGTCTCTCTTCAGGAGCAACTCTGTCACTTCCAAATGCTCATTTCCGACTGCCAGCTGTAGACCATTTTGACCCATATAGTCAACACAGTTGACATTTAAGGTCCTGGATTCTTCCAACATCTTGCGCACAACAGGAATATTGCCATACTCAGCAGCATCAAGAAATCTTTCCTCTTCCGTTGTCAGGCTGGTACCCCTGTTGTTAAACATAAATGCAGGACCTCGCACAGCCTGCCTTCGCCCCTTCTCCCTCATCATTGTTAGTCTTCGCTGTGCAGGATTATTGTCAGCCGGTCTTGAAAACAAGAATGACAGAAGGTTAGCAGATTCACCCTTCAAGTATTTCTAAATGGAAAAATAGGCTGTTAATAACAAATACTTTGAAACATTTAATTCCTGCCAAAGAAATAAAACTTTAATTAGATCTTTATTGTCATATGCATTTTACCTTTTAATTTCTACCTCTAACCTCCTAACTCCTCTATGGAAATTATTCTCCCATCCATCCATTTATCTATCCGTTTTTCAAATGAATTTTTCCATTATATATAGTTGAAGCAGCCAATCCAGACAGAATTATGTACAAGGAAAGATTTAGTCATGAATGAGATGGTAGTCTATCTCAGGACAATCACATAATCACATTTACTTGTACTGGGTCAAAATATAATCACCAGTTAACAAGAACGTCCTAAGAATGTTGCAGGAGACCAAAATATTTGGAGAAAACCCATGCTGGTATGACTTAGTTAAATAGGGAAGGTAAAGCCATAAAAGATCCCTCCTCATAACCACAAATGGATATCTAAAAAAATTGACAGTAAGAAGATTCAAACAAAAACAGAATAGCAAAAACTAGGGCAGGTAATTTAAACTAAATTAATGAAAGGAAGGAACAAAATTAACCTTAAAAAAAACAAAAAGGAGAACAAAAGAGATCCAAAGCCAAAATTGACAAATTTAATTAAAAAAAAGTAAAACTAGAAATCTTTAAACCATATTAAACTATTACAATCTAAACTATTAATTCACCAAAACTGAAGCAGCAAACAAAACTATTACATAAAAAAAACATGCAATGTCAGAAATTTCAAAAAACGACTTAAGATTTTCTAAGGACCTAATCTGAAGTAGAAGAAAGCCAGAGGTAATGCAACAACAAGGACCTGTGGTAGACTAAGATCTTTTACAGCGCTATAGATTGACATCTTTTATCGTTCCCTTCAGTGATTGCAGCCCTAATTCCACCTACACTTGAGGGACCTAAGTCTTCTCATGGTTGACTCCACATTAAATTAGTTTAGTTAATTACAGGATAAAAAGTCAAAATAAAAAATAAAATGAGTAAAGCTGGAGGAGAGGCATGAATGAGAATCTAACATGTGCAAATGCAAGTAAAACCTAACAAAGGCAAAACAGACAGTCCTCACAAATCAAACCTCTTTAGATCCATGAGACCGGTCTAACTACTTTGCCCACCTCATTAGAACATATTATGTAAATATATATTCACAATCTGTTATGTTATTTTTTCTGGAATCTTTATCCTGGCTCTGTATGAATTCTGTCACTAACAACATTAAGTACAGGTCCACAGAGGTCTGATCTACAATATATTTGTATGTTTCAGCCAAAAACAGCAACTTTAGATTAAACACCTATCAAACACTGGAAAAGTATTCCTGATGTGGCACACAACTCTTTAATAACTGGTAGAAGCTTATAATTGAAATATATTTAAGAAGAGAGTTTCATTCCACAAAAATGCTCATTAAAATATACTGTGTTAAATATTAAATTGAAAATACAGCTAATTGTGAACTCTACTAACATTGATAAGATCAACAAAAATAACAACAAAATCCAATCTTTAAACATTGACTGAATACTTTTAGTTCTTTTTCCAGAGGAGGACTACCTTATTAATAGTGGACTCTCATAGATTCTTCAATGCAGCATGATTAGATTATGATATTTTATTTCTGATGCTGTTTTCTTGTGGTTACTATACCATTATCATCACCATTTTCATCTTTGGTTCTTCATTTTTTTCTCAAGGTATAAAAACACAACTAGTTTGGCTACAGTCCTTCACCTCCAAAGAGACAAAAAAATCAAGTTAGGAACCAAGCCTGTATTGGTCATCAGTATACTACAGGGCACAAGAATATGTCCAAATAGTTGAAGCCATCCTGAACCACCCAGCCTTTGAAGCAAGTTAACTCCCACTCCACCCTTGCATACTACATAACAATGACTTTTATTCCTATAATGAAGTTGGCACCAGATTCTCTCTTAACATCAAGCTAATCATTCTAGTTGTCCACTGCCAAAAATACAAGGTTGTGCACATGCTGCTGGGAAAAATGAAGGTTTTTACTTTTCTTTCACATCTTCCTGAAATAAATGTTTGTCTTTCTTGCAATAAATGCAGGAGTTTTTAGTATACTAATACATAATAATAACTACTTTTATCTAAAAAACAATGATGTTCTTTGTGAAAGGTGAAATACAAAATAAAGATTGCCCAGAGACCTCACATACAATGTTTATTGATAAATAACTAATTTTTATCAAAGAATCAGAATTGAAACCTAGGTACCTGAAGCTGCAAAGTAGCAGTTGTAAATCCTATTATTACCCAATCAGCTATATGCAAAAATGGGGCCTCTGACTGCTTTCTTGCCAGGAGTAGAGATATAATTAGCAAAAATAAAACATTTCCACATCCCATGCCAGTGTGAGTAGGTATTAGGTGCTAGAGTGCATATACTATATTCCCAATAACTGTAAAAGTTGCAAGAACATGAGTGACAAGAGAGTGTGGCATCCTATTAGGAAGTCTGCAGGATACTCCTAGTGTATGAGAGGGCAACATGTAACCCCAAGCAAGGATGAGTGATGCCTTGAGAGAAACAGTGAAGCTCTGAAGAAGTAGCAGAGGCCATGCATTACAATGACATAAAGGTGTGCCATGCCTAGAAAAACTGTGACATTGTTACCAAAAAGATTAAGAAAATAAAGTTGGAAGTTGTCCTGAAGGCCTGATCTTAAAAAGCCACAATGAGCTCAAGGATGGAGGGACTCAAAGAGCAAAAAGAGGGCCTCTGAACTGGTGGCCCTAATCTTCGTACAGCTGCCTCAGCCTTGTTGGAGAACAGAAGAATATTTCCAAGCTAGAATACGTCTAAACTGAAGATAGAGTCAAGGCCCCCTTGCAAGAAGCAGGGAGATTGGGGGTACTGTCAAACTGACAAAAATGGGTGATAAGAGGAACACTTAAATTTGTGGTACTGAGGATTGAAAAAGTAGGAAAGCCAAAACATGTTCAGTAAGAGTTTTCTTTCCTGTTTGTTTACTTAGACACTTTATATTCTTCACTGACTCATTCTTCTGTTTTGTTTTTGGTTAAACAAAATGATTCTACTTGATATTTTGTATTCCACTGTTCTAAATATGGAGAACTGCCAGCGCCACTCTCATAAAATATCTTATTAACATCATTATTAATAATGAAGATTACTATGCAAATATTTAAATGTGCACTCAATGAAGTTTTTGACTGTTATGAAAATGTATCTAAGATAGGCTTCTGTTGCCTATTAATCTAAAATTGAAAAAGTATAATGAGAGAATGGATTCTGAGAAGGAGGTAAATGTATTGCTACTTTTACCTGTTTCATGATGTACTCTATAAATTATGTAAGCATACTGCACCTGAATAACCTTTATGCTTATTCAGTGTCCACAGATGTGCAACATCTCTATATATATAAAATCCAACGTCAGTCTGACTGTCCGCTTTTCACAAGAGAACTACTTAACGGATTTAGATTGTTTTTTTTCTATAATTTGCTAGATTTTGTGACTACTCTCATCATAGTTCGCTTGTGGTACCGATATATTCGCGCAAATCCAAGACAGAGGCTACAGGCCGAGGGGAGGGGGAAGCGTGACGTCAGGAGTGTGGAGTCAGTCTACCTCTGTGTTTTGGAGCGTACCTTGCCTCCATTTAGCTAGTGATACCTTTTTGTTTATTGATTTTTAAAGTTTGTCTTGTTTCACTACTACGTGGGCAGAGCCATGGGGAACAGCTAGTATAATATACTAAGAAGTTGTGAATTTTTGATTTCTGGAGTAACAGATGGAAGATGACATACATTATTAACAGCACCAAAATTTTCCATCTTCAGTTGAAAAATCACAATATTATTCTATGCTTTTTTCGCCTCCAACAAAATCATAAAGGTGTATGTTGGAGGCTTGGCCATTTCTTAAGGAACCAACTTTTTTAAAAAAGTCACACTCCACAAAAACACATATACAGTAATCCCTCCTCGATCGCGGGGGTTTGCGTTCCAGAAGCCCCCGCCATAGGTGAAAATCCGCGAAGTAGAAACCATATGTTTGTATGGTTATTTTTATATATTTTAAGCCCTTATGAACTCTCCCACACTGTTAACATTATTAGAGCCCTCTAGACATGAAATAACACCCTTTAGTCAAAATTGTAAACTGTGCTCCAGGACAAGACAGAGATGGCAGTTCTTTCTCACAATTAAAAGAATGCAAACATATCTTCTCTTCAATGGAGTGCCGTCAGGAGCAGAGAATGTCAGAGAGATAGAGAGAGCGTGACAGAAAAGCAAACAATCAAAAAATCAATACGTGCTGTTGGGCTTTTAAGTATGTGCACCACGATAAAGCAGCCGCAAAGAAGGGAGCAATGTGAAGGTAGTCTTTCATCATTTTTTAGAGTAGCGTCCGTATCTTCTAGGCAAACAGCCTCTGTCCAAACCACCCCTCTGCTCACACCCCCTCCATCAGGAGCAGAGAACGTCAGAGAGAGAGAGAGAGAGAGAGAGCGCAAGATTAAAGCAAACAATCAAGAAATCAATACGTTCTTTAGGGCCACCGCGATAAAGCGGCATTTCTTAGAGGAGCGTCCATATTAGGCGCAGAGAATGTCAGAGAAAGACAGAGAAAAGCAAACAATCCGCTCGGGAAGCACATCGTATATCATTGAGGAGTTTTAGTTAATATGTAATACATGCTCTGATTGGGTAGCTTCTAAGCCATCCGCCAGTGGCGTCCCTTGTATGAAATCAACTGGGCAAACAAACTGAGGAAGCATGTACTTTAAATTAAAAGACACATTGTCCGCAGAAATCCGCGAACCAGCGAAAAATCCGTGATATATATTTAGATATGCTTACATTTAAAATCAACGATGGAGTGAAGCACGATATAGCAAGGGATCACTGTATTAAATGTGAAGAGGTGATGCTGTGTTCTGTTTGTTAAACGTAACACCAACACTTGATTTTGTTTTCCATTAATTTGGAAATAAACAAGACAGGCAATTTACAGTTTTCCTTTTGTCATGGAAAATGGCATGCAGTTGATGACACGCATATAATTGTGTTACAGCTGTTTTTGTGAAGGAGTTGAAACTGTTCCAAAAACTATTCATGTTAATCAAACTAATTACTAATGTGTGAAAAGCATGATGGTGCTGTGTTAGTGCCTGTAAGTGCTAGGTTTAGATTTTGGCCCAGTCCCTGTCTGTATGGAGTTAGTATGTTTTCCCTATGTATACATGTTTTTTATTTTTCTCAAATGTTCTTGATTATTTCCAAATGGGCCCAGTGCAAAGGAGTGTGTTCTCCAAAGGAGTGTACTAATTCTATTCTCTTCCTTGCAATTTTGTAATCAACTAATATAAGCAGGATCAGAAAATGGGCTGTCCAAAGCAAAATGGATAAAGCTTAGTGAATAAATAAACCACATCTTTACACATTAATTAATTAATGGTGTACACAAATCACACTAATCAAACTTAAAACATTGTTCTTTTGTTATCAATAGTTTGTTATCAAATATTTACTAGTAAACATGAAAAGCAGTATAACTTGATAAATATACTGTATATGCTGAAATTCATCATCAGTAACTGTAAATTTTGAAGCATTCCTGAAGAAAAGCCAAGCAGAGCTATGTGTTTATTTTTTTAAATCACATGATCCCTATTGGAAGATGAAGATTAGCCAAGTGTACTCTGACTTCACACTTGCAGATTTTGTCTGATATACTATATGTTATTTAAACAGTAGATGAATGGATAGTTTGCTGGCGATAAATATTCAGTTTCATCCATTTATCTTATGAACCTACTTAATTCATTAAGGGTTCCAAGAAGCCCATACTGCAGAATGAACCCTGAAAAGAAATTCATTAATCACTGAGTGTACTGATGTACAAAACCACACATCTTTGGAAATACGTGGAGAAAAAAAAACAAATGAACACAGTTAGCCCAGGCAAACTCCCCGCAGACAGCGATTAGGTCATTACTGTAGTGCAGTATGATGAATCTGTGAGGGAGCTACACTAAAAACAGCACCACCATATCAGAGTATTCATTTTCATGAGTCAAGGTAATAAAATAATTTGTGATTAAATTAACAAATGAATACTGAACATTAAAAACAAGTCGACAATATTAGGTTTAGAATATATATACAAAATTATATCAAAATTAACAATATATTTAAAAAATTTAACGGAAAGAACAAAAGTCTGATTTAGCATAAGCTATTCTAATTCAGGGTGTTCATCAGAAATGCAATGATTTGCTTCATGAGGTAGAAGTATAATAAACAAGAATAGTTGTGTCAAATATTTGAAATATTGAAATACACTATGTGCTTCAATGTAAATGTTTTAAGTCTAAATATTCTCAATTGTAATAGAATTTGTAATTTTCACCCTCAGATAGGGTCCTTAGAGGGCTAGATCCCAAGTGAAACATTATAAATCAAAAACACCATCATATTTGTAATCATCCATCCATCCATTTTCCAACCCGCTGAATCCGAACACAGGGCACAAGGCAGGAAACAAACCCCAGGCAGGGCACCAGCCCACCGCAGTATTTGTAATCACTGACCTTGAATTAAAAATAACTTAAGGTACGGGTGTCAAACTCAATTTTACTGTGGGCTAAAAATAACACTTTACATATCCAAAAATTGGCAAGAATCAGCAGCAGGTTAAGAGATCATGGGGCTGCATACATAAATTTTACTAGGGTCCTATTATTTTACCAGAACAGATTTTAACACGCTGCAACCCAACAATGTTGCTTTAGATTTCGAATACAGTAAAGTGGTTGAGAACAGCAGGTTTTTGTTTAAACCTAATTCTGTTTTTTAATTGGACCTCCAGTCTAATGAGGTAAACAGTTATCTACCAGATTTTATGTTTTGAGTGTCAATGTAGAAATACATAAAATAACTGTTTTGTTTTTTTTTGTGTACCAAGTGTACCAAGAATTGATGTATGTTACATTGGAATCATTTAGTGTTCTTTTTCAACTTAGTATTTATAGTTTTCATTCTCCATTCTTTATGAATGACACATTAGTGAGGCTGACACTGAAGCAGTTGCAGCACTTCAGCATTCAGTATTGTGAAACCAGAGGGAATAAAAACTTGCAGCCATATGGAGTTGCCAGGACTGAGTTTGAAAACTACTGCTATAGTAAAGAAATTTACTAAATTATTTTTAACTATTAATTTATTACATTTTTTACTGTTTAGATATAACTTTAAGTAAATGCATTTTATGGGAATTATTTTACATTCTACTAATAAGTCATTCCTAACTGTTAAGGTGTAATTATAAATATCATTTTTACTTATGCAGTACTGGTTTCTTACCAATCTTATACTGTATGATACACACAAAAATAGTAACTCAGTAAATATTTGTATATATTTTGCACAAAATTGTCAACTACTTTATCAAAATGCATATTTGCAGAGCAAAGCATTCAATCACTAGACTTGCTGAACTAAATAAATGTTCTTGGGTTACAGTGGAAGGTAAATAGTTCTTCTTGACAATAGTAATGGGCTGTCTCATGTGCTTTTACGTCATCATTACTAAAAGAATCAGATGCAGCTTTAGTTTCTATATGTGCTTTTTGACACAACACTCTTCCGATGCTCATAACTGAAAAATTAGAAAAGAAACATCTGTTTTCTCTATGCACCATTATCCTTCTCTCTTCTTGCTTCGTTTTTCATTTTCCAATGCATACTGATGTTTCACAGTCTATGAAACGAGTGAAGAACTTTTCTAAACAACAGTGTAAAACAAAGTAAACAGCAAAGTCCATTGGCAGAATAATACCTTTGAATTCCTCAATCACCTCAGGTTGACCAAGTTTCTCACAGTAAACAAAAACTAGCATCATGAATACATATAATTCACAGCAGCAAATCAAGAACATGAAACTTTCTTTTCAAATACAAAATAGACGATATAGACCTGTCAGTTCCACTAAGGAGTAGTCAGTCCTTACACCCGAGCAGGATTGCCATATGTAACATGTTTTGAATACAGATGGCATGGGCTGCATTAAAATGGCCTAAGGGGTTGATATGGTCCACAGATCTTGACTTTGTTTGACACCCTTAACTTAAGGTAAAAACAAAATACCACAGATCTTTAAGAGCTCCAAAATGAATAATGATGTCCAATTTGCAAAGTTCAATTACATCTAAACATTAAACAGGCTACACAAGACAGTGCATGACAACAAACAGCAATCATTCACATTACAGACTTTTTATGTAGCATAGTTGTTGACAATCCTGTCTCACAAGGCTCTAAAATTCTAGACTTAAATTCAAATTCCGCACCTGTCAGCAGTGGAGAAGGTTCTATAATATTTGTGTTCTGCCCCAAGTTGTCTAGACTAATCTGAAAGACATGCAGATGATATTAACTGGTGAACAGACAACTATGTTTTAGGATAGTCTGGTGTCTATTCCATGTCTGGGTCCAGTTGAAAACTTGTTATGGCAAACTTTCTAAATAATTTTTCAGAAAATGAAATATTTGTATTGTATCTCTAAAATAAAAAATCCATAATTTATTAATTATTCCTTTTTTCAAACAATATCAGATGGAGACTTTCAATCAAGCTCTCTTATATAAATCTGTTGTGAACCATCTTGCCTCAGTTTCTCCTTCCATAAATATCATTACACCCATCTCATCCCTCAGACCCCTAGAAACCCTTCATCAACAGTCTCTGGGAAAGGGCTGGGAGGTGAGGAAGAAAAAACTGCCTCAGGATCAAACAAATAGCCCTATACATTTTTGAGAAAGAGACTATTTTCCAAAAAAAATACAAACTATCTTTGTAATTCAAGCTTGACAAAATTTTAAACAGGCACAATATCAGTTTCTATCATTTTAAGCTGTGTTAGAAGAACTGATAACTAAACGTGCATCATAGACTACAAAGTGCAACTGAATTACATAGTGGCTCATCCAGTAAGTTGCTAAATTTCATCTACAAAAGTGCAACAAGAAATCACCATAATAGGCTTCTTCAATGTCTAAACATATATATATCTGTCCATCCATCCATTATCCAACCTCCTATATCCTAACACAGGCATATGTATATATTGTGAGGGAGTGCCAGCCGTGTATCCCGGCCAACACCCCCAAACCGCCAGATGGAGTCATCCATGCAAAATGGAAGGGCCCCGAGTTCCAGCAGGGCATCATGGAACTTGTAGTCTTCCATCACAGCCTTGCTGGATTCCATGGGGGCCACCGGAGGACACTGCAGAGAGGCCCAGGGACATACTTTCCTTATAGCCCGGAAGTAATTCACAATCGCAGAAATGGAAGAAATGACATACTTCCAGGCTGAAAAAAAGAGGAGTTTTGATCTGACCCAGAAGTGCTAGGAATCACATGGACTGGGGGGATCAGAAGCATTTCCGGGTCTTTAAAAGGACTCTGGGAAATCCCAGCAGTGAGCCGAGTTGGGAGGAAGGGTGACTGAGCTGCTGGGAGTGGAGGTTTATTGTTATTGTGAATTATTGATTGATTGTATTATTAGAGTATTGTGGAGTAGTGGTGCTTTGTGCACATTATTATTATAATAAATAATAGTTCTGGACTTTTATGTGGTGTCTGACGAGTGGTCTGAGGGTTCAAGAGCGCCCCAATCTGTCACTATATATATATATATATATATATATATACCTTTGTAATTTTAGGTTTTAATCATTTAGCACCTTACCCAAGGCAGCTTTACACTGAGTGACGCTGCCACAAACATACACATATTAAATTGTATGATTTCTTCTTTCAAATGATATTATAAGCGTTTTTTTTTTTTTTAACTTCAGTACATTCAGCGATCCACTTTCATACAAATTAAACCTGTTTTATACTTGTAATTTATTGGTGGTTAATAAAAGAACAGTTACCACTTTTTTAATATGAAGCATTCATCATGTTAATCATATTTATTAAACATTATTGGCTTCCTGGATTACTGTATTTGGTGACTCATTATCTTTGTGTTTTATTGTAATGTAATTAATGGCCATTTCCACATTTAAAATTAAATGGGAAATATGATGAAAGGAAAATGAATGATTTATATGGAAGAAATGATGTAAATTTCATTGAATATAGTATTTCTACAGTTGTTTTTATATTATAAAAGGAAGTATAGAAATGACGGTAGTGTGGTAGTTGGTATGGTTGCCTCCGCATCCAGCATTCTGAAGTTAAAACCTGTTCCTTGCTTTTGTCTATATGGATTTTCTCAAGTTACTCTGTTTTCATACCACTTATTAAAAATTTGTAGGAAAGGATAGCTGGTGATTCCAAAATGGCCTTTATGTGAATATGGGCATCTGTGCAAGTGTCATCCTGGGCTGTTTCCTTTCCAAGCACCCAGTTTGTACAGGTCTGAGAAAGTTATTGTATGCTCTGTATGTTACATAGATAGGAATGACAATTAGTCTATCCATCCATTCACCCACTCATCTTCTATGCCTGCTTATTCCAAATCAATGTCATTAACAGCTGAAGCCTCACCTGGCACCATTGCACACATGGGAAGACTCAATCCCTGATAAGTTGTCAGTTCATACAGGAGAACATTCATGCATACACAAACACACTAGGCCAATTTAGCAGTGCCAATCAATCTAATCTGAAGTATTTAGGATGTGCAAAAACAACTAGAGTACTCATAAAAATCCTACTCCGGGAGATTTGTGCAAACTCTGCACAGTTAGTGACTAAACCAAGATTTCCAATCAGTACCCAGTAGAAAACAACTTCAACATCATATCATAATCTTTTCTGAAGCATGTTCTCCTTTATTTGATCTAAAAAATGCCAGCATTTATGTTATGAAATGACAAACCTACTTGAAATATTAATACTCATACTACACATAATATTCCAAATAATTTTAGGGTTGCTATATATATAAAATTCTAAATAAAAAAAAAATAATTACAGCCGTTCAGGAAACACTGTTCTTGTACTTTCACACTCTATAGCAAAGGATTTGTTTGGTCTTATCTGAAGCTACTCTGTGCAGTTTTTATGTGCTCCATGACAATGTACTGTAGAATATGCATTGGTGCATTATCTGTACCTTTGCTCCTTATCTGATGGTGAGCTATAATACAATACTTAGCTGTTTGTTTTAAATTCAAAATAATTATGAAGTTATTTTAAACCATTCTCTGGACTTTGGAAATATATAACACAATAATGTTTAACCCTAAGGCGCTAATACATTTTACAATTTACTTTGCACATTTTATAATAATAACTGTCATAAATCACTTAGCACAAATACTTATACCATGGAGGCCTAAATGTTCTCTATGTGTATGTGTCAGCTTTCTACCAGGTATTTCAGTTTTCCTCTAAATCTCAATTATGTACAGGTTAGGTTAGTTAGCAACCCAGAATTGGATCAAAATGAGAGAATACACGTTGTAAAAATGGTGGCTTATCGAAGATGGGCTCTTGCCTTGTACATGATGCTTCCAGGATAGGGTCTGGTTGCCCACTACCTTGAACTGGATTAAGAGAGTTTGATAATGGATGCAAGAATTAGCTTGAATGCAAAACATATTACATTATAAAGTAAATTTTAAATTCAAACTTTATAATAACTAAAGTACACAAACTGTCATTAATCTTTAGCAGACAGAAATACTTCTTCTTCACCCTTTAGAGAATACTCTGTAAGACCATCCTGCATAATTACCTCATAAGCTTCTCTGGACACTCACGGCCTGTTTGTCTAGTGATTGGTCATTGTGGACTTGCCTAAGAATCATCTATGGCAGATACACTTAATACTACAGTGAGAAGTTTTTACAAGGAGTCGAAGGAGCACAGAAAATGATTTATGAGGCCACAATGCCCAGTGCTGAGATTATTTTGTCATTCGCCTGTCTATCTATGCACAAAAGAAAATCTTCCATGACATGCATTTAATTAATGAGAATAGATACCTTTAGCTTAGACATCCATGTTTCATCTCTAGTGGAACTCAATATTAAGTTATTTAAGTTTAAGGATTATTCTATAATGTCACAGTGCAGTTTTCTATCCTCTTCATATCACTTTTTCATATGATTTCTGGCAGATACCTATTTAGAAGGTACTTTACTTCTTTTACATATTCATGTCAGATGAGTCTATAGGGCAGTAAAGAGGAATTACCAATGCCTTATAGATTCATACAGGATTAAAGTATTAAACTATGTCTAATTTGACAGTAAAGAAGCCTTCAGTCCCCAGTGACCCTGAATTGGATTAAGTTAATGTGAGAAGGAATGGATATATGGATAATTTGACAGGATCGCCGCAGCATAAAACAGATTCTGCAATGAGAATACAATAGCCATATCTTGGCTGGCTAATTAAATATCAAATAAACTGCATGTAAGAGAGAAAGGGAGTGTGGGGTTTATGAGGAGGGGGTGATTTTCAAAGGTTTATGTTGATCTCTCATGTCTACATTAGAAAACGATACAGTGAATAAATGAAAGTCAACCTGAAAAATAAGTGGTTTCAGCAACTGCCTTACAAAGCAGGGCCCCAAAAATAAATAACATTCTGTGTTTTTCTAAGTCATCTGAAAATGTATACAAGGATACTTTTTTTTTCAGACTGCCTAATTAATCCATCCGTTAATTTTCTGTACTCATTTCTTACAATACAGTACTAGGTTGCAGAGGGTCAGAGCCTTTACCAGGATAATTGGATTAAAGTCACGAAGTAACCATGGATGAGATGTATAACACAGTCACACAAACATCCCAAAGCACGCACACTGTGACAATATGGAGTTACTAGTCAGCCTAAGTCACGTATCTTTTTTTACATAGCATACTTCTAAGTAGATCATTCTCTTATTTCAACAGGTTATACATATTTAAAAAAACACTGATATCCTAAAAAGAGGATAAAATGCCTAATAAAAATCACATTCTCAAACCAGTTTTTAGCAATTTAGTGTCACAGGGTCTGGAATCTATCCTGGAAAACAAAGCAGGCAACAGTCCTTGACAAGGTGTCAGTTCAGCACAGGGTACAGATACACTGGGGCTATTCTGGAAACAGAAAGCAGCACCTTTGATTAAAAAAAAAAAACTAGGGGAAAACCCACACTGATACAGGAAGAATATGTAAACACCACACAGAAAATGTCTAGCAGAATTTAAAACCAGGACGCTGGATCTGAGAAGCAATACCACTATCCACTGCAACCAAACAATCCAAATAATCACAATATAAAAGCATATACTGTGATAAACTTAAACAAACAATGACTGATTAAGTCATATGATTTAATCTCTTCAACTTATTCCAAGTTGAACCTGCCTTAGTTTTAACGGAGGTCAAGACTTTTCTGGCTGTACAGGTCAAGACACCCTATCATTGGATCATACGGATAACAACAGATCTTTTCCATTTAAAAGTAAAGCCTTTCTATGACCTCTGTTGCTTTCTCCACGTTCTCTGTCTGATCGCAAATAAAAACCTGGAATGCCAACAAGAAACGCTTTTTTTTGTCATCTCGATTTTTAACTGTACATTCTTTTTCCGATTCCACTTCAAAAAATTGACAAAGTGACGAGACCGACGGGAAAACTACAAATTCCGTTTATTAATAGCGTATCGGGTGACCGTGAGAATATCCCGGCAGCAACGGGGCTCAAGAAAAGAACTTAAAAAATGACAACTCACAGTAATTTAAGTATATCCGTTTGTTCAGCTAACAGATGTAGTCGACTCCTGCTTCCCATATTGCTAGAGCTGATTCCGTTTCGCCGTCTGTAACTTTGCGTTAACGAGATTTGTATGTGAATAGACGATCAAAAAATATTTTTTTCATTTAAGTCTTATTTGCATTGACTTGTGTTTCATCCAGAGTTAATTCCTGCCTTATGCCCGATGTTACAGGGGAAGTCTCCGCTTCCCCGCGCCACCACACTAGGCTAAACGAGTTGAACAATTTAAGCACGGGTGGCTATTTGACGGGTCATAATCTTGTCTTAATTTATTTTAGGACTGCTAACAAAGGCTTGTTATCCCCTCCATGCTACCCGCGCTCGTACTTTGGAAGAGGTGAGATCAGAGAACGGATGGATGGGCTGATAGCGGAGGTTTCCTTAACCACACGAGTGTAAATTAATTTAATCGTTAAAATACATCGTCTATGAAACATTTTCTGCCATTGCATCAAAAAATCATCTTCCATAAAATGCCCAAAATCAAGTATGTTGCACGAGAACATTTCCAGGTCTGTGGCAAATGTTCGACCAAACGATGAAAAGTAACTCACGGCGCTCCACTCAACACAACCGATCGTCCTGTTGTTAGACCTGTTTCTCCCAGGTAAAGTTCCCGCATTCCCTTTAAAACCAGCTATTACTAGATGACCAATTTCCACACTTTTGCTTTACTATAACAAAGCTACAGTGGCGCAGACTACAAGGGACGCACCGGCAGCTCAGGCACTGTGACTTACGCGGCACACTGATAGTATCCGGAAGAATCCCGGACCGTTTTCACGGATTTCAAATAATGGGAGTCCAGTCCTCCATTCTCCTCCTTCCAGTCCTGTTCGTTGTCGTCCTCGGAGAATGAGACCCTCTTTTGATATTTCCTCCCTTTAGCTGACATTAGGGCAGCGAAGACCCCTTCCCCTGGAGTGTGCGTTCTGCTTCTCTCTGTCTCTTTCCTCCCTCGGTCTTGGTCCGTGTCTTATACCGGCTGCAGGATCCCTTCTATTCAAGATGCTCACTCCTCTCTAGTTGGAGCGAAGTGGAGCTGTGGGGAACAGCTGAGACGAGACCAGCCTAGCGCCCTCGTCAGCGGTCGCCGGAGGAGAGCAGCGCTCTGCCAGCAAATCACGGGCACGCAGCACCGTTCTGCTTTCATAAGCGACGGCGGAGTGAGGAGCACATGCAGTCCCAGGTTAAACTTTATTACCACGCCTCCCTCTGAAGATGGATGGAATGATCCACCTACCTATAACTGCAACAGACCAACAGACAGATGTGTATCCTTCTAGAAAAACAATGAATAGTAAGTCTTGTCAACTTATTAATTCTATTGTGCACCGGCTGATCATGCTTATGCCGCAATGGAACCCGTCATCTGGTATTTTAAAAGAATTCATGCTTTTCTTTTTTATTTCCATTAGTGTGATTAACCTTGATCGTTAACCATTTAATTTGAGAGTTCTATATTAATAAACTAGACTGCCTCCATCTATTCACTTTAAAAAGCTAAGTTTCTTTGACGCTGTTTCAGGAAGTGAAGGTTAGTCCAGACAGTTCAACACAAGAGGGATTAGCTATAGGCACCACTAGTCAACCTGGCAGTCTTACAGTAGTATGTTCGAGGAGTTCAATACATAATGTCACTCCTGGAGAGTGATAGATAGCCAGAGTACCAAACTAGAACACTACCCCAAGGAAGCGTATGCAAGTTGCTTCCCATCAGGGGATTGCACTAGAGTTTATTGTTACTGTGCAGTACTGATTCAATCTTTTTATATAAAAAAAATAAAAAAAACTGAGGAGTTCTACGATGCTGATTGCTACTAACTGATGAATCCAGCATCCTGGGCATTAATCCTGCACATGATTGTGGAGTTTGTATGTTCGGCTAATGTCAGAGTGGACTCTGTTCCTGTTCTCAAGGTTTTCCTCCCACATCTCAAAGGATTTACAGGTCAGGCTTTTTGCCTCTTGTGGGCATATACATTAGTGAGCCCTGCATCTGGCAGCCAGTTTAAGGGCTGGTCCCTGCCTTGCATCCATGTTGCTGGAAGAGGCTTTAATCCCTTGTGACCCAAAAAAGAATTAAGCTGGGTTTAGACCATTATGTTCATGGGCAAAGTCTGACATTTTTGTTGCTGTGTCTATATGAACCATAAAAAATTATTTTATTTTTTTGGAGGCTCGGCTGTGCTGCTGCATATTTACATCACATCCCATGTCAAATAGTTACATTGTTCTTAATATATGAAATAAGTCTCACTTACATTGACACATTTAAAACTTCGATATTACAAAAAATTACACTAATACTATTAACAATATTTCAATGACAGAAAACACGGTTGTTTGTGGCAAAATTACTTTAGAATTTAGAAAATGTACACATACGGCAAATTTTTTGTGCGCCCAGAATCTTAGTTAACTAATTTGGAAGTTGGAGTGTTTTCTGTTATGTATTTCATCACAGAGACAGATCCATTCATCCATTATCCAACCCGCTATATCCTAACTACAGGGAGCCAATCCCAGCCAATACAGAGCACAAGGCAAGAAACAAACCCAGGGCAGGGCACACACACACACACACATACCCACACACCAAGCACACACTAGGGACAATGTGGGGTGGCCAGTGCACATAACATGCATGTCTTTGGAGTGTGGGAGGAAACCGGAGTACCCATTGGAAACCCACACAGACACAGGGAGATCATGCAAACTGCACACAGGGAGGACCCGGGAAGCAAATCCAGGTCTCATAACTGCGAGGCAGCAGCGCTACCGTGCTGCCCACAGAGACAGATTTTAAAAATATTTTGTCACAGTGGGATGTATGAAGTTTGATTACAATTTGCTCAAACTGCCACACTGTGTTTGCAGACAGTTACTTATATAAGCACATAGCATGCACGCACTGCCCTTTCAGTCATTCATGCTAACAACAGGAGTAGCTATCGAACATGTAAAAGAGTAAGATACTGAATACAAAACATCCAAACTGAAGTAACCTCTCTCATTATAAATCTAAAACAGTACACTAATCTGCAATTTAAATCTTAAAAAATATTTCTTTTTTCTCAGGTAAGGTAGTGTGCAAGAGAGAGTTGCTTTGTGCAGGATAAATTATAGTGTTTGTTGGTCCATCCGTCCTATAAACCCACTTATTCAGAGCAGGGGGCAAGAAATCGGTGCAGGCAGGAACAATACCTAGACAGGATACAACTTATCACAGGATGAACACACACACACCTCAAGGGCCAATGTAGCATCTCCAGTTCACATAACCTGCATATCTTCAGACTGTGGGAGGAACCGGAGCAAACACGTGCAGACCCAAATGCAAACTTCACATTTATTTTAGTAACACTGCATCTGGTGGTGGGTCCCTGGCCACCTCTTAAACTCTGCCCATGACTATATAATATATTTTAAAACCATAAATTAGAAATACATACAATGAACATAAGCTGAGAGAGAGAGAGAAACCAGTGTTTACTCAGATAACCCTTCAACTCTGATTGGTCCTAGAGATAGATAGATAGATAGATAGATAGATAGATAGATAGATAGATAGATAGATAGATAGATAGATAGATAGATACTTTATTAATCCCAAGGGGACATTCACATACTCCAGTTAATGTCTCTCACCAATTTGTACCAGTGTGCTGTTTGCAAAACCAAGTATTAGGTCCACTTCTAACTGAAAGGTTCCAGCCTCTTGACAGAATAAAAACTCCAATCAGGAAACATTTGCACCAGTTAAAGTCAGCAATTATTATACTGTAGTTTGTCATTATTTCTCAATAGGATTAAGGTCAAAACTTTCATTTTGAGTCATACTGAAGTAGTTTTGCTATTGGCCTGTGGATCTTTATCCTGCTGAAATAAAATTGTTTACTCAGTTAAACTTTTTTTAGAAAACACAAAGCAAAACTTTTTTTTCAGCATCTTCTTCAGTTTTTCTCTGTCAATTGTACTTCAGTTCTGAAAGATCCTTGAAGGATCCCTGTAATGCAGCAGTGTCCAACCCTGGTCCTGGTGGGTCTCAGTGGCTGCAGGTTTTCACTCTAACCCTTTTTTAATCAGCAAGCAGTTTTAACTGCTAATTAACTCCTTTTCCCTTCATTTTAATAGCCCTGTTTTTAAGGATTCAGTCCTCTTAATTGATTTGTTTCTTATTTAAATGGCAGCCAAACAGAAACAGATTTTCACCTCTTGTCTGTATATGGACTCATCATTTTTTGAATCAAGGCCTATTAATGCAATGTCATCTTCAAATTTAAGAGGATTCACAGGCGAATTGCCAGAGGTGCGGTCATTTGTTTGTCTTGTGAAGAGCAGTGGGGAAAGGACACATCCCTGTGGTCCACCAGTACTATGACTTAATGGGTCAGACATGTGTGTGCCCAACCGCACATACTGTTTCTTTTGTGTAAGAAAGTCTGTGATCCAATGGCAGATTGAACCGGGTAGGTTGGGTGAGTTTCTTCTCTAGGAGCTCTGGGATGATTGTACTGAAAGCAGAGCTAAAGTCCACAAACAAGATCCCCACATATGTCCCTGGCTTTTAATATTAAAGCTCAGACCTAAATTCATTGCATCATGTACAGACCAGTTGGCTCTGTATGTAAACTGAAATGGGTCCAGAAAGACTTTTGTACCATTCTTGAGATAATTCAGAATAAGACATTCAAAGGTCGTCATTACCACAGCGGTTAAAGCTACTGGTCTGTAGTCATATGATTTATTTTGCTACTGGAATAATGGTAGAGGTCTTGAAGGAGGCAGGAACAGTGCATAGATTCAGAGATCAGGTGAAAATGTCAGCAAATACTGTAAACCAGGGGTCCCAAACCCCCGGTCTGCAGCCCACCAGCAAATTGGCTGCCCCCTTCAATGAAGACACTTTTCAAAAGGGGTGGGGCTTTGCAGCGGCGTAGAGAGAGGAGAGAGACTGAGGTGAGAGAGTATTACAACAAAGTATTTTTATGGTCCTGACAGATTCCCCATATGACACGAGTCCATAGAAATCTCGTTACTACGAAGTACATTCAGCAGATACTTTCATTACAACGAAGTGACCTTGAAATGCTTGAATGAATCATCCACAGAGCAGTTAGATCTGTGGTCATAGCTCAGTTGTGCACATTTGCAAAACGATCCCCAAAAAGAAGCATTGTAAAAAAAAAAGTCTTTCTTCAAACTTTCCTTGTACTGTTTTTTTGCTGTTTTTGTTTTCTGTGATTTTCAGTGATAACTTTTGCTTATTGCTTGTCAACATTTGAAAAACATCCATTGGAAATTAACTCATTGTCACTCTCCTATAGAAACAGCAGACAGTGTTAATGTTTGTGATATGAAATCTGTTGGAATGACAAATGCAATGCATATGCCTTTGTTATATGCAAAAAAAGAAGAAAAATCTCTGGTTGCAAACGTTGCGTACTGCTGCATTTGAAGACAGTTTTTATGTGATTCAGTGATGCTTGTTCAAGAAATATTCCTATTAATGCAGCACTCATTCAAGAAAATGTGAGGTTTCTAAACACTCTTGGGACCTCCCACAACTGGACAACACACTGAAGTGCATCCCGAAGTACGATCACCACGTCTGTTTAAGACTGTTTATCTGTTGCCGGGGCAACAGCAGGCTCACAGCTCTACTGCGAAGCAATCTGACTTCAGGAGGCACTTCAACGTGATGTTCCTGTTTCTGGGGATCCCAGAAAGAGTTCAGAAACCTCACAATATGAACTGGCATACAGGCACTATTGAGCACCCCACCTTTACCCACTCTGCAGACTCAGTATCCAGCTAGGCTGGAGGAGTGCTGGAGGAGCCTGAGGAGGAAAATCTGAGGCAGCGGTGCAGCAGCAGCACGTGGGGCAGAGGCAGCAGATACCTGTTGTTCAAGTTGGCAAATAAACTGGCTGCATTCAAAGCCAAACTTGATTTATGTGGCCGACAAGTGAACATTGGGATTTTTGATATGTTTCAAACGTTAGCAGAGGTTGTTAAAGATACCAAGCCAGGGCCGACTTTCTCCCGGCTGGTGTATGATCACCTATCTTAGCTTTCAATAGAGTTTGAGCATTATTCCCAACCACAAAAGAACCCCGAAATGGGAAGGAATGGATATGTGACCCATTTGTGAATAAGCCAGGTGAATCAACTTTGTCTGTATTTGAAGAGGATCGACTGCTTGAGGCTGCAAATAATGGTGGCCTTAAAAGTATGTCTGAGACAAGTTCAAATCTCCATACATTTTGAATGAAAGTCAAGGCAGAATATCCTGAGCTTGCCACAAAAACACTGAAAAGTCTGCTTCCATTTCCAACATCCTATCTTTGTAAGGCAGTGTTTTCTGCTGTGACAGCAACTAAAACGAGATTACAGAGTAGACTGAACATAAGCAACAAACTTGTGTTGTGTGTCACTGTCGTCCATCGTCCCTAAATGGGATTGTCTGGTTGCAGTAACAAAAGCTCAGGGCTCCCAGTGATTCTGCATTATGGTAAGTTGTATAATTTCTATTATGATATTATAACTTAATAATAATAGAAATGTAATGTATATTGTGTATAAAACTGCCCTACGAACCCACCCTGAATCCTCAACCAATATCCCTACCAACCCCTCCGGTCCCTGGAAAAATTTGCTTCTAGTAAAGTGGTCCTTGGTGTCAAAAAGGTTGGGGACCAATGCTGTAAACAACTGGTCTGCACAGTGCCTGCCTGTAGAAGGGGAAATAAGGTCTGGGCCTGCAGCTTTTTAAATATTTTGCATTATGAATAAGCTTCAGATGTCTTTTGCAGTGTTGACAGTGTGGGGAAGCTGAGAAGAAGAGGATTATAGAGTAGTATAAAGCAATGTATATATCAAAATAGTACTGTTTTCTATGTCCTCTCAGTTTCACCGTGTCTGGTGTATAATTGCTGTAATTCATTTGCCATAATTTATATATAATATAGACCATTTTCATGAGACCCTAAATTAAACAAATTCATACTCCTTTGTTGTGAATCAGGTGTAAGGTGTTCCATTAGTTCCCTAGTTGGGAGACCTACCAAGGTATAGAAAAAATGTACATTTTTCAATTTACCATGCAAAAATTTTATTTAATGATTTAATTTAATATTTACTAAGCCATAACATAGCCATACATTATTAAGTTCACTAAATCCAGTTCAGAGTTAGGGATGCTGGATCCTGTCCTGGCAGTATCAACCTCAAGAAGGAACCAGCCCTGTATAGGGTGCCATTCCCTTGCAGATTACATTCATTCATATGGCCACATGTACTCATACAATAATTTTGTACCAGACAGTGGTGGCGAAACAGGAAGTAAATTATTAGATAGAGCTTTTAATTCAATCCACATCCACATTTCTTACATTTGATCATTAAATATGGGTGGTGAGCAAAAGAATGTGATTTACAAGTATAGGTGGCTGAAAAAAAGTTCCAGCATAAGGTTGGTGAGCTCACTGTCCATGGTAGGTTAGGAATTCAGTAGTATCAGGAGGACCTTGTAGCTGAATTGCTGCTTCACTGGTTGATCTAGTTAAGCTAGCTGAGGTTGATGATATGCATTCATTTTATCGCAAAAATCAATAAATGCCATATTTAAAATTTTAAAACTACTGATGTAGAAAGGTTCTCTGTTGTACTGAAGTCATATTTGAGAAAAAACATGACATAGTTTGGGTGGCACAAAATTACAGTGTAGCACTGCTGTCTTGCAACAAGGAGACTGGGGTTCACACCCTGGGTAATCCCTGTGTGGGTTTTATGTGTTCTCCCTGTGTGTATTTCTTCTGGGTGCTCTGATTTCTTCTACACAATCTAAAGACTTGCAGTTTAGGTGAACTGGCATTGCTAAATTGGCCTTAATATTTGTCTTTGCCTGTGAGTGTGTTCATCATGCAATGCACTGGTACCAGGCACCATTTATTGTACCTGCATTGTGTCCGCTGGTTGCTGGGATAGGCTTCTATGACACTGCTCTGGATAAGTGGGTTTAGGAAATTGATGGATGACAAAGCTTAGAGGAGCACAATATCGTGGCAGTTACCAATGCTGTGTTACAGATACAGCATCCTGGGTACAAATTCTGTCACTGGTTGTTGTCAGTGTGGAATGTGCATGTTCTCCTCCTGTCTGCATACAATTTTCTCCCATGTCCTAAATGTTACATTAATTTGCGACTCTGAATTGGTCCCAGTGAGGGGTGTGACAGGGCCATGCAATGGATAGTTAAAGGCTTGTGTCAGATGCTACTGGAATAGGCCCTGGCCACTTGCAACCCTAATTGGATTAAGTTGTACTGAGTATGATTTGTTATATTAAGGTGTTTGTTTTAAATTTTAAACAAGACAACTGCTAATTGCAGACCATACACTTTTCAATGGAGTTATGGCTGGAATGGTATGGTCCATTATGATTATAATTTTCTCCCAGATGCTACCGACAGCAGATCAGTCTCCAGCACTTAAAATATTTGTCTATGCCTTCTGTCAGGTACAACCATGGCCTCCTATCAAGCTTTGAGGAGCAACATTGAGTATTTGGAGATTATGATATCATTAGCCTATGGGAGATCTTCCTGAATGCAGACATTTATGATTCAGATGTTTTGATTCTGGGATTCATCAAGTTCCAGCATGACCAAGATTCCCATAGAGGTACTTTGGCATAGTATATGTCTTTGGTTATCTGTGCACTACCTTGACCTTACTAAGCTGACCATCATCTGTTATGGTTACAGCTCATCATCATAGACCAGGCATTGGTGCTTCTCAGACAAAGTCTAGCATCCTCTGGGAAATGATTGTTGAGTGTCTTCTCCTAAAGTTGGAATGTATTTCCCATAAGCCTTTATAGGGCTGGGAGCAGTCTCTCAACAGTGATGGACAGGTGGTCTTAACTCTTGGGGAACTTCACACAAAATCCATGGAATATCAGAGAACAAATCTAAATGTACTGAAACTAATTTAACAAAACTGGTATAAAACACATAATTAGACAAATAATAAAAAAAAATAACAATATTAACATAAAAAAGTAAAAAGACCAAAAAAAGAACTGACACCATTGTACAATTCCTCCTACCTAAGACAGGTTCTAATCAAACCTCTTGGTAGGCAATAATGCAGGTTTGTTGGTGAGGCTACCCTTGCCGATCCTTCACATTTGAACAGTTTTACTGACATCTGCTTTGGCAGCAACAATGTCAAGATCTGTGAAATCCTCGGCAGGCCTGTATTGCAGCAAAGCCAATAGCCATAAGGGGACTGATCCACATGTGCTACAAAATATTTGTTACAGAACTTTTACAAGCTCTCATTAGACTCTTTTTTCTTGTCTCTAAAATCTGGAAAAGTGCCTGCTGGGTAGAAATGTGTATCTGATCAGTTCACAGAAGTGCTTCACAAACAGATCAGAACATTATTCTGTTATCGTACAGAGACTGAAAGAGGTGGTCAAATTTTTGGATGGCACAAGACAGGACAGGCAATAATCAATGTCAAAGAGGTAGTTGCATGTCTGGTACTGGGAAAATTGGAGAAAACAAGCTGACCATTCACAAACATAAGTTGTGGTAAAAGACACGGGTAAAGATCTTAGCACTAGTCTTCTTATAAGCACCTAATAGTTCCTTTAATGTTAAGAGATACCAAAAGGCACACCATAGCAGAAATGAGGTCAGGCAAAATGATCAAAATACAACAGAGAAGTGAAACCTTCCAACCAACAAAAGCCTGAAATTAAATTCAAAGACAAAAAAGAGTAATAGACTTTACCAGTAAAACCATGGTCATGCAAAACAAGCACAAAACAGTGACAACCACAAAAAATCTAGACAGTGCCACAGTGAAATGATCATCAGAACAAAAAAAAAACTGAAGGGTTCACAGAAAGAGCGAAAATGGGAAAAATGGGAAACAGGCATCCTAAAACTCATTTTACAATATTATCTCTCTTATTCTCACTATTAAAGGCGATGAAAACCACTATGAGCCAGTGTCTCCGTGTCAATTTGAAAGAGACTGAGAAGCAGGCGTGAAAGTGAAAGTCAAGACAGATTGAGACACACAAGGATACTAAAGAAAGGCATAGGAGGAACGCTGAATGTAGGGTACACGTAAGGCAAGAGATATCAAATATCAAATATTTTTACATTTATTCTATTAACTATGTTCAACAAATAACATAGCTAGTAGATGATAAACAAGAAAGAATGTCAAACTATCATAAACTTTTCTTAAGTGGTGAAAGATTAAGATTTCAAGACCTGGGAAGGAAGGCTCAAATTAACAACAGGATTTTATTTTGTTGTGTGGTGGGTTTGGATTTTGTACTGTCCCTCTTGTGTATCCTTTCCTGCACAATTTATTTTCAATGCTTTTTTCTGTGTAAATGTGTGGCCTGCTTTATTTGTCCACTGAGGGAAATATGGCCTTTTACAGAAGCTTTTTAAATAATAAAATACATAAATACACAGATAAATAAATATATATACACACACACTCTGATCTGAAAACACACCAGAATGACTAAAAAGGAAGAAAATTAAAAAGAAAGAAAACTTCTAACTTGGCTGTCACAGTCATAGTGTGGCATTATACAGACACCAGTAATGGCACACTGCATGATAACGTGCAGTGAATACACTTGGCTTGAGCATTCATAGTTTTCATATTCTTTCTCTGTACGTTTACCGTTCATTTGATCAGAGGCTGATGCGCTTGCAGCTTCCTAAGCAGCTCTTCTTTTCTCCATGTTAGAGGCCCAGTTCTTCTCTTCTTTCATTGGCATCTTTCACGTTAAAACTGATTAAGTCAGTGTTTGTGTTGCAATTACGTAGTATGTTTTCTTTAATTTTTCGGTTAAGCTGGCACTTAAGTCTTCAATCTGCCTCAAGAATGATTTAAGAAATGAAGAGGTAGGGGAAGTGATGGCAAAGGTGGTAGGGAATGAGAACGGCACCTGTACGCATGCGTTGCACAGCCACCCTGCTGGCCACTGCCAAGAGTTGATTGTACAATAAAATAAAATAAAAATAAAAAGAGGAATAACCTTGGAGGTCAATCACTACCCCAAAAGCGGATAGTAGATGTCACGTAGTATATGGGTACCAAATTTCAGGTCAATAGGTCAAATGGGTTGCGAGCCACAAGTGATTTAAAATCCTAGACAGAGAAACGGACAGCCACGGCAGCGTATTATATAAGAAGATATTGTTGTTGG
Source organism: Polypterus senegalus (assembly GCF_016835505.1). Classification (NCBI taxonomy): domain Eukaryota; kingdom Metazoa; phylum Chordata; class Cladistia; order Polypteriformes; family Polypteridae; genus Polypterus; species Polypterus senegalus. Next base: position 123,439,905 of record NC_053157.1, on the reverse strand, counting down.
TATAAAGGAGCCTCAGTGGTGTTTCTTGACACACTTCTGCTGAATAATTTGTTGCTTGAAAGTACTCAGTGTTACTGTGTCAGAGAAAGGATGTGAAGCATTGTTCATAATGGTACTCAGTTTTGTTATAAATCTCTCATTTGCTACAAACTACAAAACTGAGCCTGACGTTTTAATTAGTTTGTTGATTCAATGGACCTCTCTTGAAGTGATATTACCATTCAAATATATCGCAATGTATTCTGCATATATATTTCTAAATGCAATGAAAACAATAATTGCACCCAGTATAACTTGTCTAGTTTGCAAACATAAGAGGTGACAAAAATAGTGAAATAAAGGATTTATTCATCCAGAACAGAGAGGGGTTGCAAAGCTCTCATAGTTAAAAGCAGATAAACATATACTGTCACAACATGAAGTTTTATGGTGTTGAATGTTGTTATGTGGTTTGTCCATCAATAAAGTAGCACTTGGGCAAGGCAGGAACAAATCAAAGATAAAACAATGGCAACTACACTACTGGAAGAGAAAACCACATATATGAAAGGTGAACATGTAAACATAGAAACATGGATGAGTGTAGGAATTCAACCCAAAATTCTCAGGTTCTAAGTCAGTGCTCTGTGATACTCATTTGCAAGTAAAATAGATTTAACACAAAAATAACATTCATTAAATCACCAAGCAATACGTTCATTAACATATACATCTACAGTATGTACTCTATCTATCTATCTATCTATCTATCTATACAAATATGGAAATTTTATAGTAGAATTTAAGGTCTTAAATGCCTGTGTGAATATTGTAATAGGTTTACAGACAGTGAAGACTGGGTTTTACTGAGTGCTACTTCATCACATAATTGCATGTAATTTTTCACATAATGATTATATAAGCATTACTGGTTAAAATTTCGGAGTACTTACTTATACAATAACAATTGATTGAAAAATAAGGACATAACTAATATCAAAAGGCATTTTCTGTATGCCTACATTCAATATGACTTAATATCTCTAATTCTTCTGTGTCAGACTTAAGAGGAACAATTTGTAGGCAATTTTCCTTAGATTTTTCAATATCTCTACATCATTTTTAAAACACTATTAAAACATGAATCATAATGTTAGCCCATCAATTACAGGCTATTACATTTTCCAGCTGCTTCTTATTTGTCATTGCTTTTCCAGATAAAATCCTTTTGTTGTAAGAGTTCAAATTGCATCTAAATTGTATAAAAATATCCCAAAAGAAAGAAATATCAAAGTCAATAAAAATGATGACAAATGTATAATAAAGATGGTTAAACAGTACAGTTTCTAGTGTAACTAGTGGATAGAAAAAATGCGTTTGTCACCTGCTCATATCTCAGAGGTGATTTCACTTTAATCAATTCAATCAAGCACTTTCCTGGGCTGGATATGCACATTATCCTTATACAAAAAAATCTACTCATTTTTTAAACATTATAAATTTTTTAATGAGTTAATTAAGCAAGCTATTACTCCCAACTTTATGTTTTTTGAATCAATCCAACATTATAAATTACTTATGCTAAATTATTACTGAATGAAGGAGGAATTCAGATACACAACAATTCTTTTTACCTTTAAGAATTCTGATCTTTGTAATTTTTGATTTATTTATGCCATTATTTACTATGCTTGTCATTAATTGTCAGTATTCAGATACAATCAAGAGCGCAAACTCTATAGAAAAAGTAAATTAAAAGGAAAGTGACAGAGTTAACTATTTAAAGATATGGGGGAAATGCAAATATTTCTTAGTCTTGTATAAATGTAAATCTAATACTAATGCACTTTTCTGAATGTAAAATAAAAGAAGAAACATGATGAATTAAAGGTAAAAATGACTCATGGACAGTGAAGGTCCATGGTAGCTTTATAAGGTATAGCCTTTTAAAAGGCTACAGTGGTGCCTTTGCAGTAGGGGCAAGTGGGGCACTGCCACCCTTCTCCCAGCAGCTAGCACTGTTGTGCAAATTCTAAATAAGTAGTAAACAATTTCTTATCTAGAAAAAATATTTATTTTAGGATTATGCCAACATTTCTTTGTGCATGACACTGCTAACCTGATTGTTAAACAGATTGCTAAACAGATTGTTTGGGCAGGACCTTGGATCCTGTACCGTTCTTTGCTTGACATTGCTCATGAATGTACAAGACATTCTTAGTTTTGACTTTGGGTTTGAAGGCCAGAGTTCTTTTAGATCACCTATGATTTGTTTTTATTTGACACAATTTAATCTCACTATTGTGGAGTAGTCATTGTCATCATAAACCATGTTGATTATTTGTCCACAAGACAATGTATCACTCTGCTCATTGAACAAAAAATAGAAATTAATTTGTTAATGTTTCTGATTTTGATGTTAAGGCAGCATTTCTCAACCTTTAAGTATTTGCGACCCGAGTTTTCATAACAGTTTTAATTGCACCCCCCTAAGGTTTTTTTGAAAGGAGCCCACTTATACCAATTTGTTCTTTTTTAATTAATGATATATCATAGATGCATATTTTATTATACCTACTTAACTTTTATCAACATTTATCTAACTCTATATTTATTTTTCTAGTATCAGAATGAAGTTTAAGTTAATTTGTTTTGGTTTCAATCGATGTATTTTTCGATTCTTGTTTCTTTTTTTCACATCTTCGCACCCCCCTTTTTGTTACATCGCTCCCCCCCAGGGAGGCCCACCCCACAGTTTGAGAACCACTGTGTTAAGGTATCTCTGCCACGCTCCAACACAAATGTCACTGCTCCAGTCTTTCATGACTCCTTACATAATTGTTCACTGACAACACATTCATGCTGTTGGTTCCTCCTTAAACCACTTACAGTATTTATGGTCAGAGGTAACACCATATCCACTCACTTTCCACAAATCGGCACAGCATTTCAAGTCAGGATCGTTCCTGAGATTTTGGTGGCAGCCAAGTAACCTGGCCAATGTCTTACAAGTTCTGCTCTTCAAGAGATTGCTCCTCTCGCTCTCTCTCTCTCCACTCCCCATACACACACACACACACACACACACACACACACACACTGCACAGCTTCTTAGGATGGATCTACTCCCCTGACCAGTGCTGGTGCTTGGTTATTTTGCCAAGCTTATTCTTGTGCAAACCGACTGTTCAGTAGCTAACCCAGTCAGCTGAATTTTTCTCCCCCTTATGATCTGCACACTAGGCAAAATGCCTAATGCCTAATTTACTTTAATGGTGGCGCCAGCCCTGCCCCTGACAGCATCTCTTTCCAAGCTACATGCGCTCCAACCAGAATTTTTATTAAAAAAAAAAAAACAAAACTTTGTCTCAAAAAACAAAAATGCACAGGGGCTTCACCCAATGTTGCTTAATGCTACTGCAGAAAGGTTATGCTGGAAGGTTAGATGTGGATATTCTGGCAGATAGTTTTTGCCAAGGGGATAAAGATAAGAGGTGCATGCCCAAAATCCTAGATCTTTAGATCCGGGTGTCTTTTTCTCTGTTGTTACGTCTTCTGTTTGTCTATATAGGACACAGTGATCCTTTACTAAGCATCTTAAGATGTATTGATCAAAGAAGATCATATTTATTTTAACACTTAATATATTAGCTGTGATAAATAAGTTGAGGAAACAACTCAAAAAGTGTTAGGGGAATTGCCCCGTATATTGCTTGTAAGCAAAGCTGGTCCAAATAAATGAAAAAACATCCAAATACAGTATTTGACAAAATAACTGGTGAACTGGTGGCTTTTATATGGGAGACAAAATGGCTGCAGGAAATGATGAAAAGGGAAGTGACGTCATCAGAAGGGGGCCGGATGTGACGTCATCATTGAGGGACCGGAAGTGATGTCGTCACCAGGAGCCGGAAATGGCGTCATCGGTGGGGGACCGGAAGTGCCGTCATCACCAGGCGCCGGAAGTGATGTCATCTCCAGGAGCCGGAAGTGATGTAAATGATGAAGTGGTGGATGTTCCAGTCTCTGAATTACTGTTTATGCTGTGAGTGTTTGTTTTAATTGTCTTCTTTGGTTCTATAAGGTCAGAGAAAGAGGCATTAGTACCCTGAAACAAACCCTTATCAATTGTTATATCGCTCACCTTAGGACTTGTTGACTGCTTCCTAAGCGCACATGTGTGACATAGCATAATATGTACATGGAGATTTCTGATTCCTACCACAGCAAAGAAAAAAAGCACCTGCAGTCTTCAAAAAAACACACTCCAGACCTGCCTTTTTTGCAGGTGTGAGCCCAGTGAACAGGTTGTGCCCGAGATTCTAAATGTCTTTAAAAAAAAAACTTTAAACAAAGGATAAAACACACTTCCTTTAATATTTATATGTTTTTAAAAGAAGATAGCAAAAGAGTAGACAAAAAAGGAGGAGGAGCAAAAATAGGTTTGCATAAAAAGGCCAACCTAAAAGTGATTTAATACAAAAATCACACACTAGGAACAATACCCTAATTCAAGAGCCATTAGCCAAAACCAGAGAATTCAAAGTAAATCACACAAAGCACAACCAAAATCTTTTTATGTGCAGCTGATCCTAACATAGCAATGTGGTCAGTTTCCCAGCTGCAGCATTAGGTGGCACTGCCCCCCTTGGGCTCGACATGTACAGTAAGAGACAAGAAAAATAATTTAAACTATAAGTCACCAATAAAACATTATTCATAAATACAAAATTTTCAATAGACTAAAAATATTAATTGAATAATACAATATGAAAGGAAATTAAGGTAAAATTATTAACAGTAATAAAATTTTGCTTTAAAAGAAATTTATTTAAAAGTTAAATAAACAGAAAACATAACTGAGCTAGGGATTAAACCCTGGCTGAACCATGACAGGAATTTATATATATAACTCACTAAGGCAAGACAACCATGGAAAGCACGTCAGAAGGGGCGTGGATTCACTAAGCCGCCGACAAGGAAGGAAGGAGCCACGCCCACCAACTCCAAGACCATTGGATACGACGACAACTCACAGAGCGACGCCCACCATCTCGGACGCGACAACACAGAAAAACCGGCGTCATTTATATTCGTCTGTCGTAGAGGTCACATGCAGCTCCGACCCACGTTGACTGTTAATAGAGGCATGTTTCTCGCGGAGGTGAATCGCCATATGCAGCGTGTAAAACTGTTTGCGAGGGGTACCCCATGGGATCCTTAAAATGTTCCTTTACAACTGAGGTTAAAACACAATGAAGTGAGCAGTCTTTAAAAAAGGAGTTTTCGGTTACGACGCACGACCGCGTGCACTATAGCAAACTGTTTTACAACTGTTTTAAAGTGCAAACTCTCACATACTGTATAGGGTGATAAAGCCTAGATCTGGACCTAGGATTTTGGAGCTACAAGGCAGTAGAGCCAACTTTTCCACCACTATCCTTCTCTTTCTGAACCACTCAACTTAGTGCAGGACCATTGGCTAGATTATTGAAAATGACACAATTATATGTGGGGCTGCACAATTAAGTCTTTTTTTTATGTTTCCACTAAGCATTTTTACAATCTAGCTTGTTTTACTTGCATTTAACAAAACTAATTGACAAACTACAGACAATTAACCTTTTTGTGGGAGAGGGTAACATAATGAAGCCACAGAAACATCAATCAATGTCCAGCAAAGGAAAGTTAGGCTGACGGAGGGCAAATGAAGGGAAAGCAGTTAACAGAATGTTGTCAGTAAGGTTGTTGTTGCATGCATTTCATATTTCCCGTAGTGTTTATTTGTTCTTCTTGTTGTTGAAGAGTCAGATAACAGATTGAATATGTCAGTGGCACAGTAATGTGGACCCATTAAGGAATTATGCCTTATCTTTTAACACAACCAATTTGGTCTTCTTGTTTCACAGCACGCTAACAGTAACTATAAATTGGATCTTGTTTTCTGTTAAGCTAAAACAGAAAATTGCAGTACACAATTTGCTTTGTCTTACCTTTGTAAAGGTCTTCCTTGGATCTTGCCCTTCTTTGCATTTTATTTTCTCTTCCTTTTGGTCAAGATTTGTTAAAATAAAAAATAAATATATATGTTCTGTGTTAATTGTTTAATAATTGTGCCATTCCACTTTTTAAGTTATTAATTCCCTTGCATATGTCAATCAATCATTGGATGACAGATAATTTTTTACAACTCAATTCTGATAAAACAGAAATCTTATTAGTTGGCACCAAATCTGTCCTCTCTACCCTTTGTAGGCTAAAAATTGACATTGATGGGATCCTGGTTCAACCCTCAGCATCAGTCCGTAATTTGGGTGTCATCTTTGATCAGCTTCTTACTTTTCAATCACACATTAGCTCAATAGTACAGACAGCCTTTTTTCATCTTCACAACATTGCTCATCTGCATTCTCTCCTCAGTGTGAAAGATACTGAGTCACTCATTCACGCTTTCATCACTACCCGTCTGAACTATTGCAATGCTTTCTTTTATGGCCTCCCGACTAAATATTACAATATGTTCAGAATTCTGCTGCTTGTTTACTTACACACACTAAAAAATCTGCTCACATCACTCCTGTCCTCTGTGAGTTACATTGGTTACCGGTTTCTTCAAGAATCAAATATAAAATTATCCTTCTCACTTTGAAAGCCCTTCATGGTTTATCATTTACCATTATGGATGAATAGTAATTTTCTCAAACTAAATAAAGAGAAAACTGAAATTTTAGTAATTGGCAATAATGGATTCAGTGAGGTTATCAGAAATAAACTTGATGCACTAGGATTAAAAGTTAAGACGGAAGTAAAAAATTTAGGGGTAACCGTTGACTGTAATCTGAATTTTAAATCGCATATTCATCAGATCACTAGGACAGCATTTTTTCACTTAAGAAACATAGCTAAAGTTAGACCTCTTATATCACTGAAAGATGCGGAGAAATTAATTCACGCTTTTGTTTTCAGTAGACTAGATTACTGTAGCGCACTCCTCTCAGGACTACCCAAAAAAGACATAAATCATTTGCAAAGAGTGCAGAATGCAGCTGCTAGAATCCTAACTGGAAAAAGAAAATCTGAACACATTTCTCCAGTTTTGATGTCACTACACTGGTTGCCTGTGTCATTCAGGATTGACTTTAAAATACTGCTTATGGTTTATAAAGCCTTAAATAATCTCGCTCCATCTTATATATCGGAATGCCTGACACGTTATATTCCAAATCGTAACCTTAGATCTTCAAATGAGTGTCTCCTTATAATTCCAAAAGCTAAACTTAAAAGAACTGTTGAGGCGGCCTTCTGCTGTTATGCACCCAAAATCTGGAATAGCCTGCCAATAGGAATTCGCCAGGCTGATATGGTGGAGCACTTTAAAACACTGCTGAAAACACATTACTTTAACATGGCCTTCTCATAACTTCACTTTAACTTAATACTGATACTCTGTATGTTTAATTCTTCATAATAACTATTCACAGTGGCTCTAAAATCCATACTGACCCCTACTCTCTCTTCTGTTTCTTTTTCCGGTTTCTTTGTGGTGGCGGCCTGCGCCACCACCACCTACTCAAAGCATCACGATGCACCAACATTGATGGACTGAAAGCCAGAAGTCTACGTGACCATCATCATCAGGTCCTTCCATGAAAACCCTAAATACAAAGAGGACTGTTTGACTTGTGTTAGGTAGATTGCCCAGAGGGGACTGGGCGGTCTCTTGGTCTGGAACCCCTACAGATTTTATTTTTTCTCCAGCCTTTGGAGTTTTTTTGTTTTTTCTGTCCACCCTGGCCATCGGACCTTACTCTTATTCTATGTTAATTAATGTTGACTTATGTTTATCTTTTATTGTGTCTTCTATTTCTCTATTCATTTTGTAAAGCACTTTGAGCTACATTTTTTGTATGAATATGTGCTATATAAATAAATGTTGGTTGATTATCTGTCTGAGCAGCTGCTTCTTTACGCTCCTGCCCATGCACTATGATTATCGGACGCTAAGTTACTCACTGTACCTAAATACAGGTTAATAACTATGTGTGGCAGAGCTTTCAGAATGATAGCCCCTAAAACTTAGAATTTTCTCCCTCTCAGTCTTCGCATGGAAAAGGCTATTATTAACTTCAAACATCTGTTAAAAACATATCTCTTCAATGAGTATTATTCTTCTTCATGTATGTAATTTCTACTGTCTTGTATTGAATTTTAAAGTGTCCTTGAGTGTATGAAAGGCACTACATAAATAAAACTTATTATTATCGTTATTAATATATGTAGATAAGTATGTACTTTTGTTTCTTGCTCAGATTTGAGGAGGGTAAGACCCTTAATTATTTAATTTACCTTTAGTGCTGTCATTATGCTGTATGGCAGTACCTGAGGGCTATAAAGCATCTGAGGGTCATTTCCACATTATAATGGCATTAACATTGTTGTAGTTTTCATCTGCTCTCTTTTGTAATTTGCTTCTTTGCTTATTTTTGTTTCCAGGTGTTTTGAACTTTTGGCTTATTTTCAGAATTCAAGTAAAAGATTACAGATTTTGCTGTGATCAATTCATTTTGTTTAATTTTTTTTTTTTACTTTGGATCGTTGCATTTAAATTTTTCATTTGTATATTTGATATTTTGTCAATTTTTCCTTTTAGTCACTTTATTCTTTAAATAATTATTTCAGTTAAGTTTTTTGTACTCTTCACATTTTGGCATCCATTTTGTGGCAAATTACAAAAACCTTGGCCTTCATTTTAAGAGAACCATTTTTCATTTTATATAACATTTACATCTATCAATTAATTCATTTAGTCTCATTCCAGATCAAGTTGTAAATAGCTTAACTGGACAGCATTTGCCACAAGGTGAAAATAAACACTCCTGTATACGAGGGGGGACCCAAAAATAACAAGACTTTTTTTTGTAAAAAATCAAATATTTCTGTGAACATTTCCAAAATTTAATCAACTTCAAAATACTCTCCCTGAGACACAATATACTTGTACCAACACTTTTTCCATTGTTCAAAACTGTTCTGAAACTCTTGCAAAGTGATAGCCTTCAGTGCCTCCGTCATTTGCTTCTTGACCTCCTCCACATCCTGAAAACGCTTTCCATTAAGGTCTGTCTTCATTCAGGGTGCAAGGTTTAGGGTGTAAGGCGGGGGAGACTGTTGTCATCCTGTTTTTTTCTGAGAAACTGCCACACACTCAGTGGTGTTTTGGCGGGAGCGTTGTCGTGAAGCAGAAGCCACTCGCCTGATTGCCGCAATTCAGGTCGTTTTCTCCATACTGCATCACATAATCGCTTGAGCACTTTAAGGTAAAACCTTACATGACTCAAAGCTTCTTCTTTGAAAGCCACTCGAAGCATTGTGATCAGGGCCGGATTAAGATGAAATTAGGCCTGATGCTGCAGCGCAAAAAAGCCCTATTTTTTCTCGCCATTGGTGCATGTGCATTCGACACTCACCGTACATGCGCACTCAGACCAATCCAGGAGCCTTAATTGCTTGTGACGCAACCAGCCAGCCTTTATTGAACATGAATAATAATAATGATGTAGTATCGTAACAACTCGAGATTAACATCAAACTATGTAACATCAACATTCAATAGCAATTGTATGAAAAGTGCACTTAATACAAAAAACCTAACAATGAAATACACCAAATTTCACAATTCTCTTATGAAACAGAGTAAGAAAAAAAGACATTGGGTCAAAGTGACTTAAGTTCAGGCTCTTGAGGGTAAAAATTTGTCCACGATTTAACTTTCGTAATAGACCAGAATCCTGTCAAGGATTTTAAAAATTATAAACATCAATGCCGGGCCTGTGGGCCAGCTTTTAGTTTTACCTTTACAAATAACCATTTAAATAGCCATCGATTTTTACTGTACAACTAACTTTCAAGGTGAAAAATTTACTACGTGGCACTTACCGAATAATAAAGTGGCAAGAACCCCCAAGATATTGCAAAATATTACTAAGTAAACTGTTTAACGTAAAATTGATAGCATTAACTTGAGATCTTCGGTTAACAATTAACACAATGACGTCACAGCGCAAAGAACAATAGTAACTGTATAATAAGTAACTATGTGTCTAGGCGTCCAAAAGTCAGACTCCAAATTTCATTCTAAGAATTATTTTGAGGTTAATATAGCAAAGGAAAACTGTTCAGCTTCTGGAAAATTCTAATCTGTTTTAATCTGGGCCTATTTCAGGAATGGGCCTAATGCTGCAGCATCAATAGCACCCACCTTAATCCTGCCCTGATTGTGACAGCTACTGCTGCTGTTTTCCCCAAAAGGAAACAGAACTTGATGCAAACACATTATTCTTTCAAGTCTGCCATTGCAAAATCAATAAAGACGGTAACAGAGGCTAAAGAAAAAAATTATACCAACCGTACAGACCTATCCCCAAGGACGCCACTTGGCCAAATGATGCAGAGGGCAGTCTAGTACACGCACCTAGCCGGCAAACGTCGGAACTAATGCCCATCCAGTCTCCAGGAAATAATTCTCGTTATTTTTGGGTCCCCCCTTGTATGTCGCTACACCATCATACCAGGGATACTAACTTGCATGGGATGAAAACCATAATATAAATGGAAAAATCCACACAGTCAAGGGAAGAATGTACAGATATCACAAAAGCAGCATGCCCCTTTCTGCAACTGCAAGCTTGACCTTTTTTGGGAGGGATTCATCTTGTGTGCATCAGAGAGGTATATTGTCATGAGCCTTCTGCTCCTGGTAGGTTATCTTTGTATGGATCAGGTCCAAAAGGGGGTGCAATTTAAACAATAATCCAAAACATTGACTCACATAAATATTCAAATTATAATAAGGAGGCTTAAGTTTAAAGTGGTACTGCATAAGTTAGTATGATATACAGTAGAATGACATCCCATCCCAAGTTAGTTACTTACTTGTACGCAAAACTCCTGAGAAATGGCTGGCATCATCCCATTTCCTGCACTGTAATAAATGTGTTCAGAAAATCAATGACTAAACCATAAACAGGTTCTACTAAAATATTATTAAACCAGTGTTTTGATTAGCATTGCTACCTTACAGTCTTGGGTCAGTTTCTTTCCTAGTTCTTTTAAATATGAACATTTTCACTAAATACTGTGTTTTTTGCCCCACATCTCATACATATCTGTTTTAGTTTCATCACTCAGAATATGGGGAGTAGGGTTTCATGTAGTGCAAGAGTGAATCCTATAATGTACTGGCCACTATCCAGATCAGTTTCTATCTTGTACCCTATGCTGTGAAAGGATTTCAATCGTTACGCTCGTGTAATGGAGAAAGAAGGTTCAGAAAGTATATGAAGGAGTTGTTGGCTTGGTTGAGGGAAACAAAGAGAAGCATCTAGATCTGAATCTTTTACCATCTTCTAATTTCTTGGACCTTAGATAACATTTGCTTTGACATTCTCTGTAGGTTTTTACCTTCATAAAAATAAGACATTTTTCTCCTTGCAGTATTCACAGTATGCTATTCACATATATTTGTAACATTTTGCATAATTTGATATCTCCACACTTCTACTTGCCTGAAGACAGGCTGCCTGCCCCAGATGTAACTCACTTTGACATCAGGATACACGTGTTGATTGGTGTCAGTGGAGGGTGGATAAATCCAGCATAGCAAGCAGGTGTTTCTGCAACCCCACTGAGTTCAAAGTAGCATGAAAACAGACAGTTAATATAAAAATACCACTTTTGTGCAGCGAAGAGGAAAAAATCTGAAATGGATTACCCTTCTCAAGAGGAATTGCTCAGCATATAAAGACAAGTTTACAAATAAGCAGTAGCCATTGTGCTCATCAGGGAAGGGTAAGTGATTTAACATATCCTGATGTTTCTTAAACAATTTTCTAACCTCAGTTTCTCTAGATGCTCTGTCTTTTAATGTCAGTGGAAAAAACATACTACATATCCATTCGCTTTTTAAATTGTTACTGTCACTCAATATCATGTGCATGGAATAGATTTCTGGTCACTTGAAGAAAACACATAAAATAGTTAGGCAGGATGCAAAGAATTGATGAAGTTTGCCAAAACACTGCCTGAATGGGAAGCTTTTAAAGAAAGGAAACTGGACCCAGGACTTTACATCTCACTTTTATAAATAAACTTAATGGATAAAACTTCCTTTGTAGGTCCTATTCTAGCTACTTACATCCAGAGTTACAGGTGTTCAAAGGTCACCCTGTTCAACATAATAACCCTGGATGTGACTAGCTAGGATGAGATACAAATAGCCAGTACCTGCTGATGAAAAGTTGCAAGAGAATGTGGGAGGGAGATGCTGAGTACGCAGGAATTGGGATGTAAACCCTCCTTTCACTTTTACTTTGTCCCATTGCCCCTTTTATCTATTACTCAGCAATGCTAAGGGGTCACATAATATGAAGCGTAAGTAAAATTATGACCTGATTGCTCTTGTTTGTTGTACTTATGGCGCTTTTCCACTGCATAGTACGGCACGACACGGTTCAGTTCAGCTCACTTTTGGGGCGTTTTCCACTGGGAACAGTACCTGGTACCTGGTCCTTTTTTAGTACCACCTCAGCCGAGGTTCCAAGTGCGCCGAACCGTTACCAAAACGTGATGTGTAAACTCTGCTGGTCACTGATTGGCCGGAGAAAATCGTCATTACTGCGTCACTGGCTATTCTTTTCTTTAAAGGTACACACACGCGGAAGTTTGTGTCCCGTCTCTCCATCGCTGGACGCAGTTTGTTGCATAAGTGGATGAATGTTTCTTCAGACATTCGAAAGTTCTCCAGCCACTGAGTGTTTGTAAAACCGGGAACAATCACATCCCACCACTCTGAAGCACGGTTAAATGTCCAAACAGATGGTCTGTTGCGGCGACTTTTTTGCAAAATGTGGAAGATCTGTAATATACAGAATCAGTATTTTAATGTTACACTGGCAGTTAAGTTCATTTTATGCTTTGCAACAGTGATAAAAGTTAGCTAGTGACATGCTTTTTTTAGATGCTTACCCTTGTGCGTCGTCGAGCTAAAGTGTTGTCGTTGTCTGCGTGTTGTTGTAAAAGTGCCACGGTGTCACGGCAGTAGAGGCGGCGCAACTATAACGATACGTGAATAATCCCGCCCACTCTAAAGCGGTACTAAACTGCAGTCGAAACGCAAACCGAGCGAACTGAGCCGAACCAAGGTGAGCTGTACTGAACCGTGCTGTGCCGTACTATGCAGTGGAAAAGCGCCATTAGTGAGCTTGTATCTACCTTTTGAATTCTGCCTTTGTCTAATGTTCTAAGACTTGTGCTATGTTTCATTCAGGGTTGTTGCCCTTGTTTAAGTTTATTTTTCTTCACTTTTTGTTGTTTTTTTTTATTTTTGGTTTGGTTTTGCCTCAGTTTATACTTATGTAACACTGTGTTATTCATTAATTCTTTTTTAATTTCGCATTATGTTAAGTTTCAATGTTTTACTTTGGTTTATCTGCCCTTGGTTGTGTATTCTGAGCTAAAGTTTTGATTTTGGTCTGGAGGTTTTATGGTCTCCTGTGGATTTTTTTTAACATTTTTAATTCAATAATCCTTAACCCCATTTCTGGAAAGTGCAGGCCAAAAGGACATTTGAGTAGATGTTTGGCTGCCTAGAATGAGGCCGATTTAGGGTATGAGGCCTTAATTTAGGGCTGTTCCGTTTTGAGTTTTTGGAGGTCTTCTCCCTTTCTTGTTGTTTGTTTAGGCAGGAATCACAATAACCTAATTGTTTTGTGAGTAGTATACAGTTTCATATATTCAGTGTCCTGCTTTCAAATCCTTTACTTGACTGTTGTCCTTGTGTAATCTGAACATTCTCTCTTTGTTTATATGAGTGTTTCCTTAGGTACTTCATTTTCCTCCCACATACACAAAGATGTGCAGGTTATATAAATAATTAACTTCAAACTGGCCTCTGGGTGAGTGCGAGTGTTTGTGTTTGTGTGTGCATGTGTGTGTGTGTGTGTGTTCATTGGAGGCTGAAAGGACTGATACCTGTTATGATTCCCTGGCAATTAACTGGTGCCAGGGAGCAATTTAAAAATTATGAGGTAATGGGAGGAACAAATAGAAACAGGCAGAGTCATTGACTATATATAAGGAAAAATTAGAAAACCAAGGAAGCCATTAAAATTATTCATCAAAGCCAATATGCTAAACCAAAAATTGTAGCTGAAAATAAATGTGTCCAAGTCCTCATACTAGCTTATCTTATTTGCCACTAACTAACTCAGTTTTTTTTTTAAGAAAAGAATCTGATGCGTGGATCCCAGAAGCTGTGCTTTACCATCTTATACAGTTAGGTCCATAAATATTTGGGCAGAGACAGCTTTTTTCTAATTTTGGTTCTGTACATTACCACAATGAATTTTAAATAAAACAACTCAGATGCAGTTGAAGTGCAGACTTTCAGCTTTAATTCAGTGGGTTGAACAACAAGATTGCATACAAATGTGAGGCAACTAAAGCATTTCTTTAACACAATCCCTTCATTTCAGGGGCTCAAGAGCAATTGGACAATTGGCTCAAAGGCTATTTCATGGGCAGGTGTGGTCAAGTCCGTCATTATGTCATTATCAATTAAGCAGATACAAGGCCTGGAGTTGATCTGAAGTGTGGTGCTTGCATGTGGAAGATTTTGCTGTGAACAGACAACATGCAGTCAAAGGAGCTCTCCATGCTGGTGAAAGAAGCCATCCTTAAGCTGCAAAAACAGAAAAAACCCATCTGAGAAATTGCTACAATATTGCGAGTGGCAAAATCTACAGTTTGGTACATCCTGAGAAAGCAAGCAAGCACTAGTGAACTCAGCAACGCAAAAAGACCTGGACATCCACAGAAGACAACAGTGGTGGATGATCGCAGAATCATTTTCATGGTGAAGAGAAACTCCTTCACAACAGCCAACCAAGTGAACAACACTCTCCAGGGGGTAGGAGTATTGATATCCAAGTCTACCATAAAGAGAAGACTACATGAAAGTAAATACAGTGAGTGCACTGCAAGGTGCAAGCCATTCATAAGCCTCAAGAATAGAAAGGCTAGATTGGACTTTGCTAAAGAACATCTAAAAAAGCCAGCACAGTTCTGGAAAAACATTCTTTGGACAGATGAAACCAAGATCAACCTCTACCAGAATGATGGCAAGAAAAATGTGTGGAGAAGGCGTGGAACAGCTCATTATCCAAAGCATACCACATCATCTATAAAACACGGTGGAGACATGTGATGGCTTGGGCATGCATGGCTGCCAGTGGCACTGGGACACTAGTGTTTATTGACGATGTGACACAGGACAGAAGCAGCCAAATGAATTCTGAGGTGTTCAGAGACATGCTGTCTACTCAAATCCAGCTAAATGCAGTCAAATTGATTGGGCGGCGTTTCATGATAGAGATGGACAATGACCCAAAACATACAGCCAAAGCAACCCAGGAGTTTATTAAAGCAGAGAAGTGGAAACTTCTTGAATGGCCAAGTCAGTCACCTGATCTTAACCCAATTGAGCATGCGTTTCACTTGTTGAAGACTAAAGTTCAGACAGAAAAGTTCACAAACAAACAGCAACTGAAAGCCGCTGCAGTAAAGGCCTGGCAGAGCATTAAAAAGGAGGAAACCCAGCATCTGGTGATGTCCATGAGTTCAAGACTTCAGGCTGTCATTGCCAGCAAAGGGTTTTCAACCAAGTATTAGAAATGAACATTTAATTTCCAGTTATTTAATTTGTCAAATTACATTTGAGCCCCTGAAATAAAGGGATTGTGTTAAAAAAATGTTTTAGTTGCCTCACATTTTTATGCACTTGTTTTGTTCAACCTACTGAATTAAAGCTGAAAGTCTGCACTTCAACTGCATCTGAGTTTTTTCATTTAAAATTCATTGTGGCAATGTGCAAACCCAAAATTAGAAAAAGTTGTCTCTGTCCAAATATTTATGGACCTAACTGTATATGTGGGACTAAATGATAATATATGTCAAGTCAGTTCGATGTGGCAGGTAACAGGTGTAGTAGCCGTAAATAGTATGGTCATGTCATGCAAAGAGCGACATAAAATGATGGTGACCATCTTTAGATAAGAAACAAAAGGGCAATACCACAATAATGATAATAAATAATAAACCAACCAAAAACAAATTTTAAAAAGTCCAAAAATGGATGAACAGAATATGATGCCAAAAACTCAAATTCATTATAGTAACTTGTCCAGTGCTGTTGCCTGCCTTGAACCCAGTCCTGGCAGGCTAAGCTCCAGCCCCTTGTGACCCTGAATTTGGTTGAAGCTGGTTTGAAATGTAATGTTCATAAGTATGACTTTCTGTTTGTTTCTGATAAACCTTTGGACAGCTACCAATAGACTCAAAGTGGAAATTAAAGAATATCAGGCTATCAGAAAGTACAGTCACCCTCACAGCCACACTCACTCATTTTGAAGCCTCAATTTAACACAAGTGTCAAGCCTTTGAGGCAGTAATTTAATGATCCATTGATGATGGTAGACAAAGCAGTCATTCGCATCTAGCATGTTCAAAAAATGAACTGGGATCTGAAAAAATAGAAGGCATTTGTGCTAACCCCTGAGACACTATGCTACTTAATTCAAAAATAACTGACTAGATTTGCATGACTTTAGCTTCAACCTAAAAGTCTTATTGCATGTGATCCTAAGATTGTCTTGAATATGGCACCTTTATCTAATGAGCAAAGCTTAATTTCTTTTACCTTGGGACAAAGAACCTCGTGGTTAAGTACTAAACTATTTTTAACTACGTTGAGCACCCAATGCATTTTTTTTTAGGATCTGTCTTAGCGCCATATGCAACTAAATCACAAAGTGGCACTTGCATCATTGCTGATCTGAAAATTTGAGTGGATATGATATTGTATGATATAAGTAATGATATTTAATTCCAAGTATTTAGGGCACACATCCTTATCAGAAAAAAAAAATCTTTTGTCAAAGACAAACACTGTTTAATCAGTAATATGTCAGTTTCATCAGAACAGAGATAACAAAATAATTACTATCATGAAGAAAGAAATCAGAAAACACAAAATCAGGAACCCAGAACTGTCTGGGCCTTCACATCTTTGCAGCCAGGCTTCTTACAGCTTTTCACCATTTATTTCACAACTTTATTCCTTGACACAGTGCTTTAAACCTGTCATTTATTATGAGGTGTGTAGTAGGAAACAGCACTTTGACAAATTTGCTTGGCATTCATACCCAAAAAGAATACAACATAATCTTCAGTATATGCTGTATTATTGTGAAATTATGTAAAGTAGGGGTATCCAATGCGTCGATCGTGATCGACTAGTAGATCGGAAAGGGAGTGCAGGTAGATCGCGTTGCATTAAAAAAAAATGTTTTTTAAATGTTAGTCTATATATCCCCCCTATGGCATTTGCCACTGGATTGACATACAGGGCAGCCAGTCTAAGATCTCTTTTCTTCTAGCACACTGGTCATCCCGCACGCACGATCAAACGCGCGAGTCACTGCAAAACTCCGGCTATCTAAGTGATCTAGTTAGCCTTCCAATTTATATCGACTAAAAATTGTTGTTTATGGGCTGGATGTGGATTTGTTTCTCTCACAATGTCACAATCAAAGTGCGTTTGTCTGATCTGTCAATCTATCATTGCTATTCAAAAGAAGGAAAATGTGAAAAGGCACTTTCAAGCTGTTCATAAAAACTACGAAACTGACTTCCATCTGAAAAGCTTCTGAGAAAGAGGAAGGAGAGGGAACTAAAATCGCAGTTAATCGGACAGCCGTCCTTTTTCACTCGACTGAATTCAAAAACAAAGGCAAGCACACCAAAGCATCCTTCAGGGTGTGTCACTCGATCATTAAACATAAGAAGTCCTTCCAAGATGGAAAGATGATAAACGATGCCTTCGTTGAGGCAGATGGCTAGGGAGAAATTCCTGCTGGGATTTCAAGACCCCTGTTCTCCTTGTCATTAAACATGCAGAATACAAGCAACTTAATAACGATCAGTGGCCGCTAGACTTGGCATTTTTTTTCTGATCTGACCAACATGTTGAATGAGTTTTACTGGGCGTTGCAAGGAAAAGAGAAAACCATGGTCAATATGATTAGCTCAGTTAATGCTTTCAAACGAAAAATGCAACATCTGTCCTCAAAGCTGCATCTAAGATGGCAATACATATTTTGCAACTTCTTCAACAAGTAGAAAATTATAAATAATTAAATATCAATGCTTAAGACTCAGAATAGTTTTGGACAGTGTCAGTGTTAGAAAGGTTGCTCTTTCTTAAGGAGGAAGCTTACCAAGTTGGTGAAGTGTCATCAGACTCTTTATCTGATCTGTTTAGCAGCTCATGTTAAGTTTTTCTGTCATTTGCCTCTTGTTATTATTCTATCTTTCTCTCTATCACCATTTTAGGTTACTTGGCCTTGTAAGAATCAGTGTATGTGTCTGCATAAGTGATATCTCATTCAGGACTAATTCTTTCCTTGCTGAAAAAGATAGCATGCTACCTACTGCAACACTGAATTGAAATAAAACAGGTTTGAGAATGTTATGGCATCTCTCTTGCTCTGTCTCTCTCTCTCTCTATATATATATACAGTCATCCCTCACCTATCGCGGGGGTTACTTTCCAGAACCCCCCCGTGAAAGGTGAAAGTCCGCAAAGTAAAAACCATTTGTTTATATGGTTATCTATACTAATAAACGGCAAAGCCCTCACTGACTCACTGACTCACTGACACATCACTAATTCTCCAACTTCCCATGTAGGTAGAAAGCTGAAATTTAGCAGGCTCATTTCTTACAGTTTACTTACAAAAGTTAAGCAGGTTTCATTTCAAAATTCTACGCGTAACGGTCATAACAGAATCCTACTTACGTACATATATACGGCCATAGCCTGCAGCTCGGTCGCCGTGTGAGGCGGAGTTGCGTGACCCATCAACACGCTCCCACAGAGTTGGCTGCCTGCCTATATTGCGTCCCCCTTACCCACGCCTCCCACGTAATTGAGTGCCTGCCCATATAAGGCTGTCCGTCACCAGCAATCCAATAGACACGCTGCCGCTACGAGGCGTTTGTCATGCCTAAGACGAATACGATTTTCGCGAGATACAAGTTTAGTGAGAAAATGTAACATATAAATTAGACTTTTGATCACTTTGTAACGGAGTTAAAATTGCTGGTGAAGGACTGTGCTTATGTAAACAAAGATGAGATGGTCAGAGATAGAATAGCGTTTGGCACAAACTCAGCAAACTTTTAAGTGCCCGGGTCTGAGCTAACATTAAATAAAGCCGTGGACATTGCAAGATCGCACGAGATAGCACAACCACAGCTGAGAACCTTCGCTGCATGTACTCAGAGCGGCTCACGTGAACTGACTGTGAACGCAATATGCGCAAAAAAAGCAAGAGCTCCAAAGAGCGTTGAGCAAAAAACACATTACACAATTGAGAAGGCAGCAAAAGAATATGAAGCGTGTGACGCATACAAGCATATTCATAAGTGCAGCTAATGCGGAAACAAAGCACACGGTGGAAAAAGTCAATGCCCAGCTAAAGGAAGACAGTGTAAAAAATGTGGTAAATTAAACCACTTCGCTAAAGTTTGCAGGACTGGGAAAGGTGTGTGATGTCTCAGATAAAGAGGAAGACGAGCTGTTTATTGATGCAGTAAGAAAGGAACAACCCTCTGAAGCTGAACAAGCCTTTTTAGACATATCAATAGGAAAGCAAGATGTAAAGCTTAAGTTTAAATTAAGTTAATAGACACGCTGCTGCTAAATATTCGCAGGCAAATCACCAACTTAATAGGAATGCCTGTTAAGCATCTTAGATTCACGAGTACCGATTTGGGTAGTGAACACTTCAATGAATGAAACCTGTTATCTTTACAACGGTTGACAAACACGGAATGTAACTTGAACACAACACATCTTCTAAATACGAACCTGATTGAAAGAAATAATGATAATCAAATCCTTGATGACAGCAACACTCATAACAGTCACAAAACAATTAAATTGACAATCATGTTACATTATTTAACGTAACTTCTTTAACATACTACTTCTCCGCTGCGAAGCGCGGGTATTTTGCTAGTTTTTATATATTTTAAGCCCTTACAAACTCTCCCACACTCTTATAAACATTTCCCACACAGTTATACAGCATAAACCCTTTGTATTCTCTTAGATATTAGGTAAGATTCGTTGAAATTATGTATGTAAACACTGTTTATATACAGTAAAACCTAAATATTATAGATAAGATATCGAGCGTCTCCAATATCACATATGTTACATGTTATGTTACAGCCGTTACGATAGACAGGCCACCAGCAATAAATACGTACAATGCAAGAAAATGCACAAAAGTTAGCTCTTTACACAGCGAAACGCGTTGATGTTGAATGAACGAGATGAGACTTCCCGGTTAATGCAGCAGAATTGAATTTGGTGCTCCGTCGCTGAGCCAATCAGCACACAGGAACTTAACTGCGTGCTCTGATTGAGTATCTTCTCAGCCATCCACCAATAGTGTCCCTTGTATGAAATCAACTGGGCAAACCAACTGAGGAAGCATGTACCAGAAGTAAAAAGACCCATTGTCCAAGGAAAAAATCTGCGTTATATATTTAGATATGCTTACATATAAAATCCGCGATTGAGTGAAGCCGCGAGAGTCGAAGCACGATATAGCAAGGGATTACTGTATATATATACATGTGGTAAGTAGGAGACAGCTGAAGGGCCTGAGTAAATGTAATATTACACCAGGCCAGGGGGGTGGCAGAGTGTGCTGATTGTCTCTCTCAGTTTTATGCAGACCATTCCCAGGAAATCTCACTGGCTCCGGCACCTCTGATGACGTCACTTCCTGTTCCGACAAAGATTTCCTTCCCCAGACCATAAAACCTCAGTCAGGTGAGTATTCAGTTCTATTTTGGACTCAGTCATGTGAACATATCTGTTCAAACTTTTGCAAACTTTTGCAGCCAGTGCCTCAGACTCCCACAGGGCTCTATGGGAGTTGGAGTTTGATGCAGTCCTGTTGGGATCCGTTGACACAGCCAGGGGGTGCTGCAGCTGCTGCTGCAGTGTTGCCAGAAGTGGAACAACGAGTACTTAGAGCACTTCCAGGTGCCTTATAAAAAGAGCCAGCAGCAGTTACTCCAGGAGTCAGAGTCAGGTGGGAGAAGACAAACCTTGTCTGGAGGAGGGGAGGAGAAAAAAGAGAAACAGAAGTAAAGATTGGTATTGTGCTTTGAGCTGTGACTGTGCTGGACTGTGTTGTGCTTATGGGAAACAGAGGAAGGCATTTCTCACAAGGAAAAAGAAAACTTAAAAAATTGTGTGTGCCTTGAACTTGTCTCCTGCATGTGTTTGTGTCGGGTGTGGGCAGTGGTGCACCTTCTGCAGGCCACAATATATATAAATATACAGGTGTATATACTGTTTATTGTAGGACAAGATAGGCATTGCTCATTATGCTAGGCTTTAGTGGAACACCAGGCCTGCTAAGAAAGCAGATTTAACAGGGAGGCAAACATCTAGCTTCATTTCCCTCAAAATAAATTCCATAAAATAACTGAACTCTTCCTACTAGGACCATCCTGTACTTCATCTAATAACAAATGTACAGATCAGAGTGAAACTCTTCTTCCCTCTAAAATCACTCTCTGAATCCATAATGCTGACAAGCTGCTCCCTCTTTGCAGAGCTGAAAGCTGATAGTCTCTTCTATTTATTGACCAGAAAGCTGAGCTAAGCACCATTCCATTGGGCTGAGAAGGCTGAGAAGCAGCCATTACTTCAAGAAAGGAACTTAAGCATCTACACTCTTGTGATGGAAAGAATAATGCTTTTTCTTAAGAAGTAGTAGATGTCACAGCCAAGAACCTAACTTGGAAAGTACTGCACACCACAGACGAAAGACCACGTTGAAAAGAGACAGAGTGAACTCCAATGCAAGAAGAATCCTCTATTTGAGTAAAAACAGCAACCGCTCCACACAACTTTAGATATCATCTTTAAAGAATTGGTATCATAAAAGTATTTATCTGTGCCAAGATAAATTAGAACTCTAAATAACCAGTAAACAGCAAACCCCTTCTGTGTTATGTGTTTCTCTGCCTGTGCCCTGCCATATATGTCAATATTTATATGCAGTTATCCTATTTTTATAATCCTTGCATTTATCAAAAAATTGCATTATTCTGTTTCTTAAAATGAGTGTGCTCATTATTATATACTGTATTGTCATTATTTAATTAATTACTGCATAGCCTGGTCCAGGCGGGATTTTCTCAACCTGGAAGGACAGGGGAAGACAACTTACACAGGGCTCTGTCTCCTCCTGGACTTTAGATGGCAGCCAACCAAGGCTGGGATTCCTGCCGGGTATTATAGTCCCAGGGGACAACATTCCAGGTTCCTGTGGGCTCCATCAGGGTGTGATGGGATTTGGGAGTCAATACTCTGTAGGGTTCCAACCTCACCTGGAAATGCTTCAGAGTTGCAGCTTCATATCACTGGAAGTACTTCCGGGGTTTTGATATAAAGGGCTGCCTGCCACAACTCAATGAGCCAGAGTCCACAGGAAGGAGGACAATCCTTGCACGGAGGAGTGGAGGCAGTGACAAAGAGAGAGAGAAGACCGAGAAAAGAAAAGCATTGCTGTGTGCTTGCTGGGTTTGTTGTACTTGTGGCTGTGGTGGGAAACACTTATCCGAAGAGTTTCCCGCAATGAAACACTTTTGATCCTTTTATACTTGTGTCTGAGCCTTTGTGTAGGTTGTTTGGGGAGCTGAAGCACCCTCTGGTGTCCACAATATATACCTATGTTTCTTCCTCATGTGAGGAGGAATTTTGGACTAGTGCACTGCTACCCTATTCAGTGCCTGCAGGGTGTTAATTAAACATCAAACCATTGCTGTTCTTATCAATGATATTTCTCTATTATATAAAAAAATCCTGGGATGAGATAAGACTTTTGAGCTTGGGAAGAGATGTGACTTTATCAGAGAGATACTTTCAAGTCCCGCAAGATGAGACTTTGTGCCAAGTGATTTAACCAAACCTAGGGCTAGAAATAAAAGACAAAGAGTAGATGACAAAGTAGAATGTCGTAAAGAATTTTAAAAAACTGGTGTGATACACATGCAGAGCAGCTTAGAGTAATGAAAGTACTAAAATTTGAAAGTCTCAAAAAAATTATAGTAAAGATCACATTAGCGCAAATAAATGGAAATTATTACTCGGTGAAATAATGGAACAGCGAAAAGAGATTGAATATATATTCGGATTTAAACTTTAAGTCGGAGACTTACAAATTGTCTAATTCGTGTTGCAAACCAGGAAAAGAAGTGTTTCTTCCCAATAAAGTGGCATATCCGCGATAATTAAAAGATTTGTTGATTGGTGAACGTGAAATCCACATACGTGAGTGGCAGAAATGTGAAGTGGCTGCCACATAGCGCAGGCTGGGGGGTTGGCGAGCAAAGCGAGCAGGGAGCAAAGCCCCCTAGTAATACTAATATTACATTGTGTTAATTGCAAAAGTTAAAAATAAAGACATACAAAATATTTATCAACTTGTATACAGAATTTCACACCACAACACAAGGAACACCTGTGAAAAATTAAAAACAAAAGCTAGACCACGACAATAGCAGCATGTGCTATCTTAGCAAATGGTGGAACCTACAATGTCACCAGTATTTACTCAAGACAGTGTGAAAAGAAACAGACTCGACACACATAAAAATGTTTGGGGCAGCCACCCGTATCATATTCCTGGCTGCAAATGTTTTTTTCAAATGCTACAGAGCTGTTGATAGTACTGAGTCCAAGATAGAACTGACAAAGGTTGTGAAAGATGGCAGATTTAAGGGATCAGACCAGAAGTGATGTAGGGTAACTGGAAGTGATGTCCTTCTGACATCACACTGTGCACCGGAACCGGAAATGATGTTCTTCTGGGCGCCGGAACCGGAAGTATCATCACTGACTCAGATAGGTTTTCCCGTGGCTGGTCTTTAGAGATAACAGGAGAAGGTTTAGTGCACCCCGCCCTCCCCTGGCCTGGCGTGGAATTACCTTTACTCGGTCCGCACAACGTCCCCCAACTCGCACGTGTGTGTCAATAGTTAAAAACAAAACAAAATAGTGCCATTTTTACTTCAATTCTGACAGAACGTATCTCTGACCAAAAATCAAAGTCCCAAAACTTCCTCAGTCTACCAGGCATCAATTTGAGATAAAGTAACATTGTGATTTTTTTTGCTGTTTACATTGAAAGCTGGTGATATCCTGTCTTAGACTGATTAATTCTTTATGTACCGTACTGGTCCCAGCTGCCCACAATGCAGTAGATGAAATAAGGTGACTTGAAAGTGAATAGATGGAAGATGACATTCATGCAGTCACAAAGTAAATTAAATGGTTGAATACTCCATTAAAATGGAAATATTTATTAACGTATCTACGTGATCACTGACTGTGTCATTCGAGGCCCAAGGCAGAAGGAAATGACCTGTTGACAGTGGAATGCCACAGCTGCTAAGATGCAATAATTTTATAATGACCTTAGTAACAGTTATCATCACCTAGGATACGCTTGCACCATTAGAGTTATGAACAGTTTCAATCCACAAGTTGTAAGGTTGCTGAGCAATCTATCATAAGAGTTCTAATATTGTAACATAACAAGCAATTATTTTGAGTACAAATATACAATACTTACAAATGCATATTGTCATGTAATTTTATTAACCTACCCCAACCCAGCTAGTACTGGGGGAAAGGCAGAAATAAACCCTGGACAGGGCACCAATCCATTGCACGGAGAGTAAACACACCCCCACACCAATTTGATGATGCCAGCTCACCTAACATGCATGTCTTTGGACTGTGGGAGGAGACCAGAGCACCCAGAAGATACCAATATGAACATGCAAACACCACGCAGGGATGACCCAGGATATAAATATGGGTCTCCTTACTGCGAGACAGCAGCACTACCACTACACCACCATTTCCCCTTAAAAACATATTGTATATATAGCATGTAATCATATATGCAGTATGTTGAATGCGAAGTTTACTACTTTTTTAATTTCATTAAACTTTTTTCTGTATTTTATTTTTGTCAATTTTTCCATGGAGA
Source organism: Polypterus senegalus (assembly GCF_016835505.1). Classification (NCBI taxonomy): domain Eukaryota; kingdom Metazoa; phylum Chordata; class Cladistia; order Polypteriformes; family Polypteridae; genus Polypterus; species Polypterus senegalus. The sequence goes on along the minus strand of NC_053157.1, from coordinate 123,414,721 downwards.
GATGCAAGCATGACATTCATTGTGCAATGTATACATGACAATAAACTTGTCTTGCCTTGAAAGTTCTGACCTTCAGAATATAAACTAATTGTTTCAGACACAACAGTATTTGTTGCATAATTCCAAACATTAAAACTATTTTTATTGTATTCAAGGTGTAGCTCCTATATTTGGCTTATTTTTGGTCTGTCTTTCACAACCTATTTCTTAATCCACATGTCTGTTGGTTGTCATTGTTAGTTCCATTTGTTTCTTCCCTGTGCATGACCATAAAGTAGGGTACATTTACATTTATTTATTTAGTTGATGCTTTTATCCAAAGCATCTTACACATGAATTCAACATATTCAAGTTAACATCAGCTAAGTAGTCTGTTTTCAAAGAAGTATTACAAGAACAGATTACAAAAGTTGACGTAAACAGAAAAATGCAGTAGACCTTAAAAATAAATAACCATTAAACCAATTCAAACACAAAACTAATTAACTTACTTTAACTAGAAAAGAAGAACCTAACCTCAAAAACATTAACAATTATGAAAATATTCACAAAGTAGTAAAGTCTTCAAACATTTACAGTATTAAACACACGGAGGGGGGCAAATATTTAAATGAATGCAGGCAGCTCATTCCACCAGCAAAGGGGTACACATGAAATCTGATGCTGCATGGAGGTAGCATCGCCATTGAGTGAGCAGGATTTGGTTTAGGCCCTAGTGAAGGCCTCCCATCACTGTCCTGTAGGCAAGTCCCAAAGATCTGAAGTGTGCTGCTACCAGGACCTGAGAAGAAAATAATGGCTGAAAATTAGACATTATGCCATGGAGAACGACTTTCGGACGGCTTCGAGGAGATTCTGGTCCACCGTCCGGCGTCTCAGGAGGGGGAAGCAGTGCAGTGTCAACACCGTATATGGTGGGGATGGTGCGCTGCTGACCTCGACTCGGACGTTAGGGTCGGTGGGAGGAGTACTTCAAGACCTCCTCAATCCCACTAACATGCCTTCCAATGAGGAAGCAGAGCCTGGGGACTCTGAGGTGGGCTCTCCCATCTCTGGGACTGAAGTCACTGAGGTGGTCAAAACTCCTTGGTGGCAGGGCCCCGGGTGGATGAGATCGCCGAGTTCCTTAAGGCTCTGGATGTTGTAGGACTGTCTTGGTTGACACGTCTCTGCAACATCGCATGGACATCGGGACAGTGCCTCTGGATTGGCAGACCGGGGTGGTGGTCCCCCTCTTTAAAAAGGGGGACCGGAGGGTGTGTTCCAACTATAGAGGGATCACACTCCTCAGCCTCCCTGGAAAAGTCTATTCGGGGTTCTGGAGGGGAGGGTCCGTCGGATAGTCGAACCTCAGATTCAGGAGGAACAGTGTGGTTTTCGGCCCTGGTCGCGAACAGTGGACGAGCTCTTCACCCTTAGCAGAGTCCTGGAGGGTGCATGGGAGTTTGCCCGACCGGTCTACATGTGTTTTGTGGACTTGGAAAAGGCATTCGACCGTGTCCCTCGGGAATCCTGTGGGGGGTGCTCCGGGAGTATGGGGTACCGGACCCCCTGATAAGAGCTGTTCGGTCTCTGTACAACCGGTGTCAGAGCTTGGTCCGCATTGCCGCAGTAAGTCGAGCCCGTTTCCAGTGAGAGTTGGACTCCGCCAGGGCTGCCCTTTGTCACCGATTCTGTTCATAACTTTTATGGACAGAATTTCTAGGCGCAGCCAGGGTGTTGAAGGGGTCCGGTTTGGTGGACTCAGGATTGGGTCACTGCTTTTGCAGATGATGTTGTCCTGTTTGCTTCATCAGGCCGTGATCTTCAGCTCTCTCTGGATCGGTTCGCAGCTGAGTGTGAAGCGGCTGGGATGAGAATCAGCACCTCCAAATCCGAGAGCATGGTCCTCAGCCGGAAAAGGGTGGAGTGCCCTCTCAGGGTTGGAGGAGAGATCCTGCCCCAAGTGGAGGAGTTCAAGTATCTGGGGTCTTGTTCACGAGTGAGGGAAGAATGGAGCGTGAGATCGACAGGCGGATCGGTGCGGCATCCGCAGTGATGCGGGCTCTGCATCGGTCTGTCGTGGTGAAAAGGAGCTGAGCCGTAAGGCAAAGCTCTCAATTTACCAGTCGATCTACGCTCCTACCCTCACCTATGGTCATGAGCTATGGGTAGTGACCGAAAGAACGAGATCGCGAATACAAGTGGCTGAAATGAGTTTCCTCCGCAGGGTGTCTGGGCTTTCCCTTAAAGATAGGGTGAGAAGCTCAGTCATCCGGGAGGGGCTCAGAGTAGAGCCGCTGCTCCTCCGCATCGAGAGGAGTCAGATGAGGTGGCTCGGGCATCTGATCAGGATGCCTCCTGGACACCTCCCTGGTGAGGTGTTCCGGGCACGTCCAACCGAGAGGAGGCCCCGGGGAAGACCCAGGACACGCTGGAGGGACTATGTCTCCCGGCTGGCCTGGGAACGCCTTTGGGATTCTCCGGAAGAGCTGGAAGAAGTGGCCGGGAGAGGGAAGTCTGGGCCTCTCTGCTTAAGTTGCTACCCCCGCGACCCGACCTCGGATAAGCGGAAGAGGGGATGGATGGATGGATGAAATTAGACATTATTTAAAAAAAAGTCACTGTAATTATATGCCCACTTACTGTATATTAACAGGTAACTATTAGTAAAGACAAATATAAGCAGGAGATATAAATCACAGAAATATATTTAAAATAATAAGCAAAAAATTAAAACTATGATATATTCATAGAAAAACACAGCAATCAACAATATGTTATCATGCAGAGAAAAAAATTGGAGATGCAAATAAAAATTAGTCAGTACTACAGAATGTATAAAAATCAACAAGAAAGAAAATCGGTATGGAAAAAAATAAAGATATCCTGTATGACTGAATGACTTCTCTTATGTAATATTTATCATTTTGTAAACCAATTTGTATTCATCCACAGAAAATAAATATAAATTTATAACCAAAAAATATCATAAGTGCTTGTATCTGTAATCTTGTATTCTATTTTCCAACAGAAAAAATGAACACAGAAAGATATATAAATAACAAATTAATAACCAAAATGCACACCTATATACAGTGGGATGCAAAAGTTTGGGCAACCTTGTTAATAGTCATTATTTTCCTGTATAAATCATTGGTTGTTACGATAAAAAATGTCAGTTAAATATATCATATAGGAGACACACACAGTGATATTTGAGAAGTGAAATGAAGTTTATTGGATTTACAGAAAGTGTGCAATAATTGTTCAAACAAAATCAGGCAGGTGCATAAATTTGGGCACCGTTGTCATTTTATTGATTCCAAAACTTTTAGAACTAATTATTGGAACTCAAATTGGCTTGGTAAGCTCAGTGACCCCTGACCTACATACACAGGTGAATCCTATAATGAGAAAGAATATTTAAGGGGGTCAATTGTAAGTTTCCCTCCTCCTTTAATTTTCTCTGAAGAGTAGCAAAATGGGGGTCACAAAACAACTCTCAAATGACCTGAAGACATAGATTGTTCACCATCATGGTTTAGGGGAAGGATACAGAAAGCTGTCCCAGAGATTTAAGCTGTCTGTTTCCACAGTTAGGAACATATTGAGGAAATGGAAGACCACAGGCTCAGTTCAAGTTAAGGCTCGAAGTGGCAGACCAAGAAAGATTTCGGATAGACAGAAGCGACAAATGGTGAGAACAGTCAGAGTCAACCCACAGACCAGCACCAAAGACCTACAACATCATCTTGCAGCAGATGGAGTCACTGTGCATCGTTCAACCATTCGGCACACTTTACACAAGGAGATGCTGTATGTGAGAGTGATGCAGAGGAAGCCTTTTCTCCGCCCACAGCACAAACAGAGCCGCTTGATGTATGCTCAAGCACATTTGGACAAGCCAACTTCATTTTGGAATAAGGTGCTGTGGACTGATGAAACTAAAATTGAGTTATTTGGGCATAACAAGGGGCGTTATGCATGGAGGAAAAAGAACACAGCATTCCAAGAAAAACACCTGCTACCTACAGTAAAATATGGTGGTGGTTCCATCATGCTGTGGGGCTGTGTGGCCAGTGCAGGGACTGGGAATCTTGTCAAAGTTGAGGGACGCATGGATTCCACTCAGTATCAGCAGATTCTGGAGACCAATGTCCAGGAATCAGTGACAAAGCTGAAGCTGCGCCGGGGCTGAATCTTTCAACAAGACAACGACCTGAAACACTGCTCAAAATCCACTAAGGCATTCATGCAGAGGAACAAGTACAACGTTCTGGAATGGCCATCTCAGTCCCCAGACCTGAATATAATTGAAAATCTGTGGTGTGAGTTAAAGAGAGCTGTCCATGCTCGGAAGCCATCAAACCTGAATGAACTAGAGATGTTTTGTAAAGAGGAATGGTCCAAAATACCTTCAACCACAATCCAGACTCTCATTGGAACCTACAGGAAGCGTTTAGAGGCTGTAACTTCTGCAAAAGGCGGATCTACTAAATATTGATTTCATTTCTTTTTTGTGGTGCCCAAATTTATGCACCTGCCTGATTTTGTTTGAACAATTATTGCACACTTTCTGTAAATCCAATAAACTTCATTTCACTTCTCAAATATCACTGTGTGTGTCTCCTATATGATATATTTAACTGACATTTTTTATCGTAACAACCAACGATTTATACAGGAAAATAATGACCATTAACAAGGTTGCCCAAACTTTTGCATCCCACTGTAAATACACACCTTCCAGCTCTGTAGTTTCACATGTGTGAAATAGAAATGTCCATTGCCTTCAAGGAAGCACTGGCTATACTATAAACAAGTAAAGGGTAAAGGGCCTCATCTCCAGGGCCGTGTAAAAATATTTTTAAAGAAGAAGTTAATAAAGTTTTGAATACTACAAAAGGCAGAATGAGAAATTGAGAAAAACAAAAAAAGCTATCTTGCAAAGGTTATTTAACTCAACAACTCAGTAGGACAGGGATACTGAAGTAAAACACAACAAAAGAAACTAATTCTAGTAAGTACAGTAATATAAAAAAGCAATCATAAATTAAGAGATTGCAAAAAAAAATTTTTAATTAGAGCAGTGCAATAACTAAAGATTAATGGGCTAGCATGGGCTCATCTCGTTTAAATCTGAACACAAATGAATGAAATGCTTTATTGAATTATCGACTACAGGCTGAAATTAAGTAAAAATAAAAAGGGTCATGGATTAAAAATAAGAGAAATGCCAAGTTGAGAATAAATGTAACAACAAAGTATAAAATAAAAACTGGATAGAAAACACATTGTCCTTACCAAAGTGTATAAGTGTAATGGCATCTTCTTCAACTGTGTAGATGTTCACAGGGAGTGATGGGAAGAAGAAATTTAAAGAAAACAGGTGTAATCAAGTGCGTCGTTAAGTCCAGTTTGGATTGTAAGGCGGAGCTGAGCGTCATTTGCATAGCAGTGATATGAGAAGCTGTGGGACTCGTTGGCGAGTGCCTGGTGGCTGGACCTTTGACCATGGGGCCCAGCTGGGCTCAGCCCGAAGGAGCAACTTTGTTCCGCTCTCTTGTGGGCCCACCACCTGTAAGAGAGGCCATAGGGGTTGGATGCAATGTGATATGGGTGGTGGCCGAAGGCGGGAACTCTGGCGTTCCGACCCTCAGTTGCCGAAACTGGCTCATGGGACATGGAATGTTACCACTTTGGCGGGGAAGGAGCCTGAACTGGTGCGAGAGGTTGAGAGGTATCAGCTAGATATAGTCGGGCTCACCTCTATGCACAGTCTGGGCTCTGGAACCATTTCTCTTGAGAAAGACTGGACTTTGTTCCACTCTGGAGTTGCTGTGGGTAAAAGGCATCAGGCAGGGGTGGGCTTGCTTATGGCCCCCCGGCTTGAGGCCTGCACGTTGGAGTTCTCCCCGTTGGACGATAGGGTTGCTTCTCTGCGCCTTCGAGTTGGGAGAAGGACTCTGACTGTTGTTTGTGCTTATGCGCCGAACAGCAAGTCAGAGTACCCAGCCTTCTTGGATTCCCTGGAAGAAGCACTGCAAAGCGCAGCTCCTGGAGACTCTATCGTCCTGCTGGGAGACTTGAACGCTCACGTCGGCAATGACAGTGAAACCTGGAGAGGTGTGATTGGGAGGAACGGCCTCTCCAATCTAAACTCGAGTTTTGTTCAGTTGTTAAACTTCTGTGCTGGTCATGGATTGTCCATAATGAACACCATGTTCGAGCATAAGGGTGTCCATAAGTGCTGAAGATACCAAGAGCCTGAGGTCGCAGCTCGATAATCGACTTTGTAATCGTGTCATTGGATCTGCAACCTTATGTCTTGAACACTCAGGTGAAGAGAGGGGCTGAGCTGTCAACTGATCACCACCAGGTGGTAAGTTGGATCAGATGGGAGGAGAGGCTGCCGGACAGACCAGGCAGACCCAAACATATAATGAGGGTATGCTGGGAACATCTGGCAGAGGAACCGGTCAGAAAGATCTTTAACTGCCACCTCCGGCAGAACTTCAACCTCATTCCGAGGGAGGCGAAGGATATTGAGTCTGAATGGGCCATGTTCCAAACCTCCATTGTAGAAGCAGCAGAATGGATCTGTGGCTGCAAGGTTGTCGGTGCCTCTCATGGCGGCAGTCCACGAACCCAGTGGTGGACACCTAAGTTAAAGAAAGAGTCCTATTTGGTCTGGTTGACTAGTGGGACTCCAGAGGCAGCTGAGGGGTACCGGCGGGCCAAGTGTGTGCCAGCATCGGCAGTTACAAGAGGCAAAAACTCGGGCATGGGAAGAGTTTGGGGAAGCCATGGAAAATGACTTTCTGTCGGCACCGAGAAGGTTCTGGCAAACTATCAAGCACCTTAGTAGGGTGCTGTGTACGGTGGAGATGGGGCCCTGCTGACTTAAACTGCAGACGTTATTGACCGGTGGAAGGAATACTTCGAGGATCTTCTCAATCCCACCAGCATGTCTTCCTTAGAGGAAGCAGAGCTGGAGGACTCCGGGGGTGGGCCCATCCATATCAGGGAACGAGGTCACCGAGGTAGTTAAAAAGCTCAGAGATGACGAGGTTCACCCAGGGTTCATCAAGGCTCTGGATGTTGTGAGGCTGTTGTGGTTGACACATCTCTGCAACATCGCATGGACATCGGGGGCAGTGCCTCTGGATTAGCAAACCGGGGTGGTGGTCCCCCCTTTTAAGAAGGGTGACCGGAGGATGTGCTTCAACTATAGGGGGATCACACTCCACAGCCTCCCCAGTAAGGTCTATTCAAGGTTGCTGGAGAAAAGAGTTCGGTCGATGATCGAATCTCGGATTCAAGAGGAACAATGCGGATTCCGTCCAGGCCGTGGAACACTGGACCAGCTCTACACCCTGGCCGGGATCCTGGAGAGGGCATGGGAGTTTGCCCAACCAGTCCACATGTGTTTTGTGGATTTATAGAAGGCATTCGACCGTGTCCCACGAAGCATCCTGTGGGGTGTACTCCAAGAGTACGGGGTATAAGGCTCGTTGTTATGAGCCATTCAGTCCCTGTACAGGAGGAGCAGGAGCTTTGTCCGCATTGCCGGTAATAAGTCAAACTCATTTCCTGTTGAGGTTAGACTCCACCAAGGCTGCCCTTTGTCACTGATTCTGTTCATAAATTTTATGGACAGAATTTCTAGGCACAGCCAAGGAGCGGAGGGGGTCTGGTTCGGTGACCTCAGAATCTCATCTCTGCTATTTGCAGATGACATTGTTCTGTTGGCTTCATTGGACAGTGACCTCCAGCTCTCACTGGAGCGGTTCACAGCCGAGTGTGAAGCAGCGGGGATAAGAGTCAACACCTCTAAATCCGAGGCCATGGTTCTCTGCCGGAAAAGGGTGGAATGCTCTCACTGGGTTGGGAACACATTACTGCCTCAAGTGGTGGAGTTCAAGTATCTTGTTTACAAATGAGGGAAGAATGGAGTGGGAGGTTGACAGATGGATCGATGTGGCATCAGCAGTAATGCGGGCTCTGCAACGGTCCATCGTGGTGAAGAGAGAGCTGAGCCAAAAGGCGAGGCTGTCGATTTACCAGTCGATCTATGTTCCTACCCTCACCTATGGCCACAAGCTTTAGGAAGTGACCGAAAGAGCAAGATGACGGATACAAGAGGCCGAAATGAGTTTTCTCAGCAGGGTGGCTGGACTTTCCCTTAGGGACAGGGTGAGGAGTTCAATTATCCAGGAGAGACTCAGAGTAGAGTTGCTGCTCCTCCACATTGAGAGGAGTCAGTTGAGGTGGTTCGGGGGTCTGGTCAGGATGCCCACTGGACACCTTCCTGGGAGGTGTTCTGGGCATGTCCCACTGGACGAAGGCCACGGGGCAGACCCAGGATACGCTGGAGGGATTATATCTCCCAGCTGGCCTGGGAACACGTCGGGGTCCCCCCAGAGGAGCTGGAGAAGGTGGCCAGGGAGAGGGAGGTCTGCGGTTCCCTGCTTAGGCTGCTGCCCCTGCGACCCGACCTCAGATGAGCAGTGGACAATGGATGGATGGGACTTGCTGTGCAAGGACTTTGACACCATTCCACTCCACAACACCCACTGGGGTCTTCCCCACAAGTGAAAGCAAACCCTGTGAAGCCTAGGCTGGAGAGGGAAAACAAAGAGGATCTGATGGTTTACCATGTTCAAAGCAAATAATAGGTCAAGAAGAATGAAAAGAGATGACATGGTATTACATCTAGCTAGTGGTAGTGTGTCGACAATAGTCAGCAGAGTCATCTTGGAAGAATGAACCCTCCTGAAACTGTACTGTTTCGGACTAAGCAGAACATTCTGTAAGAGGAAAGAAGAGACTTGGGTAAAGACAGTACATATAATACTTTTAGAAAAAAAAAGGAAAGAAGAGAGAGAGTGAAAACACTCATGCTCCTCACACTAGTCTGAACTTAGTCTTTTATCTCCTCAGTCACAAGGCACTTCTAAACCAAGTGGCCTCTATTTAGAAGCCTTTACCTGAATTTGGTTTAGTAGTTACTGCTGAAGCCTCATGGATCCAGTGTTCTGAGTTCAAGTCCTGTGCTTGGTCTTGTTCAGTGGGGAGCTTGCATGTTCTGCCTATGCCCTGATAGGTGAATTGATGCTTCAAAATTGGCAACAGTATAGCGGGGCCACATAGTTAGTGTTAAATGTCAGTTCTGAGTGCGTCTCGTTTCATTGTCCCATTTGCTGTTTGTATGTGTATCAGTTAATGCCGTCCCCGAAAAGGAGGACGGATGATGGAAGGAGACCACAGCCGCAAACCTGGAAAACACCTGTTCTTAATTAATCAATCACAACCGTCACATAGACTATTTAACTAATCAGGAAGGAGAAGAGAAGGAGAGAGGGAAGGAGAGAAGAAGGAGAAAGGAGACCATTTTGTTTGAACCACGTTTCAACTTACTTGCTGTTTTTTCACATCGCGCCTTTTCACCAGTTTGCTTTTCATTTTGCCGGACTGTCTTTCAACCTCCATCTGCTGAGACCCCGGGGTCGATTCGCCATCCACCATACGCCGAGGAATCACGGTGAGGTTGCTCCAGTCGCCGGGAAAATCAAACAATGCATTTACCGCTAGTTCAGTCATCCGTATTCAGGACATTTTTATTATCGGACTCAAGTTCACAATCATTCAGTTTATCAGTCATTTTGTTATTCGTGTTGTGTGTTATATGTTACGGGGCAAGGGAGGGTTTTTGTTGTATTTATATTTGGTGGTGTCTTGTTGTTGCTGGGGTGGAGAGATATTTATATCTGCCTTCTGTTTTTTGCATGTCTTGTTTCATTTAATTCGTTTAATTTTACATCCTGTTTTTGTGTACTTACATTTACACCGTCGATTGTGGGGAAAAGTTTAATTGGTTAGAAGTACAGCTTGATAGTTAGATTATTTCTTAGTAAATTATCCAGGCCACAGGTGTAGCTGCCGGCTGGGTAAAGGGGTCGGCCGTTACAACAGTGTGAAAATGTTATTATGGTAACATCATCATTTTCTGGCTGCATTTGTTTTGCAATGAATGGTGCCATTTTCTATATTTTTTGGTTACTATGATGCTATTTGGTTGCTGGGAATATGATGTCCTATTTGAACATAATAATGCGTTAATAGGCCCTGTAATGGACTGGTGTCCTATCCAAGACTGGTTTTTGGCTTGCACCCAAAGTTGTCTCTGACCCTCCACACACCTGAATGGGAATTTGAGACTGAAATATAATGTGCTACATTTCAAGCTTGTTTTTTTTTAGTCATGGACTCCACAAGATGTTTGAAAGTGACATAGATATGCAGTTCCACATCAACTACAATGTGTCCCACAGTGGTCTAGTATTGTCTCTCTACTCAGAAAGTCTGATTTCATCTTATCCCTCAAATGCTTCCCTGGACTGAGCCTAGATGATAGAAAATGTCAGCACTATTATTTTATTTCAGTATCAACTTTCTGGAATGATGAATGGGACGTAGGAAGATGAATGACTAGATTTTGATAAGATAGATGAGAAGATAGATATTTCAAGGCATTGCTTTTATGACCTCACTTTACTTTAAAAGGTCATGTGGAGAAATAAACAGGAGGTGGATCATTTCCATCTTCAGTTTGCACCCACATGATCTGTAGATTTATAGACAACACTGACATTTCACATGGAATCTTACCAAAACAGGGATTTGACATGTCTAGTAGGTTATGATGTAGCAATTTCAATCATTATATCATTATCAAAACTCAAGATTAAACGTTTTATCAAAAACAAATAACATAACTTTCTCAAACTCATTAAATCTAATTCAGAGTTGCTGGGTCTCCAAACCTGTTCCAACAGCATTGGGTACAAGACAAGAACCAACCCTGGATGGGGTATCAGTCTATTGCAAGTTCTATTCACTCACAAACGCACACACTCACTCACATCTACATAAGGCCAATGTTGGTGGGAAAACTGGAGTACATGGAGGAAACCCTCGCAAGTAACACTGACCGAGTGCAAAATCTGAATCTGGAATGTTATATTTTGTGAATGGCTATTAGTAAATATACACCAAAGACATGCCATTTTCCATTTTCTCTTAAATTAGGAATAATTTGATTTCATTTTTTTTGGTTAACATGATGGTGCTATAATTAGTATTGTTAACTCGCAGCTCTAGAACACTGGGTCCAAATCCTATTGTGGTCACTAAGTATTGTCACACACGTGCCTTAGGAGGCAGCCAACAAGCCCAGAGGTGAGAGAAAGTTCACGAGAGAAAGGGGCTGTATTGGGTATTAACGCCTCCCTCCCTTTTTCATCAGAATTCATGAAGAAAAACAGTAAACAAGCTTACTCACCGATTCTCCTGGATTCCCAAAATGGCTCCTATTCCTGCTCGTCATTTCCACCTCCGACTCCCAAAGACAATGTCACTTTCCGGACACTCATTGATAACATCACTTCTGGTCTCCTCTTGATGATGTCACTTACGATCTCACAGTTATGACGACATTTCCACTAATACTTCCTTCCATTTGCCATTTTGTATTAAGTCCACCTTCCACTGTCATGTATTATCAATTGTTATGCATTTGATCAACCTTTTTGCAACTTTTTTGTTGAAGATCATTGAACATTATAAGGGGACAACTGTATTTTCGTACAGTGTGGAGTTTCCAAATTCTCCTAGTGTTTGTGTGAGCTTTTATCTGGGTGCAATAGTTCTTATCCCACATACCAAAGACATGTAAGTTACGTTCTTGCAATGAGCTTTTGTCCTGTACTGTAGATTGATTTTTCCTTGTCTTATCACTAATCCAGTTAAATTAGATAGGTTTGATATTAAATTGTTGAAATGCATGGGTTCTTCAGTCACTGTGACAAATTGACATAACACTTGTAACAGAAAGAGAAGACAACGATAAAGAGTTGGGATGGAGGGGGTGAGATTAAAAAATACACACAAAATATTGCAGAGTCATCTCTATAGACCTAAGTTCAAGACAGAACTGTTCCAAGATGGTGGAGCTTCCATGTTTTGGGCCTTTCAGACAGGAAGAGGCAGATCTAAGTGGACAGACACCAGAAGTGACATCAGATGTGTCCTAGCCATCAATCAACCAGTCTACAGAGGGAGAAAGAGAGAGAGAGACATTAGGTTACAATGGTAAAACCAGGAGCGGTGGTAGAACTGCAGTCACTAGAGCCCTTTGGCTCTTCCCTATGTGCACATGAACAATTCCCAGAACTGGATTAGGTAGCCAATTGGCCCAGGTCTCCAGAACATTGCCTCTGAACTGACTTTATAAATGATTCCATGGACAGCTAGAGGTTTATTTGTCCAGGAATGCTGCTTTTCCTTTTCTTCATTGTCAACTGGTCATATCTGAACAGTAGTCTTAATGAAATTATAATCATTTGTTTTGTTAACCCATCAGAAATTACTGTTTTATTTACTGAAGGCTTATCCTAATCTGTATTTTAGGGTGTTCATCATGTAATTTGTAAAATTTCTAATTTGTATTTTAGCCGTAAGCTTGTTGCAAAGCTGTAAACACAAAATTTGTGTTTATTAACCACGATTACCTTTTTTATGGTAAAAAAAGCACAACCCACAAGTTTTTCTTCTCCCAATAACTCTCTGACCACCACACTGCCCTACTCCAGTCAAGTGTTGCCTCTCAACCACCCAGCTCTGACTCGCCTGAATAATGGAGCACGGTTCCTTTTATTAACAGGGCAAGTGCCCGATGGAAGTACTTCCAGGTCATATGGAAGTCCATAATAGGGAGCAAGTCTCCCTACAGCGCCCTCTCATGGTACCCAGAGACCCCAGCAGGGCTGCTCTGCCGGACTACATATCCTGTGTGGCGAGTGGCTGAGGGTGGTACCCAGCCAGAATGACCAGGAGGACCGTAGGAGGGCTTGCGCCTCCTCCAGACCACGAGGGGGGACCACCCTAGTGGCTTTGGCAACCATGGGAACGGAGCTTGGAAGCTCAACCCTATAGGGGCCTGTGGTCACCACCAGGGGGCGCCCCAATGCCTGAGGAGCCCTGGCCCTCAGCACTTCCGCCACACCCAGAAGTGCCGGGGGGAAGAAGACCAGGGACACCTGGAGTGCTTCTGGATGTGCAGCTGGTACTTCTGCCACACTAAGGAGTGCAGGCGAAAGATTATTGGGAGGCACCTGGAACACATCCGGGTGATTATAAAAGGGGCTGCTTCCCTCCATTCAGGGGCTTGAGTCGGGAGCGGAGAACGACAGAGCTCGGGAGGAGAGGAAAGGAGGCGGCCTGAAGAGAGAAAGGCATTGTGTGAAGCTTGGACTTTGGGGGAGTTTTGGGGTTGTGTATGTTTCACTTGTGTAAATAATGTATAATAAATGTGTGTTGGGTGAACCATCGCTGTCTGCCCGTCTGTGTCCGGGCCATGTTCCACACCTGGCATGCCCTGCTGGTTCCTTATGGTACACCTAACTCGAGGGCTGCTGCCATCTAGCGTGTTGGGGGAATAAAAAACCTCCATCTACATTTTCTCTTTTAATGGGCTGTCCATCCACCTTTTCTGATTCTTCCTTCCAGGTCTATTCCCTTTCCTGATGTCCGTTGGCAATTACAGATATTGTGTAATTATATAATAGCATTTTAGTAACTCAGTTCATCTCTAGATTAGAATCAATTTCGTTTTATTAAGTTTTTGTTATTGAGGTGTCATGTGCTTTTCTTGTTTTGATTTGTCACAAGTAACTGAGATCCATTGCCTAGACATTGAAGGGATTCTCTTCAGAATCTTAAAAAGTGTGTAATGGCAGAAATTAGGCCTGCACGGCTAAATTGCTCACACTAAAAGAACTCCTAATGTTAAAGTAAAATTTGGAAGTGCATCTATTGGAACATTGTTGTAACCTGTACCCTTTGAAGTGTTTGTTCAACATTTGCGATTCTGTGGTTTGCCTGCTGTAGATGAACCCTATAGTCAAGTGAATCAGGGTGCATGGGGTCCATGCTGCAAATGGCACTTCAGGAGGAAGACTTTCTGATATTTAAAAGTCATTTTTCCTTGTTATATTAATTCTGATTTTCCTGCTTGGATATAAAAAGTGGGTCTCATACTTCACTGCCTACACTGTCGTAACCATTTAGCTATGTATGAAATGGTTTATTAATTTGTGGCTTTTATTGATCAGAAACCCCCTATTTGCTTGATTTTTACCTCATTAACTGCCCAGTTAAACTCATTTAATGTACTTATTAGTAAGTTAAGATACTCTGAGATACTTGTGTTGTGTTACTTATGGTAATATATTTATCCCTATCTCACCTAAAAGCCTGGAGAAATCAATACAACAAAGCACTTTTTTCTTTGTTTATTTTACCTTGGAATGCGTATCCTTAGATATCACTGTTCTCCCTTCCAAAGCATGCCTTTAAAAGCAGCTCATTAGCCCATGACAACCTGCCGATAGGGAATCAAGGAGCAGAATCCTGTCCAGGTTTCTGTAGCCATGGGGCGATGCTGCCAGTTACCATGCAACCGTGCAAGACGTTGAATCTCAAGCTGCCTTTTTTCACCTCTTGAAAGAATGCCAGTGCTTTTTTTAATGCAAAATCAGTGCTACATGCTTTATCATTTGTTGATGTAAAACAACGTGTGTTTAAAGGTAAAAGTTCTTCTCAAGTTTTGGATATAAACAATTATGCTCACATCACATTGTATTAGATCTATAAACCCAAAGTAGGGCAGTACAGGATAAGCGATGAAGACACAGAGAGTATTGCATAAAGATGTCTACTTACTGGACAGAGTTAAAGAAATTTAAGGGTCACTCATGGTGAAGGGAAAGCTAGTCCATTGTATGGCACACACTCATACTCAGTTTGGAGCCACCAATGAACCTGAAACATACAACCTTGAGTATAAAACACAGATAGAGGTGAGTTTGCAAAATCCACACAGACTGTTTTTGAACCCAATTTGATATAACTTTGAGGCAGAATTGCTAACCACTGCATGACCTGGATTAAACAAATTAAAAATAGGATTTGATTAGCCAAGCAAATAATGATTGTTAGTTAGTTCCCTAACAGCATCCACCTCTGCTCCTCTCATTCACCCTTCACAAAATGCTAGTCTCCTGATTTCCATCCATCCATTATCCAACCCACTATATCCTAACTACAGGGTCCCGGGGGTCTGCTGGAGCCAATCCCAGCCAACACAGGACGCAAGCCAGGAAACAAACACCAGGCAGGGTGCCAGCCCGCCGCAGGACGGTCCCCTGATTTGATACATCAAAAAGCAGAGCATGCATTTAAGCATGCATTGTACAACAGATAGAATAATAGTAATGTAATTCAATCCATTTTTTAAGAACATGAGGTTAACCAACAAGACAAGAAAATTCAGTCCCCAAAATTTGTTTGGTTTGCTAATAGCGGACTTGTTCCCATGTCTCATTTAGATACTTTTTTAAAAAAATGTCAAGGTTTCTCTTCATTCTTTGTTCCAGCTTCCTATGAAACCTTGCCTGAAAAAGAATTTCATAGATTCATTCTTAAAAGCAACCCCCTTAATTTGGACCAGTGTTAACAGGTACGTTATTCCCCATTTAATCAAAAGAATTCAGCTGGATTAACTTTATGATGCTTTTGGGAGTTTTAAATACCTGAATTAGGTCCTCATGTGGCCTTCTTTGCTACCAGACTGAAGAGTTTTGATTTCCTTAGCCTTTCAAAATGTCAACTTTATTCTTATAAAGCATACTTCCATTTATTAACTAATTATAAAACACATTTAATTAAAGCCTAGAATAAAATGTAACAAAAACTTAAAATATACTGTAGAAATAGTGATAGATGAACATGTGTCTGTGATTCATTCCTACTTTGGGGCCTGATGCTACCAATGAATTTCCCTGTTTAGTACAATGTCTTAAGTATAGAAAGGAAAGTAATGCACAATAGTGCAATAGAAAACAGTAAGTAATGGTTGCTGCTGATAGAGATTAATGCTGCTCAGTAAAGCAGGTCTGGTGTGGTGGTACTCCATCGAGTGGTCAGCTCTGGCGCAAGTGAGACCCCATTTTTTTGGTGACAGACAGCTTTTATAGGACTCCAGCTGGAAGGACTGGAGTCAGTTCTCCTCATGGGTCAACTTCTTGGTGCTGTGAATGAGAAAGATGATGATAACGTTAGAGACAGCGCCCCCTTCTATCCAAGAGTGGGAGTAAATACCTCCGATGAACCTGTAAGGTGACCTTCCGATATGCATGTGTGACACTACTGAAATTGAACATAAAATGTATTTTATTTTCAAATATTTAATAAAGGAGATAAAAAAAATATCTTAAAGAAACGAACATCCATTTTACATGTAATAAAATAACAACCAAAAATATCTGCACCATAACATCTATCTATAGTTCTAATCCAGCGCTGTATGGTGCAGATTTCTGAAAGATGAATAAAGGAGAGCCTGTGTAAACCAACAAGCAAGGAGCAGCACCTCATTAAAACTGGCCAAAAAAAAAATTACTGTACACATATATTTATGTTCCACTGTACCTCTTTTTAACAGAATCTCTGCAAACACAGGTAAAATGTCTCAAAAGTCCCCTTTTTTCCATCCATCCATTATCCAACCCACTATATCCTAACTACAGAGTCACGGGGGTCTGCTGGAGCCAATTCCAGCCAACATAGGGCACAAGGCAGGAAACAAACCCCAGACAGGGTGCCAGCCCACCACAGTATTTGTAATCACTGACCTTGAATTAAAAATTAAAAATAACTTAAGGTAGGGGTGTCAAACTCAATTTTATTGGAAACAAGTTACCTACTGTATGTGCCTAAAGGGTCACCAGAAGACATTCAACAGGGGACAAAAGTCCTTCTAGTCACACCCTTTGTGAGAGACTTATAAAAGGCAGATGTTGGTGGATGCTGACACCCCATACAACATGCACTCTGTCTGTGTACTTCACAAGGAGAATAAAGACTGGGGTAGATATGAGGTCCATTAGAGACTCAAAACTATTCAATCCAAGTCAACCTTGGCTTTCACAACAAAAATACCATATATTGAAGTAAATATATCCAAAATAGGTGGAAGGACACCCATCACATTGGTGTCCTGTTTCTTAGTTTGCTGAGCACTCACTGCAGTTGTCTCTATTTATAATATATACATTGTCACACGTGTGAGTAGGAGGCAGCTAAAGGGCCTGAGTAAGTGTAATGAAACATCTGACCAGGGGGTGGTGGATTGCGCTGACTGTCTTTCTCAGTTCCCTACAGACCTTTCCCGGGAAATCCTGCAAGGTTCCGACGGCCCCTTTGATGACATCACTTCCAAAGCCGGCCCTTTTGATGATGTCACTTCCGAAGTCGGCCCCTTTAGCTGACGTCACTTCTGGTTCCAGCCATTTTGATGACATCAGTTCCTCTCCAGGCCTTTAAAGCCTCCATCTTGGGCTGCTATAGCCAGTTCTAGTTTAGACTCTGTGAGATGCACATCGTATTTCTGATACAACAAACCCTTTTGCAGCTGAGAAAAACAATATATGGGTGGCTGCCCCAAACCTTTATGATGTCTTTGGTGTATTATTATCACAACATACATACAGAGTCTATAAAAAGGAATCATTCTCTTGGATGTTTTCACATATAATTATTATCTATACTAATAAAAGGCAAAGCCCTCACTCACTCACTCACTCACTCACTCACTCACTCACTCACTCACTCACTCACTCATTCACTCACTCACTCACTCACTCATCACTAATTCTCCAACTTCCCGTGTGGGTGGAAGGCTGAAATTTGGCAGGTTCATTCCTTACAGCTTCCTTACAAAAATTGGGCAGGTTTCATTTCGAAATTCTACGCGTAATGGTCATAACTGGAAGCTGTTTTTCTCCATTTACTGTAATGGAGATGAGCTTGAACGCTGTGGGGGCGGAGTTTCGTGTGACATCATCACGCCTCCCACGTAATCACGCAGTACATAGAAAATCAGGAAGACCTCCAAAAAGCGCTGAAGAAAACATGCATTATATAATTGAGAAGGCAGCGAAACAATAAGAAGCGAGCGAGTGACATATACAACCATATTCATGAGTTCTGCTACTTCGGAAACAAAGCACGATGTAAACCTACACTTTAAATTAAGTTCATAGACAGGCTGCGCTGGCGTTTGTAATTTAGTGCCTACCCATGTAAGGCCGTCCATCAGTGGCAATCCAATAGCAAACTCCCACTAAATATTCACGGGTTAAGGACTGTGCTTATGCAGAGGAAGATGAGATGGTCAGCGTGGTGTTTGGCACAAACTCAGCGAAACTGCGAGAGAAAGTTTTAAGTGCCAGGACTAAGGTAACATTAAATACAGCCATGGACATAGCACGAGATGGCACCAGCACAGCTGGGAACCTTCGATGCATGTACACCGAGTGGCTCACGTGAACTGACGAGTGCACAGATAAAAGCAACAGTTCCAAAGAGCTGAACAAAACCGAATTACACAATTGAAAAGGCAGCAAAAAATATGAAGCGTCTGATACATACAAGCATATTCATAAATGCTGCTACTGTGGAAACAAAGCACACGGTGGAAAAAGTCAATGTCCCGCTAAAGGAAGACAGTGTAAAAAACCCGTGCATGCAGTGTGTCAGGTCTCGGATAAAGAAGAAGACGAGCTGTTTATTGATGCAGTAAGAAACGAATCGATGAATGAAACCTGTCATCTTTACAACGATTGACAAACACGGAATGTAACTTGAACACAACACATCCTACAAATACGAACCTGATTGAAAGAAATAATGATAATCAAATCCTTGATGACAGCAACACTCAGTAACACTCACAAAACAAATACTGTATATTGACAGTCATGTTACGTTATTTTTAAAATGTTCCCTTTTCTTTTTCTAGCTTTTTTAACACACTACTTCTCCGCTGCGATACGCGGGTATATATATATGTATATATATATATATCCCGATCTACATACTCGAATAATGGATACTTTATTCGCCATCAATGATTGTTTTGGTAAAGCCATACTCAGTGTATTCATTAGATGAACGGTAAAAAAGTAAGAGCGAGGGGAGGATGACTTATTGAGGCATGCAGGCTGTAGTGCGCCAACTCTATCTGAATTGCGATCACATTTGAAAAATATATCTTTTCAAGTTCTATGTAGTCCATATGTGTCAAACGCAAGGCCGCGGGCCACATCCGGCCCGGCGTGTAATTATATCCAGCCCGCGAGATCATTTTATATACTGTATTATTGTTATTAATGGCCCGGTATATGAAGCGCTGGTAACACAATAAACTACAGATCCCATAATGCAGCGCTTCAGCTGCCTTGCGAACACTTACGCGTTAATCAAGTCTAGCTTATGATGCTGCAAGTTATTGCGAAGCTAGCTCACACGATGCTGAAGAGAAAAGTTGATTCTGAAAATAGAGCCTTTAAAACCGATGGGAGGCTGAGTATATGTTTACTGAACCCGTGTGTCTCATTTGTGGAGCTAATGTGGCTGTAATTACAGAATTTAATCTAAGACGGCACTATGAGACAAAACATCAGGGAGTTCTGTGTTGTGGAGATTCTCAGGATGGATTGCAGGTGCTCATCAGTGAGGCTGAAAGACCTGAATGCAATGCAGAAGATACAGAAAGCAGAAGAATTAAATAAGAATCTGACACCAGCGGACGTTTTACCCGTGCACAATCACAAAGTGATTTCAAGTGAAGTTGCTTTTATGGGAGACACAAATGCACCAGTGCAACTTTCCCTGTTGCCAAGTAATGTTAAACCAAGTCGTCACTACGGTGTTCCCAAATCGCACTTTGCTGATAAACCGGCGCACTGAGTTTGCACGGCGCTTTGGTGACTTTGAAGAACAAAAAGTCCGTCTACATGCGGCTCGAACCTTGTGCATGTTTGGTAGCACATATCTGTGTGAGAAGCTCTTCTCAGTGATAAAGACTAACAAAACAGCACACAGGAGTCGCCTCACTGATGAGCACCTGCAATCCATCCTGAGAATCTCCACAACACAGAACCTCACACCAAACAGAAACGAACCTGTTGCCAAAAATAGATGCCAGGCGTCCAGCTCTAAAATGACATATGAGCAAAGACAACTTAATGATTTGATTTGTTATTGCTGAAAGGAACACATTTTATTTATATTTCCAGGTTTTGTTATGCAGCATGTTCATATTTGAATTTGTATAATTTTGAAAGGATATATTTTTATGGAGAGCAAAATCTTTTGGGATATTTAAAATCTAAGTTTATTTTTATATAAATTTACATAAGAGTAAAGAAATTTGAATGTTTGTTCTTTTAAGTTATTTAAGGTTTGAGTTGATTTATTCACAAATAATATTCCTGTCTGTTTTTACCATTCCTACCAAAGATATTTCTGTCGACTAAATAAAAATTCCTTCTATTTAAAATTTAAATAGAACTTGAACAAATACGATAGTTCATAATATCCACGCAGACTTGCGTAAGAGCGGGAGTTATCCGTTTTAGCAAGCAGCGTATTGCACTGATACGAAATAGCTGTGTGTGTATATGTGTAGATATGTATGTATATGTATATATATGTTTATATATGTGTGTGTGTATGTATATATATATATGTGTGTGTATATATATGTGTGTATGTATGTATGTGTGTATGTATATGTATGTGTATATATGTAGATATATATGTATGTATATATGTGTATGTGTATATATGTGTATATGTATAGATATGTATATATATATGTTTATGTGTGTGTGTGTAAATATATATATACAGTGATCCCTTGCTGTATCGCGCTTTGACTTCAGGGTTTTGCTCTATCATGGATTTTATATGTAAGCATATGTAAATGTATATTTGGATTTTTCGCTGATTCACGGATTTCTGCGGACAATGGGTCTTTTAATTTATGGTACATGCTTCCTCAGTTTGTTTGCCCGGTTGATTTCATACAAGGGACGCTATTGGCGGATGGCTTAGAAGCTACCCAATCAGAGCACGTATTACATATTAACTAAAACTCCTCAATGCTATAAGATATGCCTCCTGCGCGGTGCTCGATTGTTTGCTTGTCTCTGCCTCTATCTCACCCTCTCTGACATTCTCTGCCTGGCGGAGGGTGTGAGCAGAGGTGCTGTTTGCACAGAAGCTGTTTGCCTAGTGGATACGGACGATCCTCTAAGAAATGCCGCTTTATCGAGGTGCGTCCAAAAGCACACTTATTGATTTTTTGATTGTTTGCTTTAATCTCGCTCTCTCTCTCTCTCTCTGACGTTCTCTGCGCTTGACGGAGGAGATGTGAGCAGAGGGCTTTTTGCACAGAGGCTGTTTGCTTAGAAGATAGGACGCTCCTGTAAAAAATGCTGAAAGGCTACCTTCGCATTGATCCCTTCATTGCCGCTGCTTTATCGCTGGTGCTTGCATACTTAAAAGCGCAACAGCCCTATTGATTTTTCATTGTTTACTTTACTCTCTCTCTGACATTCTCCGCTCCTTACGCGCACTTTGAAGAGGAAGATATGTTTGCATTCTTTTAATTGTGAGAAAGAACTGTCATCTCTGTCTTGTCATGGAGCACAGTTTAAACTTTTGACTAAAGGGTGTTATTTCATGTCTAGAGGGTTCTAATAATGTTAAAAAGCGTATTTAGAAGGTCGTAAACAGGTTTTCTATGCTCTAACTGCGAAAATATTAGATTTATAAATAAAGAATCCTACTTCGTGGAAATTCATTTATCTGTCTGGAGCGGATTAACGCGATAAACAAGGGTTTACTGTATAACTGTGCGGAGAATATTTATAAACAGTGTGGAAGAGTTTCTAAGGGCTTAAAATATATAAAAATAATCATACAAACATATGGTTTCTACTTCGCGATTTTCACCTATCGCGGGGGGTTCTGGAACGCAACCCCCGCGATCGAGGAGGGATTACTGTATATGACAACAACACTCATCACTCACAACAGTGATAAAACAATTACATTGACAATCATGTTACGTTATTTTCAAAATGTTTCCTTTTCTTTTTCATTGCTTCTTCAACACACTACTTCTCCGCTGCGAAGCGCGGGTATTTTGCTAGTACATTATTAAATCAGAGTGGATTTATTTGGTTTTTTTGACATTGATCAACAGAAAAAGACTATTTAATGTCAAAGTAAAAACAGATTTCTAAAAAGTGGTCTGTTATTTACAAGTATAAGGCACAAAATGACTGATCATACAAATGTTCACCCCTTCAAGTCAGTATTTAGCTAGGTTCATTGTTGGCAGCCCTGGCAAGCTTGAATATGTGTGTACATGACCGTTTATCAGCTTTACCCATCTGGATACAACAATTCTTCCCCATTCATCTTAGTAACACTGCTCAAGATCTGTCAGATGGCATGGGAATTGTGAGTGAACAGCCTAAATTCTCAATGGTATTGAGATCTGGAATCTGACTCTACCACTGCAGAACATGGTTGTTTTAAGCCATTCCTGTGAAGCTTTGGCTTTGTGCTTGAGGTCATTGTCTTGCTGAAAAACAGATCAGGTTTCTTGCATACTAGATTAGGTTTTACTCTCGGATTTTCCTGTATTTTGCTGCATTCATTTTACTTTTTACCTTTACATGCCATCCAAAGCCTGCTGCAGAGAAACATCTCCACAACATGATAGTGTGCTTTTGTTAAGGTGCAGCGTGTGGCTTACAGCAAATATGGCATTTATTGTGATAGCCAAAAAGCCCAATTTGGGTCTCATCTGACCCTAGCCGCGTTTGACAGTGGACACCATTGTATTCTGGCAAACTCAAGCAGAGATGTCATGTGGGTTTTTAGTCTTTCCTCCTCTCCTATTAAGCTGTGACTAGTGACTCATGTGGGCAACAGATACTATATGTCTGTTCAATCCTATTCACTGTAGTATGTCACTCCTTCAGAATTATCTTAAGTGTCTTAGTGGCCTCCTTCATTAGTCTTTTTCTTAGACGATCACTCAGTTTTCATGGACAGTCTGCTCTAAGCAGATTTACAGATATGCCATACTCTTCTCACTTCCTAATGATTGATTTGATTAGACTCCAAAGCATATACCGTAACTTGGATATATTTTTGTATCTGTTTTCATTCGGCTTTTCACAGAGTTTCTTGGAGTGTTCTTTTGTATTTGTTTTGTTGGCTGTGCTATAATACTGACTCACCACAACTCAGACCTCACAGATAAGCTGCATTTATACTACAGTCATTTGAAACTCCTTGACTACTGGCAGGTTTTCTCCATTTAACTAACTATGTGACATCTAAAACCAACTGGCTGCATCAGTGCTTATTTAGGTGCGTCATATTAAAGACAATGAATTTGTATGTCATCAAGTGAATTATTGTTTAATATTTATAATTCATTTAGACCACTTTGCCAAGATCTGTTTTCATTTAGACATTAAAGAGCCTTTTTCTGTTGATCACTGTCAAAAAAGCCAAGTTAAATCCACAGTCATTCATGTTGCATAACAATAAAATGTGAAATTTTCTAAGGTGTTTTATAGGCATTGCACGTACTATATATACACAGACATACAAGACCTCTGTGAACTTCCTGCAGGCTACAAATGAACCAGTTTGCAGTGGCTGCAAATAGACTCTGCCGTGAAAACCCCACCAGGGTAATAATAAATTAAAATTTGAGGGAGCAAGTATGTTATCTATATTGCTAACTGACTTGTGTGTATAGTAAATTCAATTTGCTCTTCTCATTTGACACCATTAAAATTGCAGGGTCTTCAAAACATTTTCAAGCAATGTATCTAGTGCTTGGAGCAGAGTGGTGGCCCTCAAGCTAGGGATCTACGCCAGTAATTGGAAGGCTGCCGGTTTGAAACCCATAAATGCCAGAAGAGACTCTACTCCATTGGGCCTCTGAGCAAGGTCCTTAACCTGCAATTGCTCCATCCTGGGTATGACATTAATCTGCATCCAGCCCTGCAAGTAGGTCCTCCAACTTACAGGGAAAACTTGGGGGTTGGTGGCAGGAATGGCACTCCAGCCACCATAAAAACCTTACACTGTTCCAGTGTGGGGCTGAGGTGTCACCCACTGCACTCGGGTCCCAATCCAGATGGTTTGACGCGTGGTGGTTTCAGTAACCTCTCTCTCTGTCTAGTGCTTGAGTTATCTTGTTATAATGTGGTGTATTCTTAAAACTTTTGTACAGTTAGTCATATTTTAAAGGTCTATTTTCCAACTAATTAGCCAAAAAATATCATAAAATATTTTTCTCAAACCTGCTTAATCCAATTGAGGTTCACTGGGGTTCAAGGCCTACACCGACAACGTTGGGTACAAGACCAGAGCCAGCCAGGGACAGGTACCTGGACCACACACTCACACAAGTCTAGCTTAATGTTACCAGTTAGCCTATGCTGCACACCTGGAGTACCCAGAGAAAACCTTATGCAGATATTGGGAGAGCAATCTTGGGAGAATAATCTCTGTCAATTAGATATAACATGAAAGCATATTTAAACACATTCAGTCAAATGAAGGGTCGTGGAGAGCAGAGCCTAGACTGACAACATCAGGAACCAGGCCTTTGGAAAAATCCACTTTACCAAGGGAGGATATGTGATTAAGATATGTAAGCAAAACGCATGCAACAACAACAACAACATTTATTTATATAGCACATTTTTATACAAATGCTCAAGTGCTCAAAGTGCTTTACATGATGACGAAAGAGATAAAAGACAAACTAAATAGGAATTAAAATAAGGGAACGCTAATTAACATAGAATAAAAGTATGGCCCGATGGCCATGGAGGGCAGAAAAAACAAAAAAACTCCAGACGGCTAGAGAAAAAAAAATAAAATCTGTAGGGTTTCCAAGCCACGAGACCACCCAGCCCCCTCTAGGCATTCTACCTAGGCATGCAGACAAAGCAAACTCAACTCATATAGTGATTGGGACTGAAATTTGAACCCATGTTCCTGGAACTGTGAAGTAGCAGTGCCCTTTTAAGCAGTTTGTGTATCTATTTGTTCAATTGCTTGTTAAAGCTGGTGCCCAATGACATTAAAAGCAGTGACAAAATCCTGATTAGGTTGCTGGTCTGTTACCTTCTGACACGAAAGTTCAAGACTAATTTCTATCCCTAAGGCTGTAGGGGGAAATCAGAGCATGCAAATTTTACATATTAGGTGTGTGCAATGAATATTTAAACACATAACTCAAGGCAAGTACAATAACCATGCAAGCTACAATACTGCAAATGTTTAGAAAACAAGTTGACTGAATTAGCCACCAGGGGGTGCTGCAGCTCCCCAAACAACTGATATAGACAATCTCTGGATACAAGTCACAGGGAAGAAAGGCTTTTATTGTGGGAAACCCTTCCAGTAAGTGTTTCCCAGCACACAACCACAATTACAAAGCACAGGAACATTCTCTGTCTTTGTCTTCGTTTGTTTTCTTCCTCTCTCTCTCTCTTGATCACTGCATCCTCCTCTCTTTCCAGTAAGCTTCATCTCCTTCTTTCCAACTCTGGCTCCCCAAATTAAGGCAGCGACCCTGTGCACTCTCTCACCCCCCTGGTTCTTCTATGAAAACGTCCTGGCTGGTAAAGGGTACCAGCTGTCCATCACACTGAGTTTATTAAATTTTGATATACTGAACACTTTAGTATGTTTATCCATATGCTAGATAAACTTTGGTTGGGGGCACTCAGTATTAGTTTAAATTCAGTGATGACCTATGTGATGGAGAGATAAAGTCTGCCCTGGCTCCCTGTTCAAGGTTATCTGCATGCATAATGCACTGGAGTGGAGAAGAAGTGATCTCTTTCTCTGTCTGAATTGCTTTTCCCAGAATGTTTCCCAATTTTTTCCTACAAGTGTTTTTTTTATTTTTTTCTTGTTGTCTTAGGCAGTCATTCTAAATATATAAAATTATTTTCGCATTTGAAACAGAAATTACGTATGACCACAACGTGAAATGGAAATTACGTATGACCACAGAACATATTATAATACACTACGTGCGTATGACCAGAATCAGTGTAACTAGTGCTTACATTTTATGCCAAATGTCGACAATCTTGACAAATGCCAGTAGAGGGAATAATGTCCTCATACCACGTATCCCGCTCATCCCTGGGGACATGTCATTTGACTTCAAAAGGCTGCAATTTCTGGTCCGCTTTGCATTTGCAATTACAATAAATAGAGCACAAGGCCAATCACTTAAAATTGTAGGTATCAATTTAGAAAATCCATGCTTCTCCCACGGTCAGTTATATGTAGCGTGCTCTTGAACAGCATAACTAGCGCTTACATTTTATGCCAAATGTTATTGAGACGACAATCTTGACAAATGCTGATAGGGGGATTTGCATTTGAAATGTAAATTACGTATGACCACAGAACATATTATAATACACTACGTGCGTATGACCTAAAACAAAAATCCATGCTCCTCCCACGGTCAGTTATATGTAATGTGTTCTTGGGTGGGTACACCAAGAAATGTATACATTTATGCACCTAATGGGCAAACAAAAAATATAGTTTACCCAAAAGCACTGCAGTAGTAATCAATGTATCTTTACTTCTAAAATGTTAATGTTTTACTGTTTAATAATTTATACGCTTCTTATATGTCTTTCAAATTCCCTTATTGAAATGTTTTACTGTTTAATAATTTATATTATTATTAATAATAATTTAATAATTTATTATTATTATTATCTTATATGTTGTTCAAATTCTTTTATCAAAATGTTTTACTGTTTAATAATTTATATTTATATGCAATGTGCTTCTTATATATTGCTTCATATTCTCATATGATAATGATGTTAATAATGTTGTTTATATTGATTCCTATGTTATTGTAAATGCTCTTTATTTGTTGAAAAATAAAATTGGTAATTAACAAACTTATTTTATAAGTACTGCATTTTATTATTTTCCCTTACACTCAGTGAGGAAAGCCACTGGGTAATCAGTTAGTCTATCTATAAAATAGAGCCCATTAAAGCCCATTGACGCATTGCTTGTGTGATTTTGGACTAGAAATACGCTGTTGCTGTTGATGTTGATCATTTGGTCTGGGCTTCGGCAACTGTAAGCCTGCTGATGGATGGTACTGCCCATCTTGATGTCTGAATGCTGTTGGTAGTAAAAACAATCTTCAGATCCAGTAGTTCCAATAGAATCTAAATACAGTGGTAATGACCAACCTGCAAGTAACAAGACAGGGAAAATGACAATGATACATGAGAAAAAAGCATCACAGGTCTCTGGAGAACAATACACTTTATATTTACTAAAAAATATATATATATAATTTTTGTATCAAAAAAAGCAAATGTAAATCTGGTCTTTCTTCCCTGGTGCAATAGTGTTTTTATTGAAATTGGGCTTCACTGTAAATATGGTTAAAATCCAAACATGACCTTTCCAGTTGTCACCGAGGCAAGACAGTAATGGGCTAATTGTCAATCACAATTGAAAACCTGTCTACTGAGTGAGAAATGGATGCCCTGTCATGCTGTTTCAAAGTCTTCTACTGTACATCCTACTAATCCCCATCTTTCATACTGAATTAAAATGACTCAACTGTAGTTAGAATACAATTGACATGTAACTGTCAGCAGGTTCTTGTTATATTGCAGATTATTTGCTAGGATATCAGATTTCTGACACAAAGTGGCAGGTTTTCACACATGCAACTCAGAAATTCTCATTTGTCTGATGTGGCAATATAAAAGTAATAAAGTAATAAAAAAGTAATAAAAATACACATACAAGTACATACACGGTTGCAGGTAGCCTTATGCTATTGTGGTGTGAATTCAGGAAGCAACATTAAATATGCAGGTACCCATATTCACTTATACCTGTCCAATTCAATTAACCTAAAATGATTATGTTTGATTTGTAGACACAGGAAGACCATGTAATCTCCACAAAGATGTTGACTAGACCTGAACTTCAGCCATAAAATAACAGTGATAGCCACACAGTGTCCAGTAAATCAGAAATAATTATTTCTACAACTATCCATCCATTCCTTTTTAAATTTGAGTATTCTAGTTCAGGGCCCCAGCAGCATCAGATGCAATGCATGAATCAGTCTTGGATTGGGAGTTAGTTCATTGCAGGGCACACAACCATACTCACTCATTTAATATCACCAGCCCACCAAACATGCACATTTGTTAGCTTTGGAAATTGTGAGGAAGCGCAGAGTAGCCAGGAAGAAACCAACACAGACAAGGGGAGTAGGGGCAAACGTCACAGTGACCAGGGTGTGATTAGACCCCAGGACTGTAGAGCAGTAAGGCAGAAATGCCAGCTATAGCCCTACCATACAAATTGCATTTCTTACAATATTTTACAATTCTTTGAATTTCAATTGCCAGATCAGTTCAGAAATGGGCATTGTAGAAGCCATTTTAACAGAATGTACATTATTGATTGCTTTTTTTCTGTTATTTGTTTTCTCAAAATTAGTAAACTCATCAAAGTGCTGCTTTGTGGCACAGTGTTTAGTGCTGCAGCCTCACTGATTAGCATCCTAGATTCAAATTTTGCACCCAGTCATTTTTAGAGTTTGCATGTTCTGCAAGTGTCTGGGTTGACTTTCCTCCCATATCCCTAGTGGAACAGGCAATTCTAAATTAGCTAATGTGAATGTAAGTGTAGGTGTGTATGAGTGTGTGTCCTGAAATGAACTGGTTTTCCTGTCTAGGGCTAATTCCAGCTTTATGTCTGATGCTGACAGTATAGGCAGTGGTCCATCACTTCCATGATTAAGTTAAGTGAGATTGAGAATGATATATAAGGAAGGGAGGTGTTTTATCTTGGTAGAGTAATATATTGTTCTACTTTCCCCTAATGTATTATTATTTTTGTAGCCTTTGTCACAATGCCTAATCTCACAGACTTACCACTGTTTATAAGGTAGTATTGTATATAACTTCTCCCCACCTTCCCTTCTATATCTATAACCTCAGGCAATTAGATGTAGTAAAAAGACAAGCAGGAGTTAAGTTACACATAAAAAAATGTATTATTGGTAATATTAATAAATAATAACAAAATGCAAAGTACATTTGAATATTGGCAACCATACAACCTGATTAAATGGTGATGTGTAGTTTCAGCTGGCACACAGACTTGTAATTACTTCAAATGTCTCTAGTTGAGGCATCATTGGTGGTCAGCGTTCTTCTGAACAGGCTGCAGTGCCTGCCTCATTATGGCTGATGAGCTGTGCTCTTTATTGTGTTGTCTTCATCATCACAGATTAACGAGAGAGAGCTTCTTTCAGACGTTAATAAGAGAGAGAGAGAGTGAGATAAAGCAAGCAAATTTATAGGTTTTTCTGTCCAACCCCTACAGCCAATAGGACATCATGGTACTTAAAGGCCTCTGAGACAAGCCAATTCCAAACAGCCATACCTCAGACCAATGGGGGAAATAGAACATCTTAACACCTGCTCCCAAACCATATGTTAAACATCCTGGCTTCCTAGCGGGGAGTTAAAAGACTTTAGCGGAGAAACACTCGCCAAACTGGTTTAAGACACATCCTCTCCCAGCTGTCGTAAAATTACAAAGAGACTTAGTCGTAAAGGAGGGGGGCAAACACGAATGCCTCTCACCAAAGTAACACTAAATTACATTGCTTTGCCTAAATTAAAAATAAAGACATACAAAACATTTATCAAGTTATATGCAAAATCTTACATCACAACAGGAGGATCTCTTTTTAAACCAGTTTAGACTGCTGCTTTACTGTTTCTATATTATAGAAAGCTACACCATTCAATTTAAAGACCCATTTTAGGCTAGAGTGCCATTAACTACAGACTTGATTATATTTCTAGGAAAGAGAAATCATAAACTAGCGCAAAACAGTTAAACAGGATTGTTTTAATGTAATGCAGCTAAAGCTACTCACTGCATTATGGCATGATTTTCTTATTGGCTAATCCAAATAGTTATTGCTATTCATCTTCTTATGTCATAACTGAATGTAACTGAAATATTTATAAAATACATTACATTCACTGTATATGGTATGATAAATATCTGTTATATTAATAATACAAAGAGTGTGTATGTATTATAAAAATATAAAACAAGACCATGTCTGTTAAATATTTACTAGCTTATATTGGTTCCAAGAAAAAGACCGAAGTACATCGCAAATTGCGAGGAAAGGTCAATGTCTCCTTTTATTATGCCTTAATTATGACAATTGTTCAAATGCAGTTCTTGAACAGAAATCTACCAGGTAGTGAGGAGATGCTGTGAGCAAAGGATCCATATAATCGAGTGAAACAGAGCAGAGATTCCCAATAATAACACCCACCAGTGCCACCACACATCCACCAAATGATGAAAAGCTAGTAACTGCTTCATAATTTAACTCCTGTGTGAATGCAAATAGGTTTATAGTTTATTTATAGTTCTTTGAGAGTAATTTTGCATTTTAACCCAGAAATACAGTGCAAACTAATATATATTGTGACTGTGTGAACAGAGAGAGGATACCAGAAGAGAAGTTGGGATACCAACTGGGAAACCCTGTTTAATGAAACTGAGAAGAAATAAAATTTGGCCCTCAGTACTCGATTAGTGAGGTTTTCCAGCCTATAGTATGTCACTTCAGCATGTGCTTTGTCTCCATTGAGGTCCTGGTCCAGAATGAATGCCTGTTTAAATGCTCTACCAGATGGAAGGGCACGGCCTACTCAGGCCCTTGTGGGCAGGTTAGGCACTGTGCTCAGGGACCTCATCATTACCGGGTGGTAATGTCTACCGTCTCAAAGCCTGGAAGGTGGACCTGAGGCTCGCATGCATGAAATATTTATTTTTACCTGTTAAGGGAGCCTGCACTGGTAGCAATGAGCAAAAAAGACATTTGCACAGACACCCAGACTGAACGGATTTAGTGCTGGCATATTTATTTTCATTACTAGTGATTATCATATCATTTTCAGTTGACCAATACTCAACACCCCACAGTGTTGTTACATTTTACTTTAATTTAATACAAGGCAATCAGCTTTACAGTACTTGTATTTGTCATATCTAAAAAGAAGCAAGATTTATTAAAGCACCACAGTTGTTTAATTAGGAGCCAATCCTTGCTGAAACTGGAACCTGGTATTTATTTAATGGCTTTCTTTCATTCTACTGTACTCAATACATATAAATGTAGATTTTTATTTTCCAACAATGTCATCCACATCATTTTTGGCTCAGGAAAGATTAGTGGTCCTTAGTGCTTTACTTTCTTTCTATTCCATTTTTTTCCAAGAGTTTAACTACAACATATTCATCATAATGAATACATTTATGTGGGCCTAGTTTAGATTTTAAGATGGTTTCTTTTTCATTCACAAGCCTAAATGAATCAGTTCAGGGTTGGGAATCTTAACAAGCAAGGTAATTAAAATAAAGCATCATAATGGTGCTGGAGCAAATATTGCATTGCCAGCAATAATTGGCTTCTAATTAAAAATTTCTGGATTGTGGGTTGAAACAAAAAAAAAAAGCTGACAGGGAGAGAGACTAATTTCTTTCCAGTTATGTATGTTTTTCTAATAGAGTATGTCAGGGATGCCAGGGGCCATGACCCGGCCGGGACGCCAGGAGGGACCGGAAGAGGGTCAGAGCCCTGCCTGGATCACGTGGGGTTTGCCTTCCGGGTTGCTTTGGGGGCCACGGGTCAAGGGCATGGAAGCCCTTCCCTGTAGGAGCCCGGGTCACCGCCAGGAGGCGCCCCAATGCCTTGGGACTTGTTTCCCCAGCACTCCTGCCACACCAGAAAGTGCTGGGGGGAAGATTTATGCCGGCGCCCGGAGAGCAGCCGGGAGGACAGCCGGCACTTCCGCCACGCTGGGGCGTGGCCAACGAAGGTATGCCGGGAACACCAGGTGCTCATCCGGGTCAGCTATAAAAGGGGCCGCCTCCCTTCATTCAGGGCTGGAGTCGGGTGGAAGGAGGACGAAGCAGTGGAGAGTGGAGGCGGCCCGAAGAAAGGCATTGTGGCCAGGACTTTGTGTGATTAGGGGTTTGTGCACTGAACTGGGTCTTTGTGACCATTATTTGGGGGTCTTTGTGACCATAACTATTGTAAATATTCTCGGTAATAAACGTGTGGTGGTTTAAAACAACATGTCCGCCTGTCTGTGTCCGGGTGCCATTCACATCTGGCGTAGTCGGCAGGATGCTCCGCCTGTTTCAAGGCGGAGACCTGTTCAAAAATATTGTTGTGGGCGGCCCGGTGCAGCAGGGACCCCACCCACGTACCGCGGGTGCTGCGTGCACACAGCCCCGCGGGGTAAAGGAACCCCACGGACCGCCAGGGGTCCGCAGGAGGGCCGTTATTCCCTGAAGCGGGCGGGCGGCGTGCATTGGAGGAGTGCAGCGGGCTCCCACGATCGCGCCGTTGCTGGAGGCGCCCGGGCGGCATGGCGTCCAGAGAGGCCACGCCGAGGGCGTTTCCTCGGTTAGAGCGGGACCTGGGAGGTGAGTTCCCTGCCTATCGGCAGCCGGCCCTTGGGGCGGGCGTGTTTTGTTTTCCAGGCAGGGACCTCCCGGATCCGCGTCAGTGGCGGGCGCATGCTGGTTTGCGGGCTCCGGTAAGCGGCGGCAGCGCGAGGGCTGCGGAGGAAGAACGCTGCAGCTCGAAAGGTGCTGGCAACGACAAGGCTGCCGGCAAGCACGTCGCCGCCGCAGAAGGGGAGCCAAGATGGCCGCGGACCAGAAGTCCCTCCCCTGACAGGCACGCGATTGGGCGGTGTGTCTTGTGTGCCCGCCGATGACTGCAGAGAGGCGGGACCAAGGAATGTCCATCACGGGCAGGGGAAGACCCGATTGGGCGGAGGAAAAGGCCCACAGGAAGTGGCGGCGTCGGAGGCTGACAGACAGGTAGGCTCGCGTCGGTTAACTTCCTGTCTTTGCCGGCTGCTCTGGCGGAGCTGGAGGCGTCCCTTCAGCCCGTGGAGCAGCGTGTATTACAGATGCTACGTGCCCTCGGGCTGAGGTGCTGGAACTGGAGAGGAAGGCGCCGCGGCGCTGCAAAGCGTTCGATCAACGGACGGCGCACGCTGGAATCTCCAGCCGGAGAGGTACGGCGGAGACGGTGAGTACAGCCGACTCCGTACAGCATGCGGGAGGGTCTGTTGAAAAAGGCTGTGATGATAACGATCAGTTCCGAGTAAGCAGCCCTCCGACAGGAGTGCGGCGCCGCGGGCTGTATCGCTGGCGAGGGGAGTCCGAGAGGGCGCTGAATGGACACGGGCTGCTAAGTGCCCGGGTCCTAGCGCCCCCGCCCGAGTCGGCTGCGGTCTTGCGCCGCACTATAGGGACGCAGACGGGACAGAGCGCCTTTTATTCCATAAGGAGTCTCAAACCGTCATGGCATCCCAGAGTGAACGGAGGAATAAGAGGCTGGGTGCCGATTCCTCCGATATGTTGCGGACGCAGACGGAAAGGGGCTCGTGTTGGGTTATACGGAGTCGCATATCGTCAAGGCGTCCAAAAGTGAAGGGAGGATTAAGCGGCTGGGTGCCGCCTCCTCCAATACAGTGAGACGCGTTGCTGGGTGCACGCGTACGGCTGGCCGCCCTCTGAGGGAGCAGAGGGAATCCCTGAGGCCGGCGGTGAGAGAACAGGCGGTGCCGACAGTTCCACTATCTAGAGGGACACGGAAGCCGCGGAGAGGGTGCCGATCAGGCAAGTGCCGGGTGCGGTTGAGGGGGACGCTGCCCGTGCATGGCACGAGCTGGGTGCTTTGGCAGCGGTTCTGCCCCTGTATTCTCTTTTGTAGGGACGGACCCCGGGCGAGTTGAAGGAACCCCTTCGTGGCGGAACAGCCCTCTGATGTCGGGCCGTCTGCAGAATGATCTCTGCCGGTGTGCAGGTGCGCTCACAGCTGGAGGAGCCAACGGGGAACAGGTGGCTCGGAACAAAGGGCGTGGAGGTCTCGGAGGGGGTGCCGACCGAGGAGGCCCCGGGGGGCCGGTAAAAGGGGGGAGCACAACCTGTGCGAGGCACAGGGATGCACCATGGGTTGGGGCTAAGATTGTGTCTCCGCCCTGTCCCTGCTAGGAGTGCGGGCGGACCCGGTTATCCTCGGTGGGACCCGTTTCGGGACTCTGCTGCCCTCGCGGGACGGGTCGCTCTTTCCCACGAGTGGTCTTCGCTGGCTGTGGGGCACTGTCAGGGATGCCAGGGGCCATGACCCGGCCGGGACGCCAGGAGGGACCGGAAGAGGGTCAGAGCCCTGCCTGGATCACGTGGGGTTTGCCTTCCGGGTTGCTTTGGGGCCACGGGTCAAGGGCATGGAAGCCCTTCCCTGTAGGAGCCCGGGTCACCGCCAGGAGGCGCCCCAATGCCTTGGGACTTGTTTCCCCAGCACTCCTGCCACACCAGGAAGTGCTGGGGAAGATTTATGACGGCGCCGGAGAGCAGCCGGAGGACAGCCGGCACTTCCGCCACGCTGTGGCGTAAGGTATGCCGGGAACACCAGGTGCTCATCCGGCTTTGTGACCATTATTTGGGGGTCTTTGTGACCATAACTATTGTAAATATTCTCGGTAATAAACGTGTGGTGGTTTAAAAACAACATGTCCGCCTGTCTGTGCCCGGGTGCCGTTCACAAGTATTTTTATTCAAAAAATAAAAATATGGTTTTACAGCAATGATAAGATTATCTTTAATTCCTTCGAAAGTTACCAGAGATAACTCTATTTTATTGCAACTGTGTCTTTAAATAGTTAAGCTACAGCAGTTTTTCATAAACCTCAGCTCTTAGTTAAAAGAGTAGGGTGCCACCCCAAATCTTTCCAAAGGAAACAGCTTAGTTTTGCAGATGGCGCTCCTTCTCTTGTGCTCCTCCAGGATGAACTCTTTTCTGCTTTTATTTTTAATGGCATACTTGGGTCATGTGACCTGAAGATGTACGCTGTCTTTTATTCGGGACAAGGTTATTGTGTGCTCCCATACACCTCCAATTTCTTTCTGGGCTTTGTTATTCTTGAGATGCTTCCGGTCCCCTCCCAAAAAGACAGAGGAACATGTTCTGGTGATATCTAGAGTATCCCATTACGCCACCTTCTGGGTTTTCTCTCTACTTAC
This sequence comes from Polypterus senegalus, assembly GCF_016835505.1. Classification (NCBI taxonomy): domain Eukaryota; kingdom Metazoa; phylum Chordata; class Cladistia; order Polypteriformes; family Polypteridae; genus Polypterus; species Polypterus senegalus. The sequence continues at coordinate 123,379,561 of NC_053157.1, read as the reverse complement.
AAGTTGTCCATCATAAGAAGGCAAAGCAAGATGTGAAAAAAACAATGAAATCTAGTAGCACTAACGTGAGCAAATTGATAGTTTAAAATTGGAAACAGCTTGTCACCAGTTTATGTGTTCTTTTCAAAAGGACAAAGTTTATGTTGTTGGCACCTTGTTGTTAGGATAGGTTTAGAGCCCCAGCTCTTAAATGGATTGAGTAGATTTCAAAGTCGATGGATTGTGGCTATCTGACACATCATACACATGAAACAAAAAATTCCACAAAACACAATAAAGTATTTTAGGATTTTTAAAAATATTTTATATTATTATAAACATTCCAATATCTATCAATAGATCATTTTTTAAGAAATTACATTCAACAATAACCTCATTTATTTGGAATTCAAAACATCCATGTATCCAAAGAGCGACCCTACAAAAGACCTGGCTTGGCTCTACCTAACTTTCAATTTCATTACTGGGCAGCAAACATACAAGCTATAAAAACCTGGACACAAATAGATGAACATACACAGGCTTGGTCCACAATAGAAATAAAATCCTGCAGTACTTCTTTATATTCCTTGCTTTGCACCCCAATAAATACAAGGTATCGCCAATATACTAATAACCTAATTGTACTTCACTGACTCAGAATATGGAACCAATGTAGGAAGGATTTTAAGATAAAGAAGCTTTTATCTCTGGCTCCTCTGCATGAGATCCACCTTTTCCCACCCTCTCAAACATATGCAGTTTTTAAAGCCTGGAAAACATTTGGGATTAAATCACTTAGAAATCTGTACATAGACAACGTCTTTGCATCCTATGAACAATTACACTCCAAATTTAACTTTTCAGCAACACATTTCTTTCACTATCTTCAAATTAGAAACTTTGTTAAACAGTTAAACAGAACCTGCCCAATTTTCCTCATCTCGCACCTTCCTCTATGCTGGAAAAACTATTGCTCAGTCTTGAGGAGTCAGACAGAATTTCCGTAATATATAAAACCATTCTAGAGTCCCTCCCATTCAAAGATCCAACAGTGGGAAAAGGATCTCTTACTCAATACTTCAGAAAAGGAGTGGAAAGTAGCAATACACAGAATTCATTTGAGCTCCATATGCGGAAACCATAGAATTATTCAACTTAAAATTATATATCAAGCACATCTGTCTTGCTTAAAATTGTCCAAAATGTTTCTAGGGCAAGATCCAAACTGCGAACGCTGCAATCAAGTTCTAGCCTCACAAGGCCACATACTCTGGATCTGCACCAAATTAACATCATTTTGGGCCAAAATCTTTAAATGCCTATCAGACATCTTGGATGTCACAATCCCTCCTAATCCACTAACAGCTGTGTTTGGTGTTCTTCCAGATGGTCTTAAAGTGGAGAAGAACAAACAAACTGTGATTACCTTTACTACACTATTGGCACACAGACTTATCTTGCTTAATTGGAAGAATCCTAATTCTCCTGTTCTAAGTCAGTGGGTAACTGATGTTTTATATTATTTGAAAATGGAAAAATCAAATTCGCACTTAGAGGATCTGTACAGAACTTTTTCAAAACCTGGCAGGATCTAATCAATAACATTTTGGAATAAGCATTTAAATTGATAAAGTAGGTTCTCTTCCCTCTTTTATTCCATTTACCTCTATTCATTTATTAATTTATCTTTTTACTTATTTCTACTAGCATAAAGTTTTACACTGCTGGCCTAGCTCTCTTTCTCAGAGGTGGGGGTTGATATGTTTCGAACCTTTTTTTTTGTAAAACTTGAGTTATTTGTATGGAATGTTATTTGATTGTTATTTGATTTTAATAAAATGAATATATATATATATATATATATATATATATATATATATATATATATATATATATATATAATATTATTATAACTAAAGTGTCAATGGTAAGTCCTAGAAAGGAGGGGAGAAACAACATCTTTGACTAGCACATTAGAGCACAAATTACGGCCTAAAAAAGGATAATCAAAAAATGCCTGTATCAGTTGTATCAAAAGTCAACAATATCAGCAAAAAAAAAAAAAGAAAAGACAAAAGGAAACCGGAGGTTTTGCAACCTAATAGTCCAGAGGACTTCACTAAAGAGCTCAATACTGTGCATCAACATCCTATATAGTACGGCTTCCATGATGTCATAGGCCACATGACCTGTATTTCATTTGACTAACAACTGCCAGTCAAAATAGCAGACTCGATGAGGAAATCCAGTAAATGGTGGAAGTTGTGAAAAGTATCAAAACAAAATTAAAACATAATCATTTTATAGAACATTATGAGAAAGTGAATATATCAATTAGTTCCACAATATATGCACGCTAAAGACAGAAAGAAAGTAGCAATGCACTATTATCAAAAAGTATACACACAAGCTCAAAGTATGTGGCATAACAACAAATGACTGGAAATATGTTTACAATAAGTTTCCATTATAGCTACATGTTATCCAGTGAGCCAGGTGAACGGCTTATGAAACCTTCTTTAATAGGAGTGCAGTGTGCAGTGTTTTTGAAAACTGGGTGCAAAACTCCCTCATGTATGCAGATTACAGTGCTGTTACTGCTCAGACAAAGTCCCTTGTGAAGTATTTTCTGAGACATACTGGCTCAGCCCCCTCTATAGGCCCTTACAAATGCATGGGTAAAATAATTGTGCTATCTTCCTATACCGTTCCCCCATATTTCTCCTTCTGTTGGGTTTTTCTAACTAGACAGTTAGCCCTGTCATTACAAATACCATGATTTATGATCTTAGTTGGATTAGAATATACAGTATGCCTGTATTAAATAGAATTGGAAACTACATTTGGTCAAGAAGGTAAACTGAAAACTTACACAATTCAGACACCTCTCTATAGCTTGAATTAAATATATCAGATGGTCCACTCTTCTTCACAGAATGAGTGTCTGAAAGACAGTAGGGGAAAAAATGCAAAATGTATACTTTAAATAAATGAACAGTAAAAAAAAAAACAAAAGATGTAAACGCTGCCCATTCTTAATATTTCACTGGAGTTATTTTTAGATTCCTTCACAGTTTACTTTGGTAGAAAGTAATTTTTATCGTGTAACTTATTTTTTGTATTTACGCATTAGGTGAGTTTTTATCTGTTATGTCCAAGTTTCAGCTCCATGCTCATTGCCAGGTGATTTGGTGCATATGGCAATTTGTGATACAGTATAGCTATTTCCATTTTATACTATACTAGCTACATTACCTGTCAGAGACAAGTAACACAATAAATGTAAAAATATTTGATATCTCCTACCTTACATGTGCCCTCAGTATTCCTCCTAAGTCTTTCTTTGGTATCTTTATGTGTCTCAACCTTTCTTGCCCAGTGCTTCGACCTTTATCGAGTTTCTATAAAACCTGCTTCTTTGACTCTATGATTTTGAAGACCCTTTCGTGCCTTGTGTCCTCTTTTTGACTTCCATCAATGGAGCATGGGCCCAATTACCTGCCTTGAATACGTCATTCATGTTCTTGCAAATACTATTTGTCTTTGAAGGAGAATCTCAGCATTCCTCCTACTCTTTTCCTCGGTATCTTTGTGTGTCTCGACCCCTATTGCCCGATGCTTTCTTTTTTTGATCGTATTCCTATGAACTCTGCTTGTCACACTGACATTTTGAGGCACCCTGCACACCTCTAGTCTGTTTTTTGTGACTACCGCCAGTGGTAGACAGGCCTAGGAAAACATCCTTTGTAGTCTTGCAAATAGCTCCTCCACAGGTTGTGCCTCATTAGTACTTAGCAGACAAAAGTTATTTGCTATGTTGTCATTGAAATGCTCCATTCTAAAGGCTTTTTAGTACAAATAAAAAAAAAATTGTCACAATCAGAAATTGAACTTTTGTACCCCCAACATATCATAGCATCATCAAAGTCTGTGTACAATCTGAACAAAAATCACTTACAGATTGGATTGCTCAGAGGTAAAGGACACTTACACACACACACACACACACACACACACACACAGACAGCGGCATTTCATTGTATACTACAAAAGGATGGGGGCTAGGTGCATTTCTCTTCTGAATTTATAAGGGAGAAAAGTAGAAAGACTTTTTGCTTCTTGATAAAAGAAATAAATTTTGCTTGACAATCTCAAGTTCTTCAGCTATGTCTATCTGACTTGAAGTTTGGTGTGGACTTTAATTGGTTAAAAAGATCAATCATTCGGACCTTTGCCTGTGTTTTCAGTTCTTATTATTGTCTGAAATATCCCTCTCACTCTAACAATTTTTCCATGACTGATATTTTCTGCATACAAGGTGTGATGAAAACTTTTTGAGACTTATTTATTAAGAGAAATAACAGTAAACAAGCTTAATTTTGCAATATAAACCTTGTCAATGCTAATACATTTCCAATAATATTCACTAAGTACTGTGTATGCAACAGTCAAATTCAACCAAAGTCAATTCAAAACATTAATGCAATAGTATGCAGTATACCAGCTGATCCGGTATATCAGATGTTCAACCGTTATGCTAGAAATTAGTACAAAGCCTCCAACATATTCAAACATAAAACATAAAACGCAAAAAGTGCATGCAAAAGAAAAATGGAAATGTGATTTTGTGACGGCATAAAAGTGTCTTAAAAGTAATGTGATTGTGTATGCACTGTGTAATAAGAAGAAATCACACGGATAACTTCAAGAAGAGTTGGGGAATTACCCCCGTATAATGTCCATCGGACTAAGTACAAAAGTAATGAAATATGGATCAAAAAGCCAAGGCATTTGACAAAGTGTAGAAGTTTACATGGTGTTTTTATTCAAATTGGTGGCAGGAAATGACAACAAAGCAGATGTCAATGTGGAGGGCCGGAAGTGACGTAATCATCAGGGTCTGGAAGTGATGTCATCATGGCAGAGCTGAAAAGTGACGTCATTATTACAGGTCAGAAGTGATGTCATCGCAGGGGACCCGGAAGTGATGTTACCAATGGTATTCTGAGATATATGGTGGACATTTTGGAAAACCGGAAGTATTATAGGTAAGCGGACATTTGGATTATTTGTCTTCTTTGGTTCTGTAGAAATAGAGAGACAGGGATTATTACACACAATCAACCCTTTGCCTTGTGTACTTCCACTCACCTTAGGGCTTGCTGGCTGTCTCCTAAGTGCTCATGTGTGACAACTGTGTTTAATAAGTGAGTAGTAGTGAGTACACCTCTTTAAGAACATTACCCGAATTGCTGTACAGTTCAACCTAATTGCTAAGTTGATGCAAAAAAGAAGATTGGCCAGGAAGAAGCTATCTTGTGAAATGTTTGCTTGGTGGTGTGGTGTTATGGGTCCACAGCTCGTGGAGAAAAGGCCATTGATTTTAAATAAATAATCACCGCACCCGAGGCGGCTTCGTGAGGGGGGCGTTGTCGTAGCGAGCCGCGGGGCAGTCGTCGATGTGGGCGTTTCTCACCGTGTGCACAGGTGAGGAACTGCCCACATTCGTGATTGCTCCCGTGGCTAATGCTGCAGCTGTGATGGCCCCTCTCGTTTTTAAAAGAAGCGCAAGTCGGTTGGAGGGAAAAAGAAAGAAACGTTCGGGGGGAAAAAGAAATGGAGAGAGAATCGATTGGAGAGAAAGGAAAGGAGAGGACGGAGGTTACAGGGAGCGTGGAAGCAAGCGGTGCAGGAGAGAGACGGACATGCGGAGCGTGTGGTGAGCGCGCGATCGAGCGCTCGTGGGCAGCTGCGAGGAAGCTGGGTGTTAGGCCGACACCCAGGTGTTTGTGTAGATGTCGCTCCCGCTGAGTGATCTGGTAGCGGGAGTGACAAGGTGAAAGCGATGGGCCGCAGAGAGGCCATGGAAAAGGCAACGGAAGTCGGGAGACTTGGTGATGGAATCCCCAACGTGGGCGACCTGGCCGTTGAGGGTAATCAAGTCTCGGGGACTGGGATGAGTGCCAGACCGAAGCCAGGGATCGGGAGGTCTCCAGTCTCGTGCGTGTGTTTCAGGAGGGCAGCTGCAGAGAGCGTCTTGCCTGCTGCGATGCCCAAACGGGATTAGCAGGTGAGACGCTAACAGAAGAGCACCGGATTTGTTTGATGGTTTTTAAGACTGCTTCCTGATCATTTTAACCTCTGGTTTTAAAGGATTGTTTTTCTATTGATTTTTAACCTCCACGTTCATTTAATGGATTATTTATTTATTTATTGGAGTACTGCACTATTTATGAACACTGTTTTTGTTTTGGTTGTTGATTTTTAATAAACGCACTGTTTTCACTTTTAACCATCCCCTTGCTAAGATGCTCAATTATTGCCTTCACTGACTAGCTCTCTCGGTTTCATTATCGACGGTGTTGGGTTCGAGTGCTTCCAATAGCAAAGGGAGTGTGGAGCCAGAACCCACATCGTCACAGGTGGCAGCAATATAAACAAGGTATAGTAGCATGGAGAAGAGAGAAAACCTGTTATCTAAGTGGCTTAAACAAGGTGAATTCCTGAAATCGATCTATTTGTGGAATATAGCATTAATAACTGGTTCAACAGATAAGCGGTACATATGTGTTCATTACAATACATCATTACATTATTAGTAATAAGTGTGAAATAAACAGAAACAAACATGTGAAGCGTTGGGGATTCCACCCCATATGCTTGAAAATTAGGCAAATGAAAATATTTCTTTACAGACACAAGTTCAGAAAGGAACTAAGAAGCAAAACAAAACATGGCAGTTATATGTTCCATGGACAGGAAGATACGGGTGCTAGGGGACCAGAACTGGAATTGGTGTCTTAGGAGGCTGGTTCTTCTGATGGTCTGTAGAGTGAAAAGAGGAGAAAGTGTCAAAGGGCAGTGCCTAACCCTGGCCTGGCTGAGAAACACATTTATTTGACCATGTAAACTACCTCCCATGCGCACATTTGAGACATAAGTTTATTTTTTTAAAATAGGTTTCAGTTAGAAAAGTGTATATAAACACACTCGATGAGTATTTACCAAAAGCATCAGAATGTTTGGTTATAACAGGAGATGGATGTATGACTATACTGCCCAATCCTACATCAATGTGGTCTGTGTATTTAATAAGCTTTGCACAAACATACGCAATTTGTTTAAAAAACAGATTATTGTTTCATATGCAATATATATTTAACTCTTAATTACTGTTATTCTCATGTTACATTGCTTCCTTTTCTTTTTATATTATGCCTTCTTAATGATAGCTTTCAATATTATGTTGAACTCTCCCAACAGAAATGTTATTCTCAGAGATTTCTAGCAAAAGAAAGGCAAAGCTTCAAGGTAAACATCGTTTGATTTTTTTATACCAAAACAATATTATCTAACAGCTTTTAAAACCATTATCACACCATGGCAAATGAGAACCCCACAACTGCTGAACCTTGGAATACTCTGGACCACCACAACCTCCAATCTGCTCAACCCTTGGGTACGTTTGAATTGCAACCCCCTGTAAACTTCAACCTCTAAACCCTCTGCCCAACCAAGAGAGCACCAGGACACCTCAGCTAACAGAGAGAGAGAGAGAGAGTGAAAGAGAGACAGACAGAGAGAGAGAGAACTTCCTGACCACTGCAGATGAATTCATTCAAACTCCAGAATCACTAACCCATTTGGGTTAGGCTAGGTAGAGTTTATTATCCTAGAGTGAAATTTGTTAATAGATGAAGACAGCCTATTTTGTAAACTCAGTGAGCAAGGAAAAGCTTCATCTTGGTACCTCTCCCTTGAGCTCTATGTAACCCTAAAAGATTCTGCACTTTAAGACAGCATCTGCCCTGCCTTCCTTAAGTGATCAGCTCCTACGTACCAGTATTTAACGGGCTGAAAATCCCTTGTAGTGTTTCTGATTCTCATATTTGAAAAGTCAACATGAGCCTAACGTTCATAGCTGTGGAATATGTTTAACCACTATTTTCTTAGTGGCATTTTGGCTTCTAATTAAAACTTTTTAACCTTATTCTGGTGCCCTCTGAATAACTTCATTAAAAGCACCCATAACATATACATGACTCACGACATTCTGGTATGTAGATTTGCTTTCCCTTTCTCTTTCTGTTACTCTGAGCAGTACTAGGCCATTGCATTGAACTGTGATATGCATGTGCATCTTACAACCTTAACATTTGGCTTTTGTCATGTAATTAGAAATTTTAAAAACTGAATTTCCAGAATTAGAAGCTGAAGACCTTCCTTTCTTTTCTGACAAACACAGAGTGTGTTCTTAGTTCATTTGTATCCTCTGCCTGCTCTGTATGAGCTGATGCTATAGCATCCCTTCATCCCTTGCACAATTCCAGCCCGGAATTTAATGTACAGTACCTTTCAGCATTGCTCTCCTGGGAACTTTAACTCATTCAGTGATCCAATAACCTCTCATTAAAAACTCAACATTTTTACATGTCTCATTCTTCTTAGAGCTTCTGCTGAAGATGTTTGTAATTCTAATAATCATTTTGATTGACTGCAACAATTTTTTCTCCCATTCTCTTTCCTTTTTTAGGTTCCTGCCATGGCATTTGTTGTCTCTGCCATTTTTATTGAGCTTTCCTTTCTGATGTTGGAACAAGATTATCAAATGGTTTTGGAGGTAGTGTTAGAGTTTTATTGTATTCTGCTGGAATGATTGCTGTTTACTTGTGCTGTGACATGTTGTGGAGCTTTCATAGCGGGCCTGGGCAGTTAGCGTACTGAGGATAGTTGGAATCTGGGATTAAAATGTTTCATGCTTTAAGAAACTAACACAATTTTGTTTTTTTTCGTGTACGCCATGTTGTGATTTAATAATAATTGTAATAGTGTATAGTGTGCTTGCTTCTATGTTTCAACTGAACTTATAAGGATAAACTAAATTAATAATTCAGTCTTATTAAAATGATTTGACATGTCTTAAGTCAGGGGTGGGCAAAGTCAGTCCTGGAGGGCCGCAGAGGCTGCAGGTTTTTGCTCCAACCTAGTTGCTTAGTTAGAAAACAATCCTTGCAAATAATTTAATTTCATGGCTTGTTAGTGCTTTAACTCTGCCATATCAGGCCATTGTCATATCCTAGATGTTCTTCCCCTTTGTAAGGAAATCATCCAAATGATTTGAAGGCTAAAATGGATGAGTAATACTCAGTCTTTCACTTTTTTCTCTTCACTTTCCTTCCAAGTATTTAATTAAACCCAATAGTGCATGATAAACACGCACAAGTGTAAATGGTAACAAGCTAAATGGAGAAAAGCTGTTTCTTTTTTCATTTGAATTTTATCCTCTTTAATAAAACCCTTGTGTGCGTCCAGTGTCCGTGTGTGTGTCTTCTGGTGAAGTGTGCATGCGCGGGGCCACACAGCACGTTCAGTCTCTTCCTGTGCATTCCCTGTGCAGAGAGATACACGCACAGGTGCGCGCGAGTCACACATACACACACACACAGGCACGCACGAGTCACGCACACACACAGGCGCGCGCGAGTCACGCACACACACACAGGCGCGCGAGTCACGCACACACACACACACAGGCGCGCACAGTCCGTGTGTGTGTCTTCTGGAGAAGTGCGCATGTGCAGGGCCACACAGCACGTGTTCAGTCTCTTCCTGTGCATTCCCTGTGCAGAGAGAGACAGACACACACACACACAGGCGCGCGCGAGTCACATACACACACACACACAGGCGCGCACACGCACACGCGAGACAAACAGGCACACGCGACAGACAGACAGACACACACACAGGCGAGAGACAGACACACACACAGACACAGAGGCGTGCGCTTAAGAGACACACACGCAAGAGACACACACAAAAGCGCGCGAGAGAAAGAGACACACGCGTGCGCGTGCATTGTTGCAATGTTACTTTTCTTGGTTGTTTATTAAATTACAGATTTTTCAAATGTTAATTTTTTCCCCTGTGCTTAAAACTCATTTAAAAAAGAGTTTTTAGCGAGTGGTTCGTTGAGCTATAGCTCAAATTCTTGCAGTGTTAGTTTTCTCTGTTGTTCAAGGTTTTCTTAATGTTAGTCAATGTTTTTACATTTAGTTTACTATTACGCTGTGCTTTCTATGGTGTAGTTAACTATATTTGTGCTTAAAAACTTAAAAAAATATATATTTACATACAGTTCATATGGTCTGGAAAGGATTATGGTCGTGAACCGAGGTTCCACTGTATTACTGTCAGACAAAATTACAGGCATTTCACGGAAATACAAACCAGTATTACTGAGAGAGAAAATTAAAGGCACACAATACAGTGACGCATATTACAGCCACATACAAGGTCCCTTGCCATTTAATATAGACTGCTCCTACTAATGTTTATGCACTACTGTTCTAGCGCCCGTTATTTTAACGGGCTTAATGTCTAGTTGCTAATAAAACACCATTAAAAACCAAGAGAACAGCTGTTTAAGACTAAAACAAGCAATAAGGGTTCCGAATCGTAACGAGCGAGACAACTAAAGTGAAGCACAAGTGTTACTTGAGCAGTAAGTACTTCTTATTAAGCAACTGTGTTGGAACAAAAACCTGCAGCCACTGCGGCCCTCCAGGAATGACTTTGCCCAACCCTGTCTTAAGTAAATAGTATTTTAGACCAGCCTAGGGAACAAAAATATACTTTTATTACAAGCAAATCATCAAATCGGTAGGCTTCCATAATTTGCTATTTGTCTGCTTCTATTTCTTTGTTCATTTTAATCCTCTGATATGTAGTGGCTTCCTTTAAAATTTCACTTGCAAGCAGAAATATCCGGCTGGGCAAGTTAATAACTCAGTGAGATGCTCTTCTTTGTAAAAGATACAAAAAAGATAATTAAAATGGAAAATAATGCTTTTGTTGTTTCTTTACGAAACACTTCATCAACATCTTTGTGACCAGTGTTTGATGGACTTCAAATAGACCTTCACCAGGCTTAACCAAGATCAAAGCGAATGAATGCAGCAGTTATGAAAAATGTGTTATTTGCATCTGTGTGGTGCTTTTTTATGGATGAAAATGATATTATGTCTAATAAAAGCATGCCTTGATGCTTAATCTCTTGGTGAACAGCTCCTAATGTTTTGTGGAATTTTCAAGCCCCAAGGTTTTTTTTTTTATCTCTATGTTGATAGTTTCCTCTTACAATATTGCCCATAATTCATAATTAAAATGGTTCCAGTGTTAATGACAAAACAGAGCTTAATATGTTCTCATCTGAAATTCACAACTTTCTTAAATCAGTCTTCAAGCTCAACTCCTCTTGTTTTAAAAATATTGTCATGACAAGCAGTGCTGCCCCTACACAAACTGGAACCCTAAACAGAATTTCCTTGCCACCCAAAGCCAAGAATCCACCATGATAGTATTTCTTATAACATATTTAGCTTGAACAACAAATATACAAATAAATAAACAAAGAAGTACAAATCACAAACTTAACTACAACATTTATATTTGATTTGTTTCCTTTAAAAATTAAGGCCTAATTAGTAATAATAATAATAATGGTTCAGGGTATCTTTTGTTATTTGATATAGTCAACAGTATCAATTGTGACATGTGATACAAAAAAAAAACAAAACAATTGTGTTGCTACAATTACTACTAATACTACTACTGCTAATGAAAATAAATACTAATAGTAATACTACTGCTAATAACATACTAATAGTACTACTTCTGCTAATATTAAATGCTAATAGTACTGCTAATAATAATACATAAAATACTAGTATCGCTAATGCTAAAAACAACGACAACAATAATAATCTTTATATATAATATGCTACCGTGGCTGTATGTTTGTCTGTCCAGGATTTTAAATCACCTGTAGCTCGCAAAACGTTTGACCGATTGACCTGAAATTTTGGTACACATATACTACGTGACGACTACTGTCTGATTTCGGGGTGATGATTGACCTCCAAGGTTATTCCTCTTTTTATTTTTATTTTATTTTATTGTAGAATCAACAGGGAGGCCGTGTGGCGCATGTGTACCGGCGCCGTTCTCATCCCTACCACCTTCGCCATCATTTCCCCTACCTCTTCATATCTTAAATCATTTTTGAGGCTGATTGAAGACTTACAGTAAGTGCCAGTTTAATTGAAAAATGAAAGAAAACGTAATTGCAACACAAACGCCGACTTAATCAGTTTTAACGCGAAAAGATGCAGATGAAAGAAGAGAAGAAGCGGTCCGCTAGGGTGGAGAAAAGAAGAGCTGCTCAGGAAGCAGTAAGCGCATCGACATCTGAGAAAATGAATGCTAAACGTACAGAGAAACAGTATGAAAACTAGGAATGCTCAAGTCAAGTGTATTATCTGCATGTTATCTTGCAGTGCGCCGTTACTAATAATAATATAATGCAAGAACAACTACTAATACTGCATGTGCTTAATAAACTTACTTAATGCAGTAAATAAAGGGTCAAAAATGAAGCTGAATATTGAGATAAAAATAATATAATTAACACTTATGAATTTATGTAAACTTCAGTTTTGTCCTTTCAATGACAGCAGATAGCATTAAGGCATTAACTAAATCGGTGATATTAGCTACCAGTAAAACAAACCAACGGTTGAAGTTAATCTGAGCTGATTATTCTTTTTGGATGTCAAAGTTGATTGTCTTCTTGTTTTTCATAATTCAGCCAATAACTAGCTAGTAAGCATAAATGCAGTCTGTGTATCAGTAAAATTTATAAACATGTCCTCAATACAACAACACTCAGAGCACTTTATATGTCAACTAATGTTAGCAGCCTTTAACAACATGCGTGGTCCTAAGGTCTACATGGTGGTAATAAGTAATCCTCAACCATGTGTAAGCTAGTTACTGTAACATCAGATAATATCTGTTAAACACTTGATATATATCACTAGCTTTTGTGTAGTGGCAACTAATGTAACATTAGCTAGCTTAATGGAAGTTACACAAATTTAGATTTTTAATTATGCTGCAAGTGATGCACAAGCTGTTTCTTCTTTTTTCTTTTCTATGCTCCTGACATTTGTTGACGCGAAGCCATCACTTTGCTTGTTAATGGAAAATTATTACAACAGGTGACTGCGAACCAATGTTAATTTGATGATTCATGAAGCAAAATAACCAACAGATTCTAGCTGCACACCTCCAGACCTCTGCTTCGATGAGGACGTTGTCACTATACATTATAAATCAGTGAAGTTAAGTGATATGCCAGGTTACACTATAGTTTGAGATTAGGGTTGTGGGAGCGTTATCTGACTCAAAACAAGAAAACCATGTGACAAAAGAACGTAATCCAATTGGCTGCCCTGCAGAGCTCCTGAATCACGGAGCTATACAGGTATGTGGGAGGATTGCGGAAATCGGTCTTTCGATTTCAGGCCACTTAGTGTGTGATCCCCGCATTATCACAGGGCACACTTGCTCAAAGCACCAACCAAACTAACCTGTACACTGAAAAAAAAATGTGATGATTCACACTTAATATTTTCAATCTGAACCAATATACTGTAATTCATTTTAGCTTATTGATCCCACAATTTTTAAGTTGAGGCAAATCATTTAGAGTGATAGGGTGCAATTCACTTGTGTTTTTTATTGAAGTAAATCTGTTTTTTAAGTTGTTCTTTTTTGGCAGTTGGAAAGCCATCAAACTGGAAAGTTTGACCGAAAGAATATACAAACGGCCCCTCAAACACAGCACATGAACAACCTAAAATATTAATTTAAATGAAATAGGATTTTTACGTTTATTCCCTCCACCATAACTTCATTTAGTACAAACAATTTTTTTACTTTGATTGAGATCTGAAACCAAATATTTCAAGCTGCAACAATAAATGACTAATCTTAAGTTGCTTGAAAGAGAAAATTTACGTTGAATGAACGACATCCATGTTATACTTTTTTCAGTATACGTCTATCTGATCCCGTATGAGTTGTTTGTTGGTCTAGTGTATGCTAGTGTACTGGCTGTGTATTGTACCGTTAAAAAAGGGGTAGAGAGGCTTCTTCAACATGGGGAGAGCTGACTTTATTCTCTTATTTTCCACCATATATACTGTAGAATAGCATATCACGCTTCTCTCAGGAACCACAGTTCCACTAGTGGTCACACAACTGAACATTGATCAGAATGCTGTAGAATAAAGTATTGGATTGTTGTCCTTAGGATTGCTAAATCAGTCTAAACCAGCAATTCACTGCGTAAGCCTGAGTCAATTAATCTGTTTATAATCTGATTATAATTATTATTTTGAGATGCCATTTGCTAAAAAAGAATCATATGATATGAGCGCGCATTCACCTTGATTTATTAATTACTATAATTTATGTTGATACTGTTATTTGCTTATATATTTTTTCTAATTATATAGTCTTACGCAAATTATCATTGCTCATTGTTTTCTTCTAGAATTTTGTGTTTCTGTATTTTTTAATTCCTGCTTGCCGTTTGTCACTCTAATTCAGAACTTTGAGTTTCATGTATTAATCATTTATTTGGTATTTATTATTTGATATTAGTTTATATGTAGTGTTATTAATTTGAGCTTTTTCTATGCGTTTTTTGTGCTATAATTCCCTTTGTACCTGTTTCAATATTTCTTAAGTGGTTTGAGTATGTGAAAGGAGGCATATAAATGCATTTTTTATTCTTAATTATTATTCTCAATCAGTTTTATTATTTATGTCCATTGTTTAGCTTTTATGTGAGTAATTATGTTCTTTGAAGTTTCTTGTGTTTTGTGGGTGGACCCTAAAGAGGCAGGACCATCATTACCTCACTGCAAAAATCCGCCCCAGCCTGTAAAGGCAGGCTGGGAAACTGAGTGTTTTGAATAGGCATTGATGGAAGAGAGTTTCCTATTGGGTATATTGCCCTTATTTGAATTTTCGTGGTTTCCTGTAAATAATGCCTGTCTTGCATTTGAATTAGTGGATTTTGCATTGGGACTTGGTCTCTGTGGATTAGGCAGATCATTTTGCCTTGGTATATTTTTGAATATTTTGTTGTTATTTTTTTCACTTTTTTTCAATAAACATTTTTCTTATAACGATTCTTTTTTTTGCCATTTTTACACAGTAAAGGGGACGATGTTACTCACCTCAGTTGGAGGCATTAGAAAAAGCCTTGCCTGCTTTTTGGGCTTTTTGACTATGTTGTAAGCGACATACATTTTTGCCATTTTTGTGTGTGCAAATCATAATAAAATGAATCACCTACAAAAAAAACAAATAATGTCAATGCTGCACATCTTAATTTCAAAAGGGAGAAACTCATAAGGAGAACTCTAAGTGTAAACAGAAGTCAAAAACCAAGGAAACCTCACACTAACTGAAAATCACTTCCAAAAACCTTATAACAAAATGAAAATGCAGACTAAGCACAGAACTGAAAACTACACATCCCAAAATCTTAACAAAAAACAAACTTTAAAGGAACTCAAGAAATAAAAAGAAAACGGTATATGAAGGTTGGCTGTGCCTGCACATAGGGCGGCTCGTTGTGCTGCTGGATCCGAAGAGGGGAGACTTTGGTTTTAGAAGATTGCCCCGGGGCTTGTGAGTTTTTTAAAGGACAGATTCCTGCTTTGTGATATTAACCTCATTTTAAAGGATTATTTACTAACTTGTTTTTAATCTCCACACTTTTTCACTGGTTTGTATAGATTATTTATAGATTTGCTGCACTATTTGAACACTTTGTTTTACCTTGATTAATTTTAACCTTCTCAAAAGAAACTACTGAAAGAAAGGTGAAAGGAAAGTCCGGGTTGGATCCACATTCCATGATTGCTTCTGGGAGCCTCTTGGACCCAAACCATTGATAGTCATGTACTGAGATGAGCTGGGCAGATGAGGACACACACATGCAGTAAGGGGTAAAGGCAAAAGTTCTCAATGTTTTTATTAAAAGCAGCAAACTTTGTGAAAACTAATATTTGTGTCATTCTCAAAACTTTTGGCCACAGCAGTATGTGAAATGTCTCATACGCAACTTATGATAGATAGATAGATAGATAGATAGATAGATAGATAGATAGATAGATAGATAGATAGATAGATAGATAGATAGATAGATAGATAGATAGATAGATAGATAGATACTTTATTAATCCCAAGGGGAAATTCACATATCATGTCCTTTGACAGTGCAATAGCCTTTAGTTTTGAGGCACTAGTTTTATCTGCCATTACAGACCTCATATCCAAGGCTGCGGGGAGAATTAGCTCCTCTGCTATTGTGTGTGCTTTCTTGCTTTGTACAACTCTGTAAGCGACTTTGTCTAAGGTTATTTGTGCTTTGGTATGCATTATTGTCACTTTTACAAAGTGACTTTCCTACTCACCATATGTTTTATTTTTTTCTGAAAAAAGTGGTTTATGGAATTAACTGGGGTGAATTTTACCTTCTTAATTTGTTTGGCCTCAAACTGTCAGCTGCCAGAGTTTTCAGACATAGAAGACATAATGGTTTCTTCTCATCTTGGGCCACACTGACACACTGTTTTTCCATAAATCCCTATTACAGATCTGTGCATGTTTTGCTTCATGTTTGTTTCACTGTCTTACAAACAAAAAACTCTTAAGGCACTGTTTGTTATTGCTCCCATGCACTTGAAACATGTAAATTTAATTTTAGTTCTGCTAAATCATCACTTCTACCACTTTCTTTTATGTGGAATTGCTCCCTGCTTTGTATCAGTATACTGCTGCTGGATTATGTGAATTTTCCCTTGGGATGAATAAAGTATCTATCTATCTATCTATCTATCTATCTATCTATCTATCTATCTATCTATCTATCTATCTATCTATCTATCTATCTATCTATCTATCATCTATTTTAGCACATCCCCCACCTGGGACTTGGGGTGCTTCGCTTCCATCTCCAGTGCCATGGCACCCCCTGGGTGGGCACATCACACACTTTGCTAATCACTGCCTTAGAAAGTAGGACTTTGTTATGAATCCTATTTTCTTTGTATTAGGGTCATTTAGCAGACATTATTTTTATTACAATATATTTTGTGCAATGCACATTTCATTTTATTGTTATGACAGTGACATAATTTTTACCATCAACTTTTGAGCAAATCTTACCATTTTGTATTGTTTGGTTGCCATTACATGATTGATGTCAATGGTGACTGCATAAGTTTCCCAGCTTTTGGATAGAGCCAAGGTAGTCCAAATTCCTAAATACCAAAACCAAATTACAAAGCCAAAAAGTCAAAAGCTAGAAAATTGAGCAATAAAAGGTCAAAACACTTTTAAAAACAAAACTGGAAAAAACACTTGATTCAAAAATGATAAACAAAGCTGAATGACACTGAATGAGAGGCAGTCAAAATTTTTATAGCTGTCAGGTGCTGTAGCTTAACCAATGTATATAGAAATTTAACATAATCCAAATCTGAAAAATAGTGAATAAACAATATCATGTTAAATACAGGGCAGCATGGTGGCGCAGTGGGTAGTGCTGCTGCCTCGCAGTTAGGGGACCTGGATTTGCTTCCTGGGTCCTCCCTGCATGGAGTTTGCATGTTCTCCCCGTGTATGCGTGGGTTTCCTCCGGGTGGTCCAGTTTCCTCCCGCAGTCCAGAGGCATGCAGGCTAGGTAGATTGGTGTGCCAAAATTGTCCCTAGTGTGTGCTTGGTGGGTGTGTGTGTGCATGTGCCCTGTGGTGGGCTAATGCCCTGTCTGGGGTTAGTTTCCTGCCTTGCGCTTTGTGTTGGCTGGGATTGGCTCCAGCAGACCCCCGTGACCCTGTAGTTAGGATATAGTGGGTTGGATAATGGATAGATGGATGGATGTTAAATACAATCCAGAGCAAAATCAAAAATAGAATTAATAATATAACAAAGAAAACAATACTGGAAAAACTACAAAAAGATTAAACAAACAAAAAGCATACTTGAGCCAGGACGGTAACCTGGGTGAAATATAATAACTGCAAAGAAAGAAAAAAAAATACAAAATACAAAGAAAACAAAAACACAAGCCCCACTGCCACATATAACAGGTAGTTTGTTCTGTGAGGTAGTGCAGTAAAGAAAAAGGACCTCTTTTGCATCTCTGTTGACGACTGCATTACTCAAAAGAGATACTGTAAAAAGATTATTCTCTTTCAAATGTTTGAGTACTCAGCCCATAACATACACTAATACAAAAGGGAATTTTACTTTATTTGCAATAAAGTGGCTGTAACTCATTTTCTACTATTTATGCTACTAATGAGGCACTAGCTAAAGTAACTGAAATGTAATATCCAAGAATCGTAGTCAAAAAATGATTTTCATAATGGCACTTATGTTGCTGGCTACAGTACAGACATAAAAAGAAGGGGGAAAAACACTTCAGAAATTGATCAAACCCTACTGACGTCTGAACTCACTGGGAGTGGACGATAATAAACAAAAGTTTCACAGAGAGTTTTCAAAAGGATTCACAAACATTTGTTTTCCTTCCTAGGAGACACTTTGCTTTGTAGAGTTTGGATGATTTCTTTTGTTTTTGAAACTTCATATATTCTCTTTGTGTGTCTGACAAGTTGGTTGCTTTAATGTGTGAATACTTCATTTTAAGTTTTCAGTCTCTGCTTCTGTAACATTTTCTAATTTAGGAGGAGTTCAAAAATGAATATATTACATTTTTAAAGGGTTCTTCTTCTTGTTCTTCCTCTTCAATTTCCCTCTTGTATGCAGGTTGAAGTTTTATAGGTTTCGGCATGATTTTTACAGTATTTACCGAAATTTATATCTACATGAATGACACTGCAGTTTATGTGACTGGGCAGGGCAACAGGCAAAGTAGAAAAAAGAGGAAATATTCTCCCAAACTATGAAAACCAAGGGCTTCCATTGTTGGGTTACCATATGTCAGGCAGATTTTACAAAACTGTCAATTTGTCTGGGTCTTGTCTGAGTTTTTCACACTATGACCCATTTCTCGGTATCGGGTTTACCTTATTACAAATGGTCAAAATGAGTCTCCATGTCTTCTCATGTAAATGGCTCTCCCTTAGAGATTGGGATTGCAAATATCTGGGAGAAGCTAGGAATAGAGCTGCAGACCCTCCGCATTGAGAGGTGCCAATTGAGGTGATTTGGGCATCTGATATGCATGCCTCCTGGACACCTCCCTTTGGAAGTTTAATGGGCACCACTAGCTGGGGGGAGACCATGGGAAAGACACAGGGCTTGCTGGGAGGGTTATATGTATCTGGGGAAATTGACATATGGGCCTCACTGCTAAGACTGTTGTCCCCACGACCCTGCTTCAGATAAGCAGTGTAAAATGAATGACTGAATGAAGGTTTACTTTTTTTCAATTCATCTACTTTTTTAAAAAAGTCTTACCTAACATTATTTTTAACAAACAATAGATGAACCCACATCAGTGAGGCCATAGACGAGTGGTTCTGAAACGGTGTGCCACGCACATTGTGTAAGTAATTGCAAATGCGCACCCCCAACTCTTACACAGAGAAAAACTGCAAGGAGGAGGACAACATTGCATTTACAAGAAAAGAAACTCTAAGGGAGAGATGTCTTTTTTTTTTTCATTTTTTACTATTCCATAGTGACCTTTAGTTATTCATAGATTCTACTGGACTCATTTTTTTATTTTGAGCAGCAATCACAATTCTTTTCATACAAATCTGTTTCTCATGTGAGTAGATGGCAAATTAAATAAGCTGCAGCCTTGCCTATGTGTGTATATGTGGACAGTAAAACACTTAAGATTCCTCATTGCAAAGTATTGTAATTGATGGTAATGCTAACTCAACACAATTTGTAAATATTTCTGCCTTCTGATTTGACATATTGACACAATAGTATTTTTTTTCAAAGAATGGAATGGAAAAGGGTCTGTAGCCCAGTTATTCAGTCCCAAGACACTGGTCTGTTACAGTCTTTTAACTTATCAGCCATTTCCCATCCATACAGGTCCATTTCAAGTCCATACAGTTCTTTGCTAGGCTCTTCTTTACGCACACAATATACTTTTTTCAGGGCAGAGGTCATTGTCATAGGCTGCTCTCAAGTGAACTGATTCTACCCTTTTTATCAATCCCTAGGAGTCACATGACCAGAAGGGGGCTGATCCACACTGCATCATCACTCTTACTGGGAGTTCCTTTTACACTTGGTGTCCAGAGATCTTTCTGGAATGGCTACCTGAGGCTGGATTCTGGTTCTCACCTGAGAACAGAGAAGAACACACTCTGAGGCATCCACAATTTCTCATCAGTACTCCTAGGCACCCCTTGTGTTTCCAGCTCGGAAGTCAGGAAGAGGAGGCCTGAACCATGACATATTACCTTGTATTATACAGGATAGCAACCTGTAGTTTTATTTTGTCCGAGTATTGTTTGACAAGAAAATAACACGTGAAATTGACTGAAACCTATTTTGAGCTTTTAGTGTTAACCCCGAGTGTGACTTGGGCTCAGAATTCTATGTAATTGCAGTTCAGCCCGAGTTAGACTCGGGGTGATGGTAATGATCCGCTTTTACATTGTTAAGTCCGAATAACTCTTGGGACAGTATTCTGTTGACATCTAGTGGATAAAATAACATTATTCTGCAAAAAAAATCATGTATATTTGCATGGATTTGACCACTTTAGGGTAACTCATCAATATTTACAAGTAGGGCAGAACTTTCAACCAAAACACAAATGGCATGTAAATGAGACGCTGTAAACTCAGTGTTTTCTGTGTGTTATTTTTCTGTGTAATAATTTATGCCTGCCCTTAATGTATACTGTGTAAGTACCATATAAAGAATGCATTTTCAATTTAGATATGTCATGTCATTCTCAAACCTGCTTTATCCATTCAAGTTCATAGAGATGCTGAATGTTAATAGCACAATATAAGCTACAGTTAGAGAAGTCAATTTTTGCCTGCAATCCCATCACACTGGGCATTTCTTTATAACAATTCTTTCAAGTATTATAAAGATTATTGAAGGGCAAATCAGATTATAAAAATGTACCCATGCACCTTTTAAAAAATGTTCTGTTTACTTTTTTTTCTGAGTGTTAGTCACAGTATGTCAAATGTTCCTAATTGAGCACAACTATAAAAAAAAACACTTTCTATTTTAGAATGAAATGGTGTTTTAGGTGGCAGCGTTGCCTTCATATAGTATATAGGAGGAAATAACACATAGAGACTGAGTTAATCTAAAGAACATGAATATGGCAGTGGAGTTGCATACAAGATCTGAAACAATAAAACCAGTTTCAAAATATTTAAATAGCATTCTCCTTCAAGGTCAAGGTGAGATTAGTAGCCCTGAATGGGAAATTGAACTGATATTGTGCTTTACAATGGAATAAAAAAACATCAAACAAAAGAAAGACAAGGTATACTGTAAGATAAAAAGAGAAATGCTCAATTAAACACAATGTGTTTTACGGTGCTTCATGCATTACTCTTTATCATTAAACAGCTTAATTGCTGATATCACAAATGATCTCTTGTATCTCTTGTTTATTCTGCATTCAAGTATTCTGTTGACTATTACCCAGATAAAATTAAATTTACAGTGCAAAGGAGGAGTATAGTCATTAGCGGTTTGATTAAACTTTTTTTAGAATAAGGTCTACATATAGGTCATCCACATTTTAACTACCCTTTTTTGCTTGCTGTTTTAGTCCTGCTCATAATTTTGAACCGCTATATCTATTTATTTTTGCAGATTTATGAATGCATATTTCTTGTGATTTTGATTAATTTTGAATAGTTTAAAATTATTTTTGGTGATTAAAAAACCTAACCACTATGTTTCTGATGTTACCTTGCTGCCATTCTGAAAATTCATTGCGGATCACAGCACAGGATGTTACATCACCATGATGTCATAGCCATTTACCTATTTAAGATGGTGGTATGGTACGGATAAATTCTTTCTAAAAACTTTGTTTTGGCTAATGATTTCTTAGGTACAGATTTACCTCCTGTTATTTTGACTTTTCGCTCAGTTATTTTAACTTTTACTTTTAATGAATGTTTTTTTGGTTTTGTTGATCATTTTCTCTTTGACTTCCATGATGTTGTAATGTAGTGTCAGAACCATTATGAGAAAGGGATGTGAGGCATAACCCCAGATCTACTGGTCTGCTTCAGCCTAAGCAGGTCTGAAAGATTTTAAATATCAATAATAACCTTAAACATCCCAAAATATCGAAAAGGTGTCTTTCAAAGGAAGGTAAGCATAAGATCTTTTCATTGAAGAGACAGTTTCAAGGAAATATTTATTTAAAACAGCAGAATTTCCCAAATGGTTACAAAAGTGCAATAAGGAGTTGCCAAAAGCCAGTACTGAGAGAACAAGTCCAAAAAACGTAATCCAGAAAGAGAAATCCCAAAAACAGAGCAGAAATAGATCAGAAAATCCAATAAAGAAACACACTAATTACTTAGACTATGAACAAACTACAACAATGTACCACAAGGGATATAGGAGAACATATTTTTACACAGAAATAGAAAATTTATAAATGAAATAATTAAAGAAAGCAAACTCAAAGAGCATCATTTTTTACCAATAATTAATTACATTTATTTCACACTTGCCTGGCTACTGAAAATGCTTTCTATAGAAAAGGGGAACCACTTAAACCACCACCAAAGTGAAGCATCCACCTGGATGATGCAACAGTAGCCTTTATTGCATCAGTATGCTCACTACACATTAGCTTTTAGATGGAAAAGGGGTGAGAAACATAGCCAATCAGAGACAGGGGATGATTATGGGACCAGAATGAGTTGTGATGGGCAACTGTTGTTGAAAGAAGCCCAGGGATCTTTTATAACCACAGAGAGTCAGGACCTTGGTTTTACATCCCATATGACCTTTTACAGCATAGTTTCCTCGTCACTGTACTAGGGCATTGGGATCCATACACTGACCTCAGGGTAAGCCCCTCCTGCTTGTTTTACCAATATGTCTTCCAACAGTAACCTAAGCTTTTCTAATACGGTCACCCATCCAAGTACTGGTTAGGCCCAAACATGCTTAGCTTCAGGTGGCTTAGTTTTACTGCAAGTGCAGAAGGTATGTTTGAAAGAAAAGAAAAAAACATGGAAAGTTAATAAATAACCACAAAGTATTAAATATGCAAAAAATAAATGTAATCTAGGGCAATGACTCTGGCTGAACTATAACATAGCCCTTCCCCAAATGGATGGATTTCAGACACCCTAACATATACACAAAAGTCTTCCAAAAAGCATAATCTCCTTCCCCAGCAGGACTAATAAAACAAAAAGACTTTGCCTAGGCATGATTGATAAAGTCAGAAGACTTTGGCACAGCATTGCTGATGAAATGTTAGAACTTTGTCCAATGGAGTAGACAAGGTGACAAGATCCTGGTATGACGGGGACAGGGTAGCAGGAAGGACAGACTTCACAAGTCTTGACTTGGCAAGGTACTTCCTGGCTGAATGAGCCATAAGAGATAAGATAAGAGTTGAGTGATTTATGTATATACTTACCTCTTTTTCATTGTAACCTTTTGGCAGTAAGATTGGCCTGTAGCTCTCAAGTAGCTGTGAGTTGGCTGCAACCTCCTAGCAACACTCTGGTAGCAGCAAGGCAAAGTTGACCTCCTGGCAACACTCTGGTAATAGGGCAAGCAGCAGCCTAGCAACACCTCTTACAAGGAATGAAGACTCATTCAGGGCAATATAAACAGACGCAGTCAAAATACTGAGTTGTTGAAGGCAAAATTATAACTAACAGAAACAAAGTGTTGGTTGCTGGATCAAAAAAATAGATATAGGTATAGGTATAGATGGGTAGATGACATTAACAACATCAGGTATGGATAGTGGAACTTTACACATAACAAAATTTGATACTGGGGCAGGCCTAAAACCAAATGAGAAGTAATAGGTTCAATAGAAGCAGAAGCATAACTTGGGGTGAGTGGTCCAAAAACTTCAGCAGTAAATATTTGTTTTAATTGCCCCCCACTCATAATTGTTTTTCTGTGTTTCAATATTTATTATGTGAATGAAAAATTTCACTCTACTCTGTACAAATAACTATATATACTTTATATATGTTTTAGGGAACAGCCCGGACACAGACAGGTAGACATGATGTTTTAGCACCACACACGTTTATTTACAATATTATATACAACTGGCCAACCCACATAATCAGGCCGGTTTATTAATGATTTTTAAGCACAGGGAGAAAATTAACATTTGAAAAATCGGTAATGTAATAAATCAGCAAGAAAAGCAACATTGTAACAATGCACGAAACGAACCAACACACAATCATCCGTGACTGAAAAGTGGCGGACCGCCGATTGCTCATGTGCCCACCTCCAACTCGTCACTTGAGTTGTTGTCATTTTTGCACAGTCCAGATGCACCTGTGACTCATGTAGACTTTCCGTTTTCCTGCAGGAGCATCGAAGAAGACGCGTGTTTGTCGCAGATGCGAATTGCTGTATGTAGCGTGTAAAACAGTTTGCTATGGTGCATGCGGTCGTGCGTCGTAACCGGAAACTCGGTTTTTAAAGACTGCTTACTTCTTGGAGTTGAGGGCGTGACTCCTTCCTGCGTGCGCCATAGGTGTCTTACTTGTCGGCGGTTTACTGAATCCACGCCCCTTCCGGCGTGTTTTCCATGGGTGTCTTGCCTTAGTGAATTATATACAGTGGAATCTCTAGATACGATCACCTCTGTATACGAGAAATTCAAGATAAGAGAAAAGTATGAGCGGAAAATTCGGATCTAAATACGAGCATTGGCTCGCGTAATGAGCCACGAGCCAGGCTGTGGTTATGCGTGACGCGTTTCCCGATCCGCCTCAACTCGGGGAGTCACCCAAGCTGACGCTGCCAGCCCGTCAGCTCACTCAGTGTTCCTTGTTCTCCTGTAGCGTGAGGATCTACGCATTTGTGCGCTTGTGATTTCATTGTTTCGCTGTAGCAGTTCACTGTATAAGCGTATCCAAAAATATTGTGGACATGCAGACGGAGAACAGGACGCGATTGCCCTCAAGAGGAGAGAGAGAGAGAGAAAGGAGCATGAGCGAGTGAACGAGATAAGGAGAGAGAGAGACGCACGCGAGCGAGTGAGAGAGATAAGGAGAGAGAGATGCGCACGAGAGAGAAGAACCATCAGCTCAGTTATGCTCACATGACGCTCAGCAGACAAAGTGTATCCATACTCTTGTATTGCAAGACATTGCTCGTTTGATCAAGTCAAAATTAATTAAAAAATTTAGCTCGTCTTGCAAAACACTCGTAAACCAAGTTATTTGCAAACCGAGGTTCCACTTGTATATATTATTTATCAGTGTTATTTGTTAGGAAAATTGATTTTTATGTTGATATTTTTGGTAGTGCGGAACGGATTAACTGGATTTCCATTATTTTCAATGGGGAAGTTTGTTCTAGATACGAGAAATTCGCTATACAAGCTCAGTGCTGGAACGAATTAAACTCGTATCTCGAGGTTCCACTGTATAGAGATAGTGAACACATACAACCCAGTGCCACAGCACCAATTACCCTCAAAAGTCCAGGCCTTTAACAATGCCTTACTCTTCAGGCCGCCTCCTTGCCTCTCCTCCCGAGCTTTGTCCTCTTCCGCCCAACTTCAGCGCTCAATAAAGGGAGGCAGCCCCTTTTATAATTTCCCGGATGTGCTCCAGGTGCTTCCCGGCAATCTTCCACCGCCACGCCCCATGTGACGGAAATGCCGGCTGTATCCCCGGAAGCACTCCGGGTGTCTCTGCTCCTCTTCCCCCCAGCACTTCCGGGTGTGGCAGAAGTTCTGAAGTCCAGGGCTCCAAAGGCATCGGGGCGCCCCCTGCCGGTGACCATGGGCCCCTACAGGGTTGAGCTTCAAAGCTCTCTACCCGTGGTCCCCAAAGCAACCAGGGTGGTCGCCCCCTTGCGGTCTGGAGGAGGCGCAAGCCCTCCTTCAGTCCTCCTTGGCGGCCCTGCTGGGTACCACCCCGAGCCGCGTGCCACAATATAAAATCCTAAGCCTAAAAGTGCAAAGATTTTATGTGACTTTTTATGTCACTTTTTTGTCACACTTTAAATCACCTTATTTTAAAACCTACATATATATGTTTGGTAGCATTCTTTTCAAAATTTATCAAAGTTTAATGTGATGTTGTTAGATTTTCAGATTCTTATTCTTATGGCGCCCTAATTCGGGGTGTTTATAAGAAATGTAATAATTTACTTAATTAGGTAGACATACATAATAAACAATAGTTGCGTTACTTATTTCAAATATTAAAATGTATGCCTTAATTTAAATGTTTATGGTTTAAATATTCTTGATTATGATAGAAAGTTGTAATTTTTCACCCTGTGATAGAGGTCCATAGAGGGCTAGATACCCAGCAGAGGATAAAAAATCAGAAATAGCATCATATTCCTAATCACTGACCTTGAAATAGTCTAAAATGAAATCCCACCTGTTTATGTTTGAAATTTGTACATTGTTAATGTTCTGGGTGCTGGCTCTTAGAGGACTGGAACTACTGGAAAAGAATTAAATATCACAATTATTGTCATATTTTTGATCAACAACTTTTAAATAGTATAAAACAACACTCCACATGGCCTTATTACCAATCCCCATTTTTTCTGAGTTTTGTGAAAAGGAGTAAATTTGACCTCTTTTATCCCATTACCCCTGAGGTCAGTTTATTTGGTAGGCACATCTTCAAGTCCTCTGATTATTTCTACTGAAGGCATCTATTGGTTTAGTCTTTATTATAAGGATGTAATTTCCTGCACAAAATATGGTTTGAAAGTGATTTAAGAATAAGTGTTTTTTGGCCTAGATGGCCAAAAATATTGGGAACCCCAAAAAATCTCAAAGCTTTGCATAACTGGACGACATATGTTTTTTTTTCTCTTATTGGTGAGCTGGAGGTGCCAGATAAAAATACTGAAGTGATTTCAAACTATCCAATATTGTCAAAATATGTAAACAAAATTAAACTGTTATGATCTGTTGTTTAAAACCTCTCACTTTTGTACATTTTGTGTACGTGCACTTTGTTTTTTGCAAATTTTTAATTATTTAATTGTTGTTCTGGTGATGTCATATTGTGTTCAGTGTTTTGGATGGTGTCTGTCATTTTGAAATGATCTTTGGTCCCTAACTAGGAACTATTGCCAGTCACGTGACACAGAGGTCACAAGGCATATTTTGTTTCATGGATTCTACTATGTAAGATGGTGGTGCACAGTTCCTGTCTCCAGGGACTTGTGTGCTAGTTCACTGTACTATGTGTATTTGAACAAAAGCAAAAGGATCTAACATACAGTAGATTGTAATGTTAGAAAAATCAGGTCTCTAGTTGTTCTAATGTTCAAATTAAAAAGGCTTGAATAATTACTGTAAGTTCTTAAAACTATTTTGAGACTGCTTTTCATCACCTGCCTTCTTTTTTTCTTTTTCAGTGGTCTAATTCTAGTTTTTGCTTTATAAAATATGATAAATAGACAGCCAAGCTTACAATATTAGACATTTCCTTTCTTGAGTCTGCACTGCACCTCACTCAACAGTATTAACAGACCCAAGAGGCTAGGGATGAGTTCAGAATAACTTGTATGCAAGTATATGCATTTCAATGTTAAACTGATGTTACATTTTATTTAAAAAACATTTTTTGGGGGTTTGTAGTAGCCATGGAGAACCTATGCAAACTTTTACTGCCAATAGCAAGAAGTTGCATTGCAAATTCTTGTATAGTTTAATATAAACAGATCTGATGTGAGTAATTATTTTCTAAATGTAAGTTCTTTACAAATCCGCTAATATAAAAATTGTTTGGAATGAGAGCTTGCAGCCTCAGTAGTGCCCTAAGGCCAAGGATGGAAATAATTGCAGTAGATCAAGCATACATAACATAATTGAGATATGACTACATTTATTCTCACTATATTCTTTTTATTGCTTTCAATAATGTAATTTACCAAATGGGCATTTTCCATCTTCAAGTTCCAGTTTGAATGACAAGGAATAAGATATTCCCCAAAGGACAATGTTAATGGTACATATAGTCAAGATTGCTTTCCTTGAACTTTCAAAACTGTGCTTTTCTGCTTACAATATTTACATATTGAAATACTGAAGTTTATAATACTTAGAAAATGCAAAATGCTCTTTCATTAAACAAGTAACAAAATAGGAAAAGAAAAAAGACTGAATCATTTTAGTAATTAATAAAGAATTGGCATTATCTAAATAAAGTACAGAAGGACTGTAGAAACAAGGAAATAGCCTTGAAATTTTTTTTTAATTATTGTTAAATTTGAAGGCCAGAAAATAAGATGGCATAACACTATCAAACCTACTGTAGATACACAGGGGAAAAAAACAGTCCAGACCAAGGTGTCACTCCAACCCAACCTACTATACACGCAATTGAGGGTGTGGGAGCAAAAACCCAAAGAGAGACACAGGGAGAATGTGCAATGACTGGGTACATAATTTAAACCTTGGATGCAGGATCCACAAGGCAGCAGGAATAACAGCTTCCTTAGTGTACCCCTAGAAATAAAAACAAGAGCCCAATTTTTCTTGAACTAAGAAAAGCATGAAAAAGGAAAATACGGAAAAAGAAGTGAACTCTGTTATTACAATGTACACCGTTATATCTGCTTAACCACTATTCTGAGGTACTGAGCCATACTTAGATATCACACCAGAAAATAAAATGGTAACAGGAGACTCTTTTTGGAATAGATTAATGGCCAAACCTTAAATGACCAAACCCTTGGCCAGCAATCAATTTTTTGTTTCCATTCCATACTGTACCTTTCCACATCATGACCCCCTCAACTATCTGTTTAAATGCACTATTTCAGAGTCAGAACAAAATGCACAGAGCCTGAGAAGTGTGATCCGTTGGTAATTGAAACACCTATTTGTGCTCATTTTTAAAAAAACAGACCACCAAACAGTTTGCCAGTTGAGAGAAACTACAAGTATTCCATCCTCCATTTAACACTAAAAATGCACATTAGTCAAAATCTACACTAGATTTTATCTGCTCCTGCAAACTTACCACTAGCAAGCAACCTCGGAAAAAGACAGGAACACAGTCCCAGCTAATATTTGTGAAACATCTTCCTCCAAAAGAGTATCAGTTGGGTTTAGCAATTCCGTAAAGTATGCTTTATACTTAAGAAATGAATATTATTATTACTGGTGGGCTCTGCCCCCTGCTCACTTTTCTCGCCCACCCCCGTGTTTGGTTTACCAGATATACAATTTAAAGAGATTGTTATTTTCATGGGAATTGTTACATATGCATTATTTTCACTTTTACTTTAAAAACTTTTGTAAAAACAATACTTGTTCTTTATTTCTGGCCCTGGGCGTGGTTACTTCTCTTTATTGCAGGACGTATAACTCTGCTCACGTTTTGAAGGGGGGGCGGCTGAACGCACACTAAGGAGATGCCATCAGATCATCTGCTGTATTTCTGTTGCTGGTGAGCTGCCTGTTCTGCTTGTCACTTGTCATTGTTTTAAGAGCTGGGAGCACATGATGCATGTCTGCCAAAATCAATCCAACAACTTCTAGGTTAGATGTCCGTGGACTTGTTTTAAATGATGGCTCACTGCCTTGTCTCACGTGACGTTGTAAAAACAATACTTGTCCTTCATTTCTGGCCCTGGGCGTGGTTAAATCTCTTTCTCACGGGATGTACTGTATAACGCTGGTCGCATTATGAAGGGGGGGCAGCTGCTGTCGCACTGACCGTCGATCATTTTAAAGCCTGTACAGTCGCTGTCCTTTTTGCCACTTTGTGTCTCTGCTGCTCGCGTTGTGAAGAGGAGGGGGTTAGGGTGGCTGAACGCACGCAAGGAGAAGTGGTCGGATCATCTGCTGTGAGCTTTTAGTTGACGCTTGTCATTGTTTTAAGAGCTGGGAGCAAGTTAAAGTGTCTCTCACGGTACTTCAAATTGTCTTCTGAGAAGATCACTTCTCGTCTTCTTACTCTGCCTCCCCAAGATTTTTTTTTATAATACAGAGATATTTCTTCTACATTTCTTATTTAAACATACTATTCAATTTAATAACTTAGGGAATTACTATGCAATATGTAACATATTTATTAAGCATCTGTCTTCAGATGCTCCTTCTGTCTTCTGTCTACCTGTCTTCATTTCTGTCTCTCTCTCCCTCACTTTCTCTCCAATAGATTCTAATCCTACTATCCATGGGTCAGAAGACTATTGTTGGGATGACAATGTTATGGGCACCTTACAAGGTGGAGGTGTTGTGGAAGAATTCGAAGGTAAGATAAATGAGTAGGAGGTTAAGTTATTTGTAAAGGCAGAGGTCAGAATACCAAAGGAAACAAGCACAGTTGATCATCCAAGCCAATATAATAAATTACAGTCATAGTCATAAAATACATTGCAAATCTCAGAATCCTTAGACATTACTTTATTGAAAGTGCATAAAAATAGCAAAAAGGTTTAAGTCCTATGAAAGACCCATTAACCAGACCAGAATGTTCACTGCCCTGTGAAAACATAGGCCTCACCCCACAATTCCTGACCACAAAATCAACTGGCAGGCTTTATTCTGCACAGACCCAAAATTGAGTTTCAACTTTTAAAATTCAAAAGAATACTTTAATGTTCAAAATACATAAAACATCCTTCAAGAGGGAGGATACACCGTCAAACCTGTCTTTAATTTATTTAAATTACACAAAAGATGCACAAAAAATAGCACAAAACAGAAAACATTTCAGGAAATGGGATAAAAAGGGTTTGCATAAAAAGACAACCTAAAACTAACAAATACAAATCGATGTCTAGCAATCAAAGATAAAGCAAAACATAATCAAAAACAATGAAGATCAAAGATATACTTACACAATGAACAACACTCCAGAACTTTTTAATGAACCCCTTCTGAAGCCAGCTCCTTCACTTGAATATAAAGGTGGTATTTGGTCCCAGCAGTAGTGACATCATGATAGCCCACTTCTTGAGGTTCCACCCACAGAATACAAGGAATGTAACATAAAGGCAACAATACACAAAACATAATTGGCAAATAATATTTAAACAATTCATATAATAATAAGGGCAGCACGGTGGCGCAGTGTGTAGCGCTGCTGCCTATCACTTAGGAGACCGGGTTCGCTTCCTGGGTCCTCCCTGTGTGGAGTCTGCATGTTCTCCCCGTGTCTGCGTGGGTTTCCTCCGGTTGCTCCGGTTTCCTCCCACAGTCCAAAGATATGCAGGTTAGGTGCATTGGTGATCGTAAATTGTCCCTAGTGTGTGCTTTGTGTGTGAGTGTGTGTGTGCGCGTGCCCAGGGTTTGTTTCCAGGCTTGCGCCTTGTGTTGGCTGGGATTGGCTCTAGCAGACCCCCGTGACCCTGTAGTTAGGATATAGCGGGTTGGATGATGGATGGATATAATAATAAACAACAACTGAAAAATGATAATTCAGAATTAACAGTAATAAGAAAAACATACATAAGTCTAAGAACAAATGCTGGCTTGATGTGTAACTCACTCTAGCTAGCAGTACTAGCTGTTCAGTAGTAAATTGAGCATCTCAATGCCTAATGCTTTTTGTAACAATCTTAAATAGCTGGGGCATGATGACATAACACTGTGACTTTCATGACACACGACTGGCAAACAGCATAGCAACAGTAAACAGTATGGTGATGTAAAAGGCAAAAAATGGCCGTGACATCACTAGAATGATTATAACATTTCAGCCAGAAACACTAATTTAATAAGTTCAGAAAATGATTCTAAGGACATCAAAGCACAGGTTCATCACAGACAGGAACTTTAGTTGAAGTACTTAGTTGTTTAGATGTTATGGTCCCTTTGCAGAAGTAAAGTTACTAGTGAAAAACTGAAAGAGAAAATTAATGAGGATATGCATAAAGCAATTTAGAGCCGGGAGAAATCTCAAAAATGTCTAAAACAGAAAAAAGTGAGAAACAGATGGAACCAAAAATGCCAAACTAACATTTAAGTCAGAAAAATGTTACAAAGGTCCTCACGCAAGATAGACTTACTTGTCCCAATAAACTCTAAGAGAGAATCAAATACTTGAATGTTAGATGTTGCTTGCCACCATCTGAAATAGGCAGAATGTGATAATATTATGTGTTACAGTATGTGTCTTCTGTGTCACATGAATGGCAATAGGCAGAGTGATTGTAAACAATTACAAACAAGACATAGCCATCAGAAACAAGCACAAAATGGTAACAATTCCATCTAGCAACCATCCAAGGTAATATAACTGCCAACACTATACAATTAATAAATAATAAAAATTAAGGAAAAAAATTAATAAAACAAGATTTCAGAAGGACAAAATCCAGAATTCTAACAGGAGCTAGATGGATGTCACTGTTCCTCTGTTTCCAGTATGGCATCACTTGGTATGAGGCTTTGTCTCTTACTATGTCCCCTTCAAATGATCCACTATAAATGTAGTCCTAGTATCACACTCTTGACAGCAGCTACATTTTCTCTTGTGGTTGCTTATTAGATAATTCCAAATACATACACACACACCCACACACCCAAGCACACACACAGTATTTTCATGGTAGCAAATATAAAAAAATGCACCTCTTTAGAAAAGGCATGTTTCTAAAGCCTGTAATTTGGCTGTGGTATTTTATGTATGTTAGGAGAATTGTTAAAGAAAAAAAAATCACAGTGTTATATGATTAACAAAAAATTTTATACAGCTATTATTTCAGGTAAGGAAAACAGAACTTTTGAGATAAGGGACTAGAGTGCGGCACATTTAAGTAAGGATTTTGCTGTACTTTGCACAAGTGATAATAATGGCCCTTTAAACCAATACACCTATTTGTTTCTGTAAAATTTTATGAATTCCTTTTGAGCAGTTCATTCAAACAGTGCAAACACAACAGAAAAACATAACAATGTTGAATTTATTATCAATGATTATAATAGCAGCTCAAGCAGTCCTAGTCAAATCTTTGCAGAAACAGTGTAGCTATGACACTAATTTCAAAGCATAATGGATAATAAACATCACTCACAGTCCACTCCTTCAGAGAAAAGTGATGTGCTTGTTTGACTTGTCTGTGATAGACTAGTGCCAGTTCAGGAATGGTGCCTGCCTTTCACTAGATGCGAATATGATAGTCCCTGTGTTGCTGGGACCCTAAATATGATTAAGCAGGCTTGAGTATATAGTATATGTATGAATTATGTTTGTATGAAATTTAACTTCCGAATAAAAACTTTTCATGCTACTTAAATATTTTTGGAGTAAAATAAGGTCATGGGGAAAAGTAAATGAGGGGAGGTCCCCTGAATTACTAATGTGTGTCTTTTTAACTAAAATCATTATGAAGGCAGCTTGAATGTGTACAGCATCACTGCTCTAGTTACTCCAGAACAGAACTGTAGAAAGACAATTAAGAAGGGTTTGGTACCAGGCCAGTTCCTCACTCAGTGTATTTAGGAATATTGGGAACAGATACAACACCCTACTGTTAGGCCATCTGTAGATCTGGTCATCTTAGGCTTGGCTCCAAAAACACAAGGAGATTGGTCCTTCTACCTCCCAGCTCATCAAACTCTCATTGGTATAAGGAGAGAATCAGAATGAGCTTTAAAAATATCTAGGACTTCATGATTACAGAGCAGGGAAACAGAGAGACATGTTACCTTTCCAGTTTAGACTTCACCTTTTCTTTGTGTCTTTGTCTATGTAGAGCAGACTTGTGGTCACATTATGAACTTTATAGACGTTTACAGCTTTGATTATTTTTCATTGAATATCTGGTTATTGGTGGTCAATCAACAACTCTGTCGCAATAGTTTTATTTTAACCAAGTATCTGGTTACTTGCAAAACACCAGCATTGAATGTCCATAAACTGATGGGCTCAATCCATTTTTTCGATCCACTTTTTATATTAGATTGCAGGCAGCTAGAGTCAATCGCTGCAACACTGGACACAAAACTGTGGCATCCCTGTCCCGCCAGCTAGTCCATTTCAAGGTACTGTCATGCACATGCCCAAACACATTCATACTGGTTCAATTTAGTATCCCTGATTTATCAAACATTCATATTTTTGAAAGATGGGAGGAAACAATGAAAGTGCCAAAAGAATATCCATCACATTTAGATAGATAGATAGATAGATAGATAGATAGATAGATAGATAGATAGATAGATAGATAGATAGATAGATAGATAGATAGATAGATAGATAGATAGATAGAGGTTTATTTGTCCCCAGGGGGAAATTACAATTTTTACAGATGCTCTTTAAATAAATAAATACATAAATAGGTAGATAAGTAAGTAAATAAATAAATAAATATACACTCACCCTTTTGTCTGAACACACACCAGAATGACTATAAAGAAAGAGAATTAAAAAGAAACACATATTGCTGTTGGCATAAAGGAGCCCCAGTCGCATTTCTTGACACACTTCTGCTGAATAATTTGTTTGCTGAAAGTCCTCAGTATTAGTGTATCAGAGAGAAAATGTGTAGCATTGTTCACAATGGCACTCAGTTTTGTTTTTATTCTTTCCTTTGCTACTACCTCCAGGTGCGTCCTGTAATTAAGCCTGACATTTAAATAGTTTGTTCAATCGGTGGGCATCTAATTATGTTACCATATGCTTTTACATAGAGGTCTTCCTAAATTAAATTAAAAATTATTTCACAAATATTCCTGACAATTTCTGCATCTTGATAACTATTTAATGTTATGAGGTCAATTGGTTTGATACATGTTCCATTGTCAGCCTACACAAAATATTTTCTCACAATCCATCTTCTGAATCCTCTTGATTTGATTTTAGGATGTAAACCAGGAGTCAACACTGGACAGGATGCAAGTCACCAGCTGACTTAATCCATCTGCTATTGATATGAAAATTGGGGTACCCGCAGAAAGCCCATGAAAAATGTGAACACGAGATCAACACAAGCAATCATTTGAATGGGATTTGAACCTAGTCTTCTGGAGCTTTGAATTAGCAGTGCTAACCATTGTGCCATCTTGTTTTCTCTTAAATTATGGTTATCACTTCTCAGTGCAGCTAAGTTTCTTTAATTGCCTATCGTCAAAAAGCATTGGGAGAAGTGGTTGCAAATGCATAACTAGAGAGAGCTGTTGGATTCAATTGCATTTTTTTCTTGAGGGTGACACAATTTACTGGTAGCTCTTTTAAAATTAGAATAGCCTTCAGAAATATTTTGTTGGTGTAATTAAAAAAACTAACAAGATGTGTCTTTTTTCAAACACGCTTTCGTGCTTTAATTGACTTGTTTTGGTTCCTGTACTTAAAACATTGCTGGTAACATACTCTAGATATGAGATATGCAGAGGCAAGGACACCATCAGATTAGTGAAATGCAAGATAAAATTCTAGGTAAGACCTTCAGGAGAATGACAAAGCCACATTTGTAAGAAGAGAGCATTACGCTATGCCACTGTAAGAAGACATGTATCTCTAGGGACATTGCTCCATGAAAGGCATAGTGTATGTGCCCTCTGGTAGGCAGGGGTTTTATTTCTAAAGAGATAGAGAGAGAATCATGGTCTAGAATGAAACATGTCTCCCTATGATGCTAGAAGACAAGTGACCAGCAAGTGCCATGAGTGCCTCACCCTCTGTCCAACAATAATGTGAACCCAGTGAGACATGGGAAGAGTATACAAGACCTCCTGGCCTACAATTGACAGCACAGGACTACTAGCTGGGAAGCCTGAAGCTAAAGTGTCTACTCAAGAGTGATTTTAGGGTTGACTGGCTGGAGGTTGTCTCAGTCATCTGGTATGCATTAGACTCACAAGCCAGATGTATAAAAAAGATAAACATTAACTGTTACAAAAGAAAAACCTTTCTGAAACATCAGATTACATATTGGCATTCTAAGACATCAATGGACGACTGGTAAACGTGAACGATACGTTGTTGCATGTGCTGCGTGTTCTCTCTGTTGTTCAGTTACAACAATAGTGAAGGAGCTGATGTAAGACTGAAAGAATCGATAGCTATTTTCACGAAAATATTAACTAAAATATGTATTTGAAGTGAATGGTGTGTCACAGCACATCAAAAGGACTGCTGTTAAGAGAGTTAATAATAAAGAGTCCCAGGAGATGCAGGTTTCAGTACTCAAAACATTCAAATCAACAAATCTGCCTCACAACACCAGTAAAGCATTGATAAGACTGCACAACATCCACCTTCAGACTGCATGTCTAAACAAGTAGCTAAAGTAAGTTAACATTACTGTTTAATTGGAAATGCAAATATGCCATGCCAGAATATAGAAGCAGCATTTTAATTCACAGTATATCCATAGACCACAATACTTATCTTAAATCAATTTGCTGTTGTTGTGCCATATAGTGATGTAGTAGTCAAAATGACAGAAAGATACCACAGGTGACAGAAGTAAGTCTCAAACAAGTAGCTGTGGTGGTCTACATGCAGGTGTCTCTTCTGTTGCCACCTTTATTACAATGTACATAGTAATCATTAGGCTTCAGTCACCTTGTGTTACTGATCTCTCAGTGTCGTATTTTGTTCAGTTTCTTTTGCTTTTTTCCCTGAAATCTGACAGTATAAACTTTATTGACTGGAGTCACTGGGGGTGGGTGTTTTAGGAAGAAGCCCTGTGGGTGCAGCCTTTACAGTGTCAGATTTCTCCACTATTCAATACAAACTTTTGTCTCCAGACACGTATTCTCATTTGAGAATCACATCTGGACCTGCAAGACTAGCTATGGGGTGGCATAGGTTTGACTCTTAAAGAGAACAGACTTGAAGGGGGCCTATAAGACCCTTTAATGGCTCCTGCTAGCTCAGTATGTGGAGCCTCCAGGTATCTCTAGATGCATAGCCTGATGTACCACTAGCAATAAAGAGCTACCACTGACCCTGGAAATAGTTTCAAACCCTGGGCAAAAGTCCCATTAAGAGAGAATTACAAAGACCTCTAAAATCTGAGTTGTCTTGGAGTGTTTAGTTGGAAGATAAGATGGAGGGTCAATGGTAGATGGAATAGTCCAGGATGAAAAAAGAGGAAGGGAGTGCTTAGTGGTACTTGTTTGGTGGGCAAGTGAATGAGCAAATTGTGACTCCAAAACTGATTCTGCTATTGAGTAAGAAGTAACATGAAGATGTGTCTCAAAGCCACTATATGACAAAAGACATATTGAGTCAAACGCTCACTGGAAGTAGGGCCATGATCACAGGATAAATGGGAGGCAGAGAGAGAGTTTGAAGATGAGAAAGGGAATGCTTAGTAGTAGTTAGTAAGAAATTAAGTGGGCAAACACACTTAACGTAATAGACAGAGGTTCAAGGCATATTAAGTAGAAAGGCAGCATTTTTTTGTTTTGTCTACCTGTTTGTGCCTTGTGTTCTCCCTTGTGTGCCTCTTCCCCATGCATGCTGTGTTCATAACAAACACAACGTGTTTTTGTACTCCTTTGTGTGGAAAGACTTGAGCAGGGTGCTTTCTTCTATATACTGTATGTTGCTGTGGCATTAACTTCAATGTGAATGGCTGTAAGATTGAGATTTTTTATTTTTACGTAAGTCGAAGCACTCCGTCCAACTATTAGTTTTTATGACCCAATTACAGTTGCACTATTTATTTTGCTGAAACTCATATGATTAATGCTACTGATATTCTAATCCAAAGGTTTTACAACTTACACTGGTACAATTGTTTAAATAATTCTACAATTAGAGCTTTACCAGGTTGTTTAATGTGATTTGTGCATTGTCACATGGCATGTCAGCAAATGGGATTTGATACAGAAGCTTTTACATTTCATTATGAAACACCTTAGTCTGAAGGCCACACAGTTTCTTCTTAATCTTATTAGGACTGACCAGAAACTACCCTGAAATAAATAAGGAAGCAAGACAGAAGCACAGTATTTGTAACAGCATACTAACATGAACTTGAGCTGTTTGGAGCTAGCAGTTTAAAACAAAAAAGATGAGTCTTCTTTTTTGGCTGCTCCCGTTAGTGGTTTTGCCACAGTGGATCATCTTGTTCCATATCTTTTAAAAGATGAAAGATGAGTATTAGGATCAATTTAATTTTCAGGATTTTCAGAGCCTAGACAATCAACTTTTTCTGCTTTTCATCAATATTTTTAATGTCTTTTCAAAAATGTTATGTTCATCCGTCCATATATTTACTGAATCCATATATTGAAATACATGGTGGTGAGGAACAGGTGCCATTATTACAAAAAACATGGTGACAGCTGAGCTAAAAACAGTCAAAATTGCAGTGTCAGCAACAGAAACAAAAACATAAAATAGTGACGATACCAGTGATGATACCATAGCCAGACTGATAAGAATTAATAACAAGAATAAATCAAATCTGAACAAAATCATAAAAAAAATGTAAAGTACTTTTTTTTATTCTTATTTTTGATTATTTGTACTAGCACTGTGCTGACTTTGGGTTGTTAGCAGATAGTTTAGGTAGGCTGGTTCTATCTGTGATTCTGAAGATGAACAAAAGACATCATTACATGGTCGGCCATAATAGCTTTATCCAATGGCTGCATTTTTTTCTGGCTAGTTTTAGGACATTTTAGTATTCCTAACATCACCTTCTTGGTGCTTTATCAAAAGTGACTCTATGTTGCATTATGTGCATTCAAACTAACATAATATTCTTAAGTCTGCTTTATCTGATTAGGGTCATGGAAGTCTAGACCCTTAGGTGTAAGACAGGAAACAGTTCTGGACAGAGCACCAGACCATTGCAAAGACCATTTTGATATGCACCCACAATCACACAGTGCACTTTAGTATCACCAATTGTCTTTAAACACATGCTTTATAGAATAATTATTACAGTACAGGAAGAAATGATTCTGCAGACACAGCAGCATGTGCAAACTACACACTACAGCGATTAGGCTCAGGATTGAAAGCAAGTTGCTTGATCCAGGAAGCAAAGGCAGTAACTATTGTATCATCATAGAACATGATTCAGATTAAATAATCATTCTTAAACCTCCTTACTCCTATTTAGTTGTCAGAGTAAAACTTCACATAAATACAAGGAGAGTGAGTAGACTACACACAAACAGTGACCAAGCCTTATTAAATACCAAAGTGCTTCTAAACTCAGCTGAGTGTTCTCCTTTCCTTGCACTGTTCTCCTCTTATAGAAAGTTATTCTACCTTGTATGTGTATTGGTCTATTCTCCTTACAGCACATAGTGTTCTATCATTTTTATCATAATAAAATACTACTACTTACTAATACTACTAGCTTGCAACTTGTCTTATAAATAGCACCTTTCAATTCCAGGATCTGTAAAAAATACGTCTGATTCCTGTTGATTTAAAAGTTACCCACCTTGGCTGAGCAAAGGTTAAGCACACCACCATGGCTGTTTGGCAAATCATAATTAAGGCTAGGTTTAACTAATGCAGTGAGCCATGGATGTCAATGTTTCCACTGCACAGTAGCAACAACAAAATAGCTCTCCCTCATACCGCATCTTCTCAGGGTTAAAGCAAGCTGAAGGTAGACTAACCATGTAAGTGAAACAACAGAGGACATAAATCAGAAATGTTTCTGTTGACACAAAAATTGGACTGGCATTTCAGAATATTCAGTATTTTGAGACAAATAAATGGTTTGATAGGATAGAGAACAGCCTGACACCTACAAAAACATTAGCAGGTGGCATCTTGAGTGCCAGTCTTACTAAGGAGCGCAAGCAATCCTCAGGGAAGTGGGAGCCACATGGACAATGGTTTAGCAGTAAAACACTTCTTAACACTTATGTTAGGAAGGGAGTTTCTTGAAAAAGACTATAGTTAGCTGAAAATCTTTCTATTTGTATTTTAAAGTAAACACATGCAGTATTGTGTTTGGTTGTCCTTACTGTAAGATTTTTGTATAATTAAGATTGTGTAAAACCAACTTCACTTTTTAATAGAATGCTGCTTCTACACTACATGTATAGATAACTAAATGGGTCACAGCAGTGTATGGTTTAATTAACCAGAAAATACAGTATATTTTAGACATACTGTACAAAGATACATTTTTAAAACTAAATGCAAATCTGATTATTTTCTTATATCACTGGACTCATATCTCCCCCTTACAGGAGTTGCATTTTGTAAAAGCAATTCCTTATATTTCAGATGATCACCTAGTTTATACAACACCAAAAAGTTGTTGGTAGTGCAATGGTTACCAATGTTAACTTTCAGTCACAGTTTTCCAGCCAGGCCACTGCCTAGAATGTTCATTCTGTCCATTTTGTGTTCTTTATGGATTGGTTCCTCCACTATATATTTCAAATATTAATAACCTAATACCTATTAAAGATCCTGAACCCTTGCTATTCATTTTGAGTATGGAAAGATGCTAGAAGAGTGCGCTTCTTTCATAATTTATATATATTTTTTTATTTGGTCTGAAAGTTAGAAATATTATTAAAATACAGTAATGAAATGCTCATGTATAGCATGGCTCTCCTATTATGAATCTGGAAAATTTTCCAATGTCAAAGTAACACAATCTGTCTTTGATTTGTCCAGAGAAGGAGTAATGTTGAAAATTACACTTGATAATTTGTTTCTGATTTATACTATTTTTGATTAAATTAGATATTAGATCTCTCTTGCCGATCTTTAGAAATTGACATTGGACCAAGGTGAAAAGGATATTAGTAATGCAAGTTTACAAGTCTCAGATTAATGTTTGTTTTTTGTTCATGATGTCTGCTGAGAAACATTATGAACAAACACTCAGCAAAACTCAGAAGAATACAGGAAATTCTCATACACATGTCTTTGTAATTAGATGTTCTATTTCTACTTTTTAGGTAAGGCAGGGATGACAACTATCATTTAGATCAGTTATTCAGTTAGACGTTAATTTCCAAAGCAGATATTTTCTTTCCTTTTTTTGTAATATTTTTCTGGCCTTGCAAAAACTGCTGTGATTTGTGATTCTGATTCAAGCAGATGCTATACCAAGATGTAATATAGCAAGTGAGTATAGAGTACAGAGTACAGCTATGAACCTGTAGAAGCTGGAGAGCACAGAATGAGCCATTTGGCCTTCACTAAAACATGGAAGAAAGTAAAGGCAATAGTGAATCTTTTTGGGAATAGACAAGATGTGCTGTACCCATTTTAGGTCATCAGTGACGGTCATTCCAAGAAGTTTAAAGCTGCTGTCCCTCTCCACAGCAACTCCCCCAAAGTAGATGGGAATGTGGTCTGCTTCTTCATTCATAAAGTCTATGATCAGATCATTGATTTTTCTGAAATAATGGAAAGACTTTGATTTTACTCCAGTAAACTTCAATCAACAGTATTACAAAGGAGTAGTAATGATAATAATTATGGCTAGAACAGCTTTTACCAGCTGTAAGTGCTAAACAGCTGTTTGTCAGTCACTGTATACAAGAGGGAAATGGGGCAGGCTAAAATGATAGCATTAAGATTTTAGAGTCTTATGTCATCTGTTTAACCAGTACATTTCTCAGCCTGATGCTAGTCAGTAATTCTGTGATGCTATTTAAACATAGTTTGGGTTGCAATATCCCTTCAGGTGAATCACAGTATGGACACCTGCAGGGCAGCAATCGAGTTGTAGTCCCACAGGGCTGCCCTGTTGTGTTCTGTGGTATTCTTGTCCCAAAATGGTTCCACCTGACCCAGAAGTGCTTCCAGAAGACAATAGATTGAGCACCAGACATACTTGTATAAAAGAGCCCTCCAAATGAGTCAAGAAAGGAGCTGGGCAACACTTGCCTGGGACAAAACAGGAAATAAAAGGTGAGAAGGAAGAATTGCCTGTATTGTCATAATGCATTGTGTCATATAGTGCTGTGCTGTGCTCTGCTTTACAGCACCAAAGGATAGAAGCCTGTTAAAGGTACACTTTGTTGTTTTTAAAAGCACTGACTAAGAACCCAGCACTGTGCGTGGTGTACTTGTGTCTGGAGTTTAGGTGTCGGCATGCCCCCTACAGACCAATATATACAAAGTCAAACATAGGATCAAGGATCGGGGTACCAGCCCGGCAATCCCCTTTTTCAACATCTCACGTTTTTTTGTGCTGACGGTCCTTTTTCCTCTAAAGGGTCCTTCAGATTTAATGCCCACCCTCTTTGCTTGGGGAACTCAATTTACAGTATAGCAGCTGGCTAGGAAGGAGCATGACTTTTGGAGCCCAGGGCGTGGTCAGGAATTCCCCGACTTTTGCCCCTCAGAGCTGCAGGCGAATTGGGGGATGTGGTTAGCAATATTGCTCATCCCTCTTGTACCTAAACAGAGCCTTGAAGGTGTACCTTAAGCATGTGTGTGAGTATACATATGTGGTAACAATAATGGATAGAACATATTCATGATGGCATATGGGTAGTTCAGACATGCACAGTACAGTGCTCTTCAGTTAGTCTAGTTGAAGCCAAGGTCAAATAAACATGGACGCTTTACTGCTGGATTGCATCATTGTTGAACCTTTTTTGGGCATAGGGATTGAAACCTGCTGACATTCACCAAAGGATGTTGGCTCAGTACTTAAGTGAAAAACGTATGATGATTTTTGGGCATTGTAAAGTTTGCACATACCTAAATGGCTTAATGATCTGCACAATCAACAGCATCTAAAGGTTTTGACTTATTTCCTGAAACCTTTTGAAGAAGATCTGGAGATGAGACATTACCATGAGCCAAAAAGCAAGATACAAAGAATGCAGTGGAAACACTTGTCTTCTCCAATAAAGAAGAAATTCAGATGACATCCCTCTGTCAACAAAATCATCACAACCTTTTTTGGGATATGAAAGGTCCTATTCTGGTGCATTTTGTGGAACATGGACAATCAGTGACCAGCAGAACGTACTGTGCTATGCTTAGAGAGAAACTGAAACCTGCAATTTGCAGCAAAAGAAGTGGAATGCCGTCAAAATCAGTCCTGCTTCTTTATGACAATAAGCGATCCCATACAGTGGCCATACTGGTAGAGGCAGCTGCAGTTCAACACCTTAAACATAACCCTAACAGCACTGATCTAGCACCATGTGACTATCACATCTTCAGTCTACTTAAAGAGGTAGTTGCAAGTTCACCTCTGATGATAAAGTTAATATTGCACACCTGGATTTGGAAAAATCTTCTTATTCCAAGAAATGAAGACGTTTTTTGGAATGATACAAGCAAGAAGTGCATTGACATGTAAGGATACTATGTGGAGAGGTGATATAACTGCTGTGTTCATCTGCTGACAGTCACTAGTATTAAAGGGTATGTTGCCGTTACTTTTTGATTCTCCATATATATATATATATATATATATATATATATATATATATATGTATATATATATGTATACAGTATATATATATATATATATATATATATATATATATATATATATATATATATATATATATATATATATATATATATATATATATATATATATATATATATATATATATATATATATATATACTAGTAAAATACCAAGCCAGAGGAGAAGTAGTGTGTTAAAGAAGCAATGAAAAGAAAAGGAAACATTTTGAAAATAACGTAACATGATTGTCAATGTAATTGTTTTGTCACTGTTGTGAGTGATGAGTGTTGCTGTCATATATATATATATTTACACACACACACACATAAACATATATATATACATATCTATACATATACACATAAATATACAC
The DNA here is from genome assembly GCF_016835505.1 of Polypterus senegalus. NCBI lineage: Eukaryota > Metazoa > Chordata > Cladistia > Polypteriformes > Polypteridae > Polypterus > Polypterus senegalus. Next base: position 123,335,817 of record NC_053157.1, on the reverse strand, counting down.
ACACACATATATACATACATATATATATCTACATATATACACACACAGCTATTTCAGTATCAGTGCAATACGCTGCTTGTTAAAACGGATGACTCCGCTCTTACGTGCAAGTCTGTGTGGATATTATGAACTATCGATTTGTTCAAGTTCTATTTAAATTTTAAATAGAAGGAATTTTTATTTAGTCGACAGAAATATCTTTGGTAGGAATGGTAAAACAGACAGGAATATTATTCTGAATAAATCAACTCAAACCTTAAACAACTTATAATATTTTGCTCTCCATAAAAATATATCCTGTCTAAATTATACAAGTTAGAAATAAAGTAAACGTTAAAAGAACAAACATTCAAATTTCTTTACTCTTATGTAATTTTATATAAAAATAAACTTAGATTTTAAATATCCCAAAAGATTTTGCTCTCCATAAAAATATATCCTGTCAAAATTATACAAATTCAAATATGAACATGCTGCATAACAAAACCTAGAAATATAAATAAAATGTGTTCCTTTCAGCAATAACAAATCAAATCATTCAGTTGTCTTTGCTCATATGTCATTTTAGAGCTGGACGCCTGGCATCTTTTTGGCAACAAGTTCGTTTCTGTTTGGTGTGAGGTTCTGTGTTGTGGAGATTCTCAGGATGGATTGCAGGTGCTCATCAGTGAGGCGACTCCTGTGTGCTGTTTTGTTAGTCTTTATCACTGAGAAGAGCTTCTCACACAGATATGTGCTACCAAACATGCACAAGGTTCGAGCCGCATGTAGACGGACTTTTTGTTCTTCAAAGTCACCAAAGCGCCGTGCAAACTCAGTGCGCTCAGTTTATCAGCAAAGTGCGATTTGGGAACACCGTAGTGACGACTTGGTTTAACATTACTTGGCAACAGGGAAAGTGGGGCAAATTGCACTGGTGCATTTGTGTCTCCCATAAAAGCAGCTTCACTTGAAATCACTTTGTGATTGTGCACGGTAAAACGTCCGCTGAAGTGTCAGATTCTTATTTAATTCTTCTGCTTTCTGTATCTTCTGCATTGCATTCAGGTTACCCTGATGTTTTGTCTCATAGTGCCGTCTTAGATTAAATTCTGTAATTACAGCCACATTAGCTCCACAAATGAGACACACGGGTTCAGTAAACATATACTCAGCCTCCCATCGGTTTTAAAGGCTCTATTTTCAGAATCAACTTTTCTCTTCAGCATCGTGTGAGCTAGCTTCGCAATAACTTGCAGCATCATTAAGTAGACTTGATTAACGCGGTAAGTGTTCGGCAAGGCAGCTGAAGCGCTGCATTATGGGATCTGTAGTTTATTGTGTTACCAGCGCTTCATATACCCGGGCATTAATAACAATAATACAGTATATAAAATGATCTCGGGCCGGATATAATTACGCGGGGCGGATGTGGCCGCGGCCCTTGAGTTTGACACATATGGACTAAATAGAACTTGAAAAGATATATTTTTCAAATGTGATCGCGCAATTCAGATAGAGTTGACGCGCACTACAGCCTGCATGCCTCAATAAGTCATCCTCCCTCGCTCTTACTTTTTACCGTTCATCTAATGAATACACTGAGTATGGCTTTACCAAAACAATCATTGATGGCGAATAAAGTATCCATTATTCGAGTATGTAGATCGGATATATATATACATATATATATACCCGTATCGCAGCGGAGAAGTAGTGTGTTAAAAAGCTAGAAAAGAAAAGGGAACATTTTAAAAATAACGTAACATGACTGTCAATATACAGTATTTGTTTTGTGAGTGTTACTGAGTGTTGCTGTCATCAAGGATTTGATTATCATTATTTCTTTCAATCAGGTTCGTATTTGTAGGATGTGTTGTGTTCAAGTTACATTCCGTGTTTGTCAATCGTTGTAAAGATGACAGGTTTCATTCATCGATTCGTTTCTTACTGCATCAATAAACAGCTCGTCTTCTTCTTTATCTGAGACCTGACACACTGCATGCACGGTTTTTTTACACTGTCTTCCTTTAGCGGACATTGACTTTTTCCAACGTGTGCTTTGTTTCCGCAGTAGTTGGATTTATGAATATGCTTGTATGTATCAGACGCTTCATATTTTTGCTGCCTTTTCAATTGTGTAATTGGTTTTGTTCAGCTCTTTGGAACTGTTGCTTTTATCTGTGCACTGCGCCAGTTCACGTGAGCCACTCGGTGTACATGCATCGAAGGTTCCCAGCTGTGCTGGTGCCATCTCGTCGCTATGTCCATGGCTGTATTTAATGTTACCTTAGTCCTGGCACTTAAAACTTTCTCTCGCAGTTTCGCTGAGTTTGTGTCAAACACCACCCTGACCATCTCATCTTCCTCTCCATAAGCACAGTCCTTCACCCGTGAATATTTACCCGTGGCAGTTTGCTATTGGATTGCCGCTGACGGACGGCCTTATATGGGCAGGCACTAAATTACAAACGCCAGCGCAGCCTGTCTATGAACTTAATTTAAAGTGTAGGTTTACATCGTGCTTTGTTTCAAGTAGCAGAACTCATGAATATGGTTGTATATGTCACTCGCCGCTTCTTATTGTTTCGCTGCCTTCTCAATTATATAATGCATGTTTTCTTCAGCGCTTTTTGAGGTCTTCCTGGTTTTCTATGTATGCGTGATTACGTGGGAGGCGTGATGATGTCACACAAACTCCGCCCACGGCGTTGAAGCTCATCTCCATTACAGTAAATGGAGAAAACTGCTTCCAGTTATGACCATTACGCGTAGAATTTCGATATAAAACCTGCCCAACTTTTGTAAGGAAGCTGTAAGGAATGAACCTGCCAAATTTCAGCCTTCCACCCACACGGGAAGTTGGAGAATTAGTGATGAGTGAGTGAGTGAGGGCTTTGCCTTTTATTAGTATATATATATATATATATATATATATATATATATATATATGTATATATATATATATATATATATATATATATATATATATATATATATATATATATTGTAAAAGAGAGATGAGAAACACACATAAAGGTTTGGGGTTTCCGGCCCCGTATACTGTTAAATTATCCACAGCAATAACAAAAAAAATGATCCGGTCAAAATACATAAACAGGCTGTATTTGGATGACAGACAAAGATGGTATCGGAGGAGTATTTATGTAGGCGGGGCCGGAAGTGGAGGAATGCTAGGTAGGAGCCGTGGTGGATGATGGGACTGCTGACGTCATGGATAGTGGACAGAGGAAGGGCGGAGGTAGCGTACTGCGGGAAGGAGGTAGGCTCATGGCGGCGGTGCATCTTTTTTTCTGCAAGAAACAAAGAGAGAAAGGTTAGTACCCGCCACTCCCTCCTGGCGTAGGACTTAGCGATCGTATTAAGGTCTGTCCATGCCCCCTACTCAGCGTGCGTGACAATATATATACAGTATATATATATATATATATATATATATATATATATATATATATACTGTATATATATATATATATGGTCACAAAAACAAGACATGAACAGATAAAGGTTTGGGGCAGCCACCCGTATAATATTGTATCCCGGTTGCAAAAGTCGTTTTTATCAGAAAAACAGCACTGAAGTGCATACAACTGAGTCCAGAACAAGACTGAGTGAAAAGGGAAAAGGGGCAGGCTTTTAAAGGGGAAGACAGGAAGTGAGGTCATAAGGATCGGGCACGTGTTCTTCATTCATTGGATCGAGCCCGGATGTGATGTTAGAGGGGCCGGAGCTGGTAAGGTCTAGTTCCATTGGCTCGGTCCCGGAAGTGACGTCAAGAGAGCCAGGTGGAATCTCCCGGAAATGGTCTACAGGAAAGGGAGAAAAAGAGTCAGTGCACTCTGCCACATCCTGGCATGCCTCAGAACTGCCTTCACTCAAGCCCCATTTTCCAACCCATTGAATCCGAACAAAGGTTCATGGGGGTCTGCTGGGGCCAATCCCAGCCAACACAGGGTGCAAGGCAGGAACCAATCCCGGGCAGGGAGCCAACTATATACAGTATATAAGTAGTGGAGTTTAAGTAGCAGGCGTGGGCTGACTGTGGCTACTGGTGAAAGTGGTGTTGATGTCAGTGGTCCTCCACATGGTCCTCCTTCACTCTAGAGTAAATGGAATTTAGGTTAGTGATGTCACCTTCAAATTCCTCCCTGTAGTACTTAAGCAACCCATCCTATTTAGATACAACCTAATATCACATACTTGACAATATACTGTATATAGAGACTAGACTAAGCCTGTTACAATAACGGGCGCTAGAACAGTAGTGCATAAACATTAGTAGGAACAGTCTATATTAAATGGCAAGGGATCTTGACTTCATTTGTTTCTTGTCTTAATTTTTTTTTTGTCAAAAATAATTTTAAAATAATAATAAAAATAAAATAGAAACGTATATGACAATGCAGTAAGTATAATTAACATTGCCTTAGTGTAAAACTTTGTAACAATCTGTAAGACACAATATCTGAAGAAGATATTTAGAAAAAATTTTCTATTTTTTTACCTCATGAAATTTTTCTATACAATTTCATTATAGACAACATTTCTTGTAAATATTCTGTCTGAGTTTGGCAACAGTTTAACCTCTACAACCTTGACAACAACATCTGGAAAACTTCTAACTCTTGATAATGCAACATATAACTGACCATGGCTGAATACTGGTTCTGGCAAGTAAATGCCAACTATTTCTAAGGTTTGCTCTTCTGAGTCTTTCTCTTTTAGCGTTTTTCTGACGGTCATTTTCTTTTTCTTCAATCGATCTATGTGCTCGTATTTTTCTTTGTCTTTCAGCCTTTCTTTTGTTGATGGTTACTTGTTGAGCTAACCGTTCTTCCATGAGATGTTACTTATATAGGATTTGATTGTCTGCGTCTTTTGTCCTTTTTTTTGGGTGGCATGTTGTTAGTAGATACGTCCGTAATATTTTCCCCTACAGTAATCCTGGCTTGTATGTGGCTGTAATATGCGTCAGTGTATTGTGTGCCATTAATTTTCTCTCGCAGTAATACTAGTTTGTATTTCCGTAAAATGCCTGTAATTTTCTCTGACAGTAATATTGGCTTTGATATCCGTAATATGACTTTAATTTTCTGACACAACAGTGGGCAATCAGCAGAGTGTCCCCAGCAACTGATGTATTGTGTGGCGTGCTGCTAATAATCGTGCCTGTGGCGTCTCCCCAGCAAGTACTGTGCAGTTCCCCAGCAAGTATTTTAATCTGTGGCGGAGTGCAGCTGATTATTTAATGTGTGGTGTCTCCCCAGCAACGGATTTTATGTGTGCAGCCACGACTACCCAGTCAGCACTCTCCCTAGCAATGGTGTCCTTTATTTCTTATCATGCGTGGCCGTGGCAAGGCCATTCACTGTGTGCCCAGCTTCCAGTGTATGTGCTTTATTTGCTTATCATGCGCGGCAGTGGATAGGCCATTCACTGTGTGCCCAACTTCCAGTGTGTGTGCATCCACAGTGCCGAGCGCATGGGCGGGGCACTGTACGATGTGCGGCGCGGCCTGCGCATGCGCACTTCACTAGAAGACACACACACACACGGACACCTGGACGCACAAAGGGGTTTTTATTAAAGAGGATAGGGTGAGAAGCATAGACATCTGGGAGATTCAAGCAGTAGAACTGCTGACCCTACCACCCAGATGCCTCCCTGTGGAGTTGACAAGTGTGGGTGGGGTAAGGGACGTATGGCCCCTGTGACCCGGTCCTGGATAAGATCTGAAAAATTAATAAATTAATGAATGTTACGATGCTCCAAGGGAATGAGGCTCTGCAGGCATGAAGAAATTTTGGGGTGCCAAGCTGATTGTCCCTGTTTACTTCTTGAAGCAGAATAAAAACACTGCACAATGGCATCAAAACAGAAAACAAGAGGCAGCTATAATTATCATTGGCTATTAAATGGTTAATTCTATCTCTTCCTTCGTATTGGGATCTTTCTGTCCATCAACTCCTTTAGTCAATATTCAAAACCTCCTTCCACATGGTCGCGCCTTTATTCTTTGTAGACTTGAAGTGGCAGATTCAGTTGCCCTCCTTGAGTAGCTTCTTGGTGCTGCAGGAGAAAGGGAAGAAAAGAATGTTAGTGGCTTTGCCCCTCCCATCTTGCAGTGGTATTACATGCCTGAAAAGAGCCCAGAGGAAGCCCTTTGATGTGTGACACAGCCTCCCCTCAGTTCCTCCTCTTTAGGTTGACAGCATTGCTGTGGAGAGAGCCCCATTTGAGGAGCACCGTGTATTTTAATGGCTGAAGAGAGAGAGATAATATAGATGCTCCCTGACTATGAATCCTGGTTCTGTAACAATGTCATGAGCAATCAAAGATGTCTGATCTGGACAGGGGTCCACCACTCCATAGGTGGAGGCAATTACCTGTCCCATTTCCTCCTATTGCCTGAGAGTCAGGGTGTTCCTGTAGTTTAAATGTGCAGTACCTATGTGGAGGAACGTGGAGGGAGTAACCCCATTGTCCTCGGGGGGTCACAGTCATACAATGGTTTTAGTAGGTTTACCTGGTAGATCTGCTTCCTTGGGCACCGGTTAGATTGGTACACTAGGTAATTCACGAGCCCCTTCCACTCACACATCTCCTGGGGACCCTGCCAATGGGATGGGAGTTTTGACGGGGATATAGAGATCAGGACCATTACCCTATCCCCAGTTCGCAACTTGTGGAGCTGGGTGCCTTGGTTGTACAGGCAGGTCTGAGATCACTGAGCAGCCTCAAGATGCTCTTTCATGAGAGGTCATACTTTAGTGAATCGTTCATTTATAATATATTTATACTGTATTATATTCATTTATATATATATATTTAAATATATACTGTATATATATTGATGTGTGTATATGTGCGTGAGTGTGTGTGTGTTCATATAGTGGCAGTTCATGTCCAACAACGTGCTTCTTTTCCATGACAAAGCTTTGAATTCTTTTCTGTTTTCTTCTTCCTTTTTGACCACTACCCCTCTCCAGATAGTCTTTGTCAAATTCCACTTCTGACTCAGAGGTAGAGGAACTTCTTTTCAAGCCAGAACTCAAGCGCAAGAACAACATCTATAGGACATTGAAGCTTCCTGTCTGACAGCTCTCTCCAGTGGCACCCAAAAACACCCAAATGTTTGTCATCTAAGACTACAATGCCTGTGCTGTCCTACAGGTGTCCAACTGAGAGCTTGATCAAAGCAATTCTCCCAAACAGAGTGCTGGGGAACACATGGCCCAAATAGGCAGTTTCCTGCTGTTCATCCATTATAGTGGCCTCCTGATTAGCTAAGGCAGTACCAGCCATCCTGATATATATATATATATATATATACCCGTATAAAGAGACCCTGCATGGTACAATCAGGAGGAAGAGAGGAACAGAACTTAGAGAAGAAGGACAGAGGTCAATGAAAGAGAAGGGGTAGGATCGAGTAGGAGGAGCCTGTGCGATGGAAGCAGGTGGTCGGGAAGGTAACCCGTATAGAAGCACAAGGCCAGTGCTTAAGGAGTAGTAGTTGTTCCTGCTCAGTGATCTTACAAAGCAGAAGTGACTGACTATGTGGGCCTCCTGCATAAGGCTGAGAAGTGGCAGTGTGAGTTGGAGATGCAAAGCCTGTGACTGGCAGGGGACGCGAGCCATGTTAAGGCTGACTGCCCCTTTTAGTGGATGTCCACTCTGGCTGTCGAGATCCCATCTGGAGTAAGCTGGGGCGACATCAGTGTTTTAGAAAGAAGGCACTGTGGCTTGAAATTGGATTTTAAAGGGCAGATTCCACCTGTGATTATATCCTCCTTTTAATGGATTTATGTGTTGGATATGTTAACCTCCACGTCACAGAATTTTATGTATTATTTATTTAAGGAAACCTTGAAGCACTGCATTTTTAATCACTGTTTGTTGTTTTAAATGAAAGCACTTCTTCATTTTGCACTAATTCCTTGCTGACTTTGTAAATTCTTATTTTTCTGACTCCTCCTTGGGTACTGTATGTTATCAATGGTTCCATGTTCAAGAGGCTCCTGGAAGTAACAAAATTATTGTACCATATGTGGCAGATGACCAGGGATCTTGCCCCACCGGGGTGCCTGGAAGAAGGACGGACGGGGAGAGAAGCACTATCTTTCCCTGGGCACAAGAGAGGGCGGTATCGGGGCCACAATCATGGAACACCGGAGCTCATGCCTTTTGGGCTCTGTAGCCACCGCCAGGGGGAGCGGAACGATTTAATGAGCCCGTTTGGGGTGTGATGCAGCCACACCCGGAAGTGCAGCCTAATTAGGCTAATTACCACCTGAAGCACTTCCAGGTGTACTTTAAGAGGAGCCTGCAGCCACCACTCAAGGGGCTGGAGTTGGGTGAAAGACGACGACGACGACGACAACAACAACGAGGAGGCCTGAAGTGAAGGACTAAGGACAAGTGTATCACAAAATAAAGGGTGCATGTTTTGAAGGCATCTGGAGTCAGTGTCTGCCTGTGCTGAGGCTGATTTCTTACACATGAAATGTAGCTTTATAAATATTGATGCAGTGATAACTTCTATAACAAACTCCCAATATTAGGACATTACCCCTGTTGATTTCTAGTTAAATCCCGGTGTAGCTAATCACCTATTTGAAGCAGACAAGCATTCAGTTTCTCTTGTATATACAGTAAACAAGTCTTACGCCTTTTAGATTTTGTCTATCTTTTCTTAATAATGTGTACTGCATCTCTTTATATTATATTAATGCCCATTCCTCTGATTTAGATAGTCTTTTGTTATTACTATGATATAGTAATTATGTGCAAGTATGTACATATGGCTCCAGTTAACTTATTTAGCTCTTGGTACTTCTAGCATTAAGACAAGCAATTTTATTGTATTAATCATTTTTTGTCATATTAACTGTAAGCTAACTTATGTAAAGTTATAAACATGGAGTGTTCTAAATTCCCTGTGCTCCATCCCTCAGTTTAAACAATCCTTGAGTCATGTGTTCATATACCCCACCAATACATTGGTGCCCTCTGGTGGCCGAATTTCATCTTGCCATAGTGGTACCAGCCCCATCTATTGCAGCGCATGTCCCAGTATCCCATAAACCTATGGCCTATACCAGCATTTGACCTCTGTGTTAAATCATCTAGTTTCTTCACTCTTACCTTGCCTAGAAAGTGGCAAGTGGCAAAAGCAGAAATTCTAAGAAGACCACCTTGTCAGTGCTGTTCCTCAGCTTAGCCCCTTACTTTAGGTTAGGATTGCAGAAGTGGCAGCCTACCCTTACTTATGTCATTATTGGCAATGTTTACAATGACAACTGGATCCACCTTTCTCTGCCTAGGAGCCTTTTAACCTATCTATGGAGGTCTCCTACCAGTGTACCAGAAAGGCAACACACTGTAAGAGATGCTCTGTCCTTAGAACAAAACCTTAGTGTCAATCCTCCTAATAATTTACTTCTCCAATATCATTACTTTCCTCTTTCTGATGACTGCTTTTGAGGTGGCCCATATGTGCTGCTCATCCTTGCTTAGACTTTAGAATTATCATTGTCCAGTTCCACAATTCCTGAGTTGTACACCTGAAACTCTGTGGTTGATGCCTCTGGACAGTGTAGTACACCTTTTGTTTTGCATCTACATTTGACCATGACTCACTTATCTCAGTCTCATCTTTTTGGAGTCTTCTATTGCTCCCCTTTAGGGGTGTGCATTATCTCCCTAGCAGCTACATAGGTAAGATCTGCCATCTTTCACAGTCTAACTACCTCCTTCCCAAGTACTGTACAGTGAAACTGAGCTTGAGGTGTCAGATTAACTGGTATCTCCCACATATTTATTGAAGCAAGCCTCCAAGATGTCCATTTTCAAACAGGATTTGCAATGCATTGGCAAACAGGTACTCCAAGGCCTTTGTAGCTTTTTCTAGATTTTTACATGTCTACAATTCTTCAAATCTGCTCTGATAGTTCTTTTGATTGGGACATAGTTCACATGGATAGATCTTTCTTGAGAAGAGTACACTCTGTCAGTATCCAAACTTTGCCTTTTTTATAGAGCAGGGTACCTCCAAACACATCACATTGATTTAAACACCAGACTTCAATTGGCTTTTGTCGAAGTCTTTGAATTAGCCTAGGAGTTCATATGATATTTCCATCCTAGACTATGAATGTTTGTATGATGAATTCAATATTGACAGGAGGCAATACAATTGTTTGTGTGCCATTAGTATGTCTATTATGATGATCTAGTGAAGATCACACCACATTGTTAGAAGCAATTAATGCATAAATCCATGCAGTTCTTTTTTCTTTTACTTGCAACTGTAAGTGTCCATGAAGGACTTGTGAAAACACAACAGGTTATAGTGTAATCATTGTATTTAATTGCAGATTTTCTTTTTCCATATAGTTGTGATGTTTTGAAACAAAGTATTTTTGAAGTCTTCTTCTCATTGCAGGCTTTCATGGCAAAAGAGTCTTATTTGGAATTTGGAAAACAGCTCCTGTGGTTAATGCATGCTGTGTCTGGTTTTTATAGCAGTAAGAAATTTAGCTTTGATTCTCAGATGGGCATTATCTGTGTAAATTTTGTAGACTATAAACTGATTAGGTATGTATGAATAATATACAGTAAGTGGATACATGTACCCTGTCTGCATTTTTGAAACCTTTAGAATGAACACTGGCAACCCACCACCACATGTTATGGTAAGTGACTTTATTGAATAGAATAAAATGTAAGCTATTTACTGAGTTTAAAGGAATACTCCACCCAAAAATGAAAATATTTGTATCTGTTACTCATTCTGCATTATTCTCACATTTTAAGTGAATGGACATAACAAAATTCTTGACTCATTAGACTTGAGAGAGACAACTTAAACAGATAAAAATATAATTTTTGGGTAGGTAATTCCTTTAACAATGTGAACGAACTAGAAAACTTTTAGCTTTATAGAGGAGTAAGTGGGGGTCAGAGAGGGGGCCTATGGTATGTAAAACAAATAACATGATAACACAAATAACTTATATGTTAGTAAATTGACTTGTTTGGAATGAAATTTGCAGCATAGTATTATGGTTTCAAATGTGAACAGGATAACAGAAACATTTTTTAAATATACTGTATAATAGACTAGCCATCCCCCTTGTGGCTCTGCCCGTGTAGTAGTGAAACAGGACAGTGAGTAGGGCTCTGCCCGGCTCCCTACTCCTGACGTCACGCTTCCCTCTCCCCTCATCCCCTGTCTCAGATTAGCACAAATATATTGCTCCTGTAAGCAAACTATGAGAGAAGTCGCAAAATCAACTGGAATGTTCAAGTAAATTATAGAAAAAAACCGATCTAAATCCATTAAGTAGTTCTCTCATTCACTAGCTAAGCAGAGGTAAGGTACCGTCTGAGGCTGGCACGTGAGTGAGACAAAGAATTATTTAAAAGTGTAGAAATAGAGGTTTTGGCAGGATTTGATGCAGGAGGACTGCAATGGCTGAAGGGTATCATTAAAGCCAATCTGACAAATCACCATTTGTCTGCCTTTGAAAGAACCTATCAGAATGAATTTTAATTTTCATTTAAATATCAAGGCAGGCCTGTAGCGCTTTTGTAAATCACAAAATTACATTTGTTCATTTCAGTTTAATTTAGCTCACGTGCTTGATAAAATACTGGTCATGTTGTGAGTGGACAATGCTGCGAATAACAGGTAAAATTACATTATTCAGACCGGTGTTTGCTCAATAAAATCTGCCAATGTCTAGAAAAGAAATATTTCGACTCAAGCTGAAGAAATAAAACCAGAACAATAATATGGGCTCAAAAATAAATACCTATAGAAGATCTGTCTATTCATTTTCTGACCTTCTTGTTCAGTTCAGGTTTCAGGGGAGCCAGGGCCTGTCCCAGAAGGATTAGTGTGAAGGGTAGGAACCAAAGAATTACGTTTTTTGGTGACTAATTTTGTTTTGTGCAATTTTAGTTTATTTGGGCTATTGTTTTCCATTGTTATTTTATTTTATCTCATCTTTCATGACATCATGGTTTATTTCCTGGCCATGATGATGTGGCACAATATGACAGTATGACAACACTGTTGCTGATGACTTAGATTGGCAACTCCAGTAATAATAATAATAATTCTTTGCATTTATATAGCACATCTGTACTGGGAACTGAGCAGGATGGCTGTAAGGGCTCTGAGAGCAGACAAGGAGGTATTTATTAGAGGAATCTATAAAAAAAGTTACACTTCATCTATGGTCTAGTTATCCACGTCCTGCTTACAAAGGAATCGAATCATTACACACATCCGAGTCTATTCCTCAGATTGTCACAGTCAGGGTAGGTGATGGAAAGGTCCTTACGGATGACGATATAGTTGTGACCCCCTGGGCTGTCTATTTTTAGCAGCTGTTTAAAACAAATTGTCCAGCTAGGACATTAGACATCTCTCACTCCACAGTTTTTGAGGCTGATCCTCCAATTACCTCTGAACTACCCAATCTCACAGAGATTGCACAGGTGGTGAACCAACTGAGGGTAAGGAAGGCTGCAGGGATCTGAGGTATCCGGGGTGAACTTCTCCAGGCTGATGCTAAGGCTGTCTTCCTGGCACTGAAAACAATCTTTGCTTCCATTTGGGAGATAGGCGTCATCCCAACTGACTAGAAAATGAGAATACTTTTGCTTTGTGATATGGTGCATTATCACACTGGAAATTGCCATTAGAAGATGGGTAAATGGTGGCCATGAAGGGATGCACATGGCCAGCAACAATAATAAAATAGGCTGCGGCATTCAAGACATTATTGATTGGTATTAAAAAATATTCCCCACACCATTAAACCACTACCACCAGACTGAACTGTTGCTAAAAGGCAGTTTGGGTGCATGGATTCATACGGCTGGTGCCAAATTCTGATCCTAAAATCTTTGTGCCACGGTAGAAACTGAGATTTTTCAGACTAGAGTATGTATATCAAGTCTTCAGTTGTCCAGTTTTGCTGACTCTGCGTTCACTGCAGCTTCAGCTTTCGGTTCCTGGCTGACAGAAATGGTACCTGATGTGGTCTTCTGTTGCTGCATCCCATCCACATCAAGGTTTGATGTTTTGTGCATTCTGTGATCCTTTTCTGCTCACTGCAGTTTTACATTGCATGCATTTCACTGCTGCCACATGATTGGCTGCTTGTATAATTGCATGGTTAAAAAGGTGTTCCTAATAATTTGCTCAGTGAGTTTATACTTAAAAGCTTTGCAATACATTTTCTCAAAGTTAAACATAGTTGACATTTTTCCTGCTTATTCACAAAAATGTCCAGAGGTCTCTGTGTGAATGCCAAAAGAGGCCAAGGTTGTGGAGTTTAAAATATTTAGGATATAAGATGAAGAAAAATACATTCTCCTAAAGAAGGCGTTAAATATATGTCAAAACAAAATATGAGCAGAACCCATTCGAAATGTGTGCCATGGTCATTTCTTTCGGTGTATGCCATTACTTACCGTACAGTGCATTAAATGCCGAGTATGATCATTTCGGCGCTTGCGCACTTTTCTCAGACAATAGCCACGCTTCCCTGATGATTTGCATACTTCCGGTAATCTACATACAAGGACTTGCCCACTTCGCTAAGGGCGGGAATAAAGTTGACACGACGGAACTCCCGGCGTCTGATTGGCTTTACTTTGACGTACCGTACAAAGCGATTGGTTACGCTCAGTGACATCGCGCGACCAAACAGGTTAATTTAAAAGACGATGTAAACACTGTCAGGAAGATATATCTTTTGTCCTTTTTTTCTACTGTTGATATAAATTGGAGTAAATGTTACTGAATGGCAGTCCCGGGAAGATGCGATATAAAGACCGAAGGGACGTGAGGTAAATTAAGGAGGCTTCTTATTTCATACAGCATCTTATGTTGAAAGCCGCGGTGCTACCCTGGGCGCGGCCTTGTAGTTTCTCTCTTGGGTCTGCGATATGCCGTAGTCGGCGCGCCACGTCTGGGTGACATTCAGTGTCGAGCACCTGAGTTTGACTGGCACTATTATGAAGTGACTGTTAAAACTGTTTATGCCTGTACTCATGCTTTATATTACAAAACGTTGCTTGCAGTATGTTAGCGACCATTATTTTAGTTAACATTAATTTGCTATCAAAAGGGATTAAAGGTTTTCTGGCGATTATTTGTGTATCACTGCTAAAACGATCATAAATTAGCTAGTAATTAGTCCGAGAACGTACTTTTAAAAGTGGGAAATAAAGGGTGAACTCGATGTACCATTTCATCATATTTGGTGTGGGTGAATTAATACAGATTTGCTTTTCAGAAAACTGACTGACTCATCTTTTTTTATCAGATAAATGTCCTTGTCATAGCTTACGTACGCCAACTTGTGTGATTACCTTGGTTCTTATGAGAGAGAAACAGTTACATTTTAGGTACTGAATTTTGCTAAGTGTGTTAAAAAAACTGTTCAGTTTACCATGGTGATATATTTGTAGCACTCGTCAGTAGATGTTCTCTTAATTTACTTGTACACATTGAAGATACGGAAAGAGGTAAAATTAGAGGAAGTGAATGTTAATGTAAGCCATCAACAGGAACTCTGAAAGCATGTTAGGCTCCGAGTACCCCGATTTCTTTGTGTTGTGGATTATTTGCTCAATGTGTATCGTGACATGTGCATGAAAAAATAAAATTGGATCCCTTTCAACTGCTGAAGGAACAGTATGAGTTGGGAACTAAAGTTTCGGGTAAAAAGCAAACATGACATCGATATTGGCTTCGGTCACTTAAGTGGAGTTTTTGTTTGTTCCTTATCTGCTTCTTTGTGTTTTCTGTGGGGTACTCCGCTCATCGGAAAGACATGCATGTTATGCTACTTGGTAACTGTAAATTCGGCCAGCATGTGTGATATAATTGTTCACTGTGACAGACTGGATTCTCATCAAGGGTGGGATCCTGCCTTCAACCCACTGTTGCCTGCACGATATGGAAGTGCATTCAGAATTAATGAGTTGCCAACTTTCTACCTTGCAACTCCAATGACTAATTATTTATTTATTTTGCAAAACTGAAACTTAAATGTGCCATTGTACTTTAAATGCTTTTTGACTTGCTTTCAGTTTACTGAAAATTAGATGAGACCAAAAAATGAATATGCCCAGTTTCAGAATATACTTTTTTATAGCGAAGTAGTTGCATACAAATGATAATAGGTGGAAGAATACTTAAAGTCATTGGTGGGCTAGTTTTTGTAGACCACCACCAAGCCATTATTTATACAGACCAAAAGTATTGCACAGCAAGACACGTTTCTGAGCCTTGGACAAACTACTGGTATATGCTGATAAAATTAATAAGTTGAAATATTTAGTTCTCTGTTGCTTGCATTACTGTTGGATGAATTTGTTGTCTAGTTTTGCCAAGGGCTTATCACGGTCCAAAAATAATAAATTTTCACATTTGGTTTTTAACTCCGATTTTAAAGTGTGAATTTGAGCAAGATACTTACTTTTCCCCTTACTCTAGCTGTTCAAAATATAGGAACTGTATGCTTATAATCAGGTGTTGCATATGTAGAATAAATACATATAAGTGTTAATAGGTTTCTTTATTTTTTTATTAAAATTGTAAAATTCATAATCGGTAATTATTGTTTTAGCATTTAATATGGAATTGGATTAAAGAAGCACACTTTTTTTCTTATTATTGTAAGAAAAAAAATATCAGCCTTGTCATTTTTCTATAGTATATATTTGGTTCAGAAATTGTGGTGTTTCTCCTAACTGTAGAACAAAACCTGCTTAATGTTGCATTGTGTGGTCTAGAGACTATGACTTTGTTTATAAATCATAATGTTTACACTATAGCCGTTACCCGGATCAGATGTTTCATATTAAAACTATGTATGTGGATGTAGGCAAAAAAATTCTGTTCAAATACTGAATCCTACTAGTGTAATTCTGTAAAATCCTATATAGGGTTTATGACAGTAGCAAAGTGATAATTAGTGTATTCACCAAGGTTATTATAGTTTTGCCTTTTTATATTAGTTTTTATTTCTGTATTTTTTCTGAACTTACTTGGAAATTCAGTTTAGTTTTAGTTTTCCTTCATTGTGTATTTTCAGTTTTAATTTAGTTTTTATTTCACTAAAAATGTCTATTTTATTTTTATATCTTTAAGTTTCAGTTTTAGTAATTATTGCATGGAGCTCCTACGGAGTTTAGTTTCGTGTCGCAATCAGACAGAACTGTACACTTAATGGATTTGGATATAAATTTAATGTTAGTGTCCGCTTACTACATTACTTGGTATACTATCTGGTTTTGTTTTTGTCTGGTAAAACCAAGCATAATCAAAAACAGATACTGAATATGAACAATTGTGCATAAGTTTATAATTTTTAAAATATTTTCTATGTCATTTGTGCTGAACAAATGTGCACTGACTGTTGGGACTTTTTATCTTTTTCTTTTATTGCCCAGAATAGACCAATTTGTAATGAAATTTAGATGAATTTTAAGGTTTGAGGGTTTTTTTTACTCAAAATGTCTACCACACCCAAATATCTCACTCCAAGACAATGTTCTTAAAATGAATGTCTTCAATATTTCATTCAGAAATCACCCATACTGAGCTTTATTTTCTACCAACCATATTGATGTGATCTCTGATTCCATCTCAGGCACATACAATTTATAAACAAAATTTTGCCACCTGCAGGCCTGAAAAGATATCAAACATCAGAAAACAGATTCAGCTGTGTTGTAACAGGTCTGATCATGAAAATCAGAACAGGAAGAACAGGACTCTTAGACTTGAATCAGTGTGCAGACCCCACCTAGCTGCATTGAGGAAAACAAAGAAAAACAAAACCACATAGACTGCATCTGAGATTAAGAACAATATATACATAATCTAAACCTGTTTATCCAGAGTAAGATTGCAGGAAACCTGGAGCCTACCCCAGCAGGTTTGGATGTAAGGCAGGAAAAATCCCTGGTATGCAATATGTGTGATACGGCTGATGTTAAGAGCAAAAATAATATGATATTTCAACTATCTGTTCAACTATCTATTTTTAAAGAGACATTGAAAAAGGCAGCACGGTGGTGCAGTGGGTAGCGCTGCTGCCTCGCACTTAGGAAACCCGCTTCCTGCGTGGAGTTTGCATGTTCTCCCCGTGTCTGTGTGGGTTTTCTCTGGGGACTGGTTTCCTCCCACATTCCAAAGACATTCAGGTTAGGTGCATTGGTGATCCTAAATTGTCCCTAGTGTGTGCGCACGCGTGCGTCCGTCTGGTGGGCTGGCACCCTTCCCGGGGTTTATGTCCTGCCTTGCACCCTGTGTTGGCTGGGATTGGCTCCAGCAGACCCCTGTGACCCTGTAGTTAGGATATAGTGGGTTAGATAATGGATGGATGGATAATTCTACTGGATCATTTTCACAATATCAGGTATTTTGAGTTGTGAATAAGAACTAAAAAAGATAAATGAATAAATACAAAAATACATTATTATGTTTAGTTTTTCATTATTTGGCAGACTGTCTTCGCAAACCTACCTGTAGTTCAGTAGAGACATTGCCAACTCAGGAAGATTGTATTGCTTCGCTGTTAAACAATGTTTTTAAAACAAAAGTGATTGATCATTAACAATATGCTGATCTTATATGAAGACCTAGTCAATCTCCTGATCAGTGTCGTTTTATTTTCAAAAACCGGAAATGGTCTCCCCTGAACTTTTTGTATACTCGAATATGGGTATGGATATTTTAGGAGTACACCGCAAGACAATGATTATATTTTTATATTTTGTACATTAAAGAAATATCAACAACAAATCAAATTAATAATGTATTGAACCAATTATAAAGTAAAGTTGAACAAACTGGTCTCTTCAGCTGAACGAATGAAAAAAAAATCAAGTATGTGTTCAGGTAACGTACCACTTCCATTTGATGGATTTGGCCCAAAAGTTAATACAGATCTATAATTTTGGTGTAACAACCACATGTCGAATTTCATCCATTTTGTTGTGTTTTTGAGTTATCGTGTTTATACACATACACGAACACACACAGATAATTCCAAAAAACTGTTCTTTTGGAATCAGGGAGGTCTATAACATCAAGATTCATCAAACTCTTGAGATCGAATTTTTTTTCATGATTACTTTACTTTCTGTATACTTCATACAGGAGAAAGTAAAAACGATGTTTTCTAGTGCGAAGTGGCAGGTGAATTACTGTCAACAAAAAAAGTCACCTGAGAAATAAACTGAAACGATAATCGCTCGTGATTTTTCTGTCAATATGGTAAAGGATTTGTTGATCAGCACATTCCGATTTCAGCCATTTGAATTACATATTGAGATACATCAAGCACAAAGAAAGGCGGCATGGAAATCACTTTCCATTTCATACCCTTTACGCACCTGCATTCAGCTCGCTCTGTCACGGCTGTGTGAAGTATATGCGAGTGGCTTGTGGTGGATGACTTTCTGTTTTAGAGTTTAAAATTACAAGGGTTAAAGACTAAGGGCAAGAATATTCATTCAAAAGTGAAAACTAAACATATTTTCAGTAAATTTTATTTCAGTTAGTCTTTCCAGCTACTTCAATAGTTTTGTTTAGTTTTTCATTTCAGATTTGTTAATTATTTTATTTCAGTTTACAAAAATGTTTTTTTTAATATTAGTTTCAGTTTTGATTTTAGTTTTCATTAACTATAGTAACTTTGGTATTCACAATAATTTATATATACATGTAAATATTACATGTTAATCCTTGAGGCCCAAAAATATGCATGGCTGTATCTTTTCCTCTGTTTCGTCACACAATCTGCTTTCCATTCATGGCATGTATGAATGGTATTGTACAATATAACATAGGGAAATATTCAAGAAGAACTTACACAAACGTTGTTGTATTTTCATTGGAGGAACACCCAGATTATACGGAGTAAAACAAACTGCATGAAAAAATTAACACGTAACCCATCCATCCATCCATCCATTATCCACCGCTTATCCAAGGTCAGGTCGCGGGGGCTGCAGCCTCAGCAGGGATGCCCAGACATCCCTCTCCCCAGCCACCTCCTCCAGCTCCTCTGGGAGGACCCCGAGGCGTTCCAGGGCCAGCTGGGAGATATAATTCCTCCAGCATGTCCTGGGTCTGCCCCGTGGCCTTCTCCCAGTGGGGCATGCCCGGAACATCCCCCCAGGGAGGCGTCCAGGGGGCATCCTAACCAGATGCCCGAACCACCTCAACTGAACTCCTCTTAATGCGGAGGAGCAGTGTCTCTACTCCGAGTCTGTCCCGGATAACTGAACTCCTCACCCTATCTCTAAGGTAAAGTCCAGCCACCCTGCGGAGAAAACTCATTTCAGCCGCTTGTATCCGCGATCTTGCTCTTTCGGTCACTACCCAAAGTTCGTGGCCATAGGTGAGGGTAGGAACGTAGATTGACTGGTAAATCAGCAGCCTCGCCTTTTGGCTCAGCTCTCTCTTCGCCATGACGGACCGTTGCAGAGCCCGAATTACTGAAAGATGCCACATCGATCCGTCTGTCAACCTCCCGCTCCATTCTTCCCTCATTTGTGAACAAGACCCCGAGATACTTGAACTCCTCCACTTGAGACAATACTGTGCTCCCAACCCAGAGAGAGCATTCCACCCTTTTCTGGCTGAGAACCATGGCCTTGGATTTAGAGGTACTGACTCTCATCCCCGCTGCTTCGCACTCGGCTGCGAACCGCTCCAGTGAGAGCTGGAGGTCACTGTCCGATGAAGCCAACAGAACCACGTCATCCGCAAATAGCAGAGACGGGATTCTGAGGTCACCGAACAAGACCCCCTCCCCTCCTTGGCTGCGCCTAGAAATTCTGTCCATATAACTTATGAACAGAATTGGTGACAAAGGGCAGCCCTGGCAGGGTCCATCCTCAACAGGAAATGAGTCTGACTTATTACCGGCAATGCGGACCAAGCTCCTGCTCCTCCTGTATAGGGACTGGATGGCTCGTAACAACGAGCCTTGTACCCCATACTCTTGGAGCACACCCCAAGGGATGTTTTGAGGGACACGGTCGAATGCCTTCTCCAAATCCACAAAACACATGTGGACTGGTTGGGCAAACTCCCATGTCCCCTCCAGGATCATGGCCAGGGTGTAGAGCTGGTCTAGTGTTCCACGGCCGGGACAGAATCCGCATTGTTCCTCTTGAATCCGAGATTCGACCATCGACCGAACTCTCTTCTCCAGCACCCCTGAATAGACCTTACTGGGGAGGCTGAGGAGTGTGATCCCCCTATAGTTGGAGCACATCCTCCGGTCACCCTTCTTAAAAAGGGGAACCACCACCCTGGTTTGCCAATCCAGAGGCATTGCCCCCGATGCCCATGCGATGTTACAGAGACGTGTCAACCAGGACAGCCCCACAACATCCAGAGCCTTGAGGAACCCAGGGTGAACCTCGTCCACTCCAGGGGCCCCGCCTGTTATGGACAGGCACCCCCCCGGTGTCCTCCAACTCTGTTTCCTCTAAGGAAGACATGCTGGTGGGATTGAGAAGATCCTCGAAGTATTCCTTCCACTGGTCAATAATGTCTACAGTTGAAGTCAGCAGGGCCCCATCTCCACTGTACACAGTAATGGTGGAGCACCGCTTTCCTCTCCTGAGGTGCTTGCCGGTTTGCCAGAACTTTCTCGGTGCCGACCGAAAGTTGTTTTCCATGGCTTCCCCAAACTCTTCCAATGCCCGAGTTTTTGCCTCTGCAACAGCCGATGCTGCCACACACTTGGCCTGCCGGTACCCCTCTGCTGCTTCTGGAGTCCCACTGGTCAACCAGACCTGATAGGACTCTTTCTTCAGCTTGACGGCCTCTTGAACCTTAGGTGCCCACCACCGGGTTCGTGGATTGGCGCCACGAGAGGTACCGACAACCTTGTGGCCACAGCTCCATTCTGCTGCTTCGACAATGGAGGCTCGGAACATGGCCCATTCAGACTCCATGTCCTTCGCCTACCTCGGAATGGGGTTAAAGTTCTGCCGGAGGTGGCAGTTAAAGATCTTTCTGACCAGTTCCTCCGCCAGACATTCCCAGCAGACCCTTATTATTTGTTTGGGTCTGCCTGGTCTGTCCGGCACCTGCCTTCCCCACCAGAGAGGTAACATTCCATGTCCCAAAAGCCAGTTTCAGCAACCTAGAGTCAGAATGCCAGAGTTCCCTCCTTCGGCTACCACCCATATCACATTGCACCTGACCCCAATGGCCTCTCTTGCAGGTGGTGGGCCCACAAGAGAGCGGAACCACGTTGCTCCTTCGGGCTGAGCCTGACTGGGCCCCGTGGTCGAAGGTCCAGCCACCAGGTGCTCGCCAGTGAGCCCCTCCCCCGGGCCTGGCTCCAGGGTGGGGCCCCAGGTACCCTTTCCTGGGCAAGGGAAATGCCGATCCTTGTTTTAAGTCCATATGGGGTCTATCACATAACCCTCCTTGATAAAATAAGTTACTATAAGACTGTTTCTGAATGATCTTGTGCCAACTTTATGTAACGGTGAAATAAAAAGATAAACTCACATTTGTTTATAAATCACTAGCATTGCTAGTAAAAGCAAAAAAGGTTAAGTGAAAGAGTATTTCCTTGTATATGAAAAGAACAGCTGATGTTTATGTGCTTCGACAGTTAAACATTTTGTTCTAAATTAAAGCATTGCTGAAGTGCATTAGCTGTAAATGTCAAATTTAGGTAGCCAGCTTAGTAATAATATCTGAATATAGACCCAAAGAAAGCCTGCTCGTCCTCTGGTTAGCACAACTTGGATTAACAGTAACCTCCTTGTCACTGTGTGAATCATCTGTAGTGCTTCCACTGTTTAAAAATGCTTTTCAGCATTATTTTCTTTGAAATTGCAAAACTGAAAACAGTTCCGCATAGATTCTACATGCTATGACGATGCAGGTTCGACTCCACGCTCCCATCACTGTTTGGAAGCCCTTCAACCCAACACCGTTGATAATGTCACCGAGATAAGCTAGACAGTGGAGGCAACAACAATTGAGCAAGGGGATGGTAAAGATGTGCGAAAGTGTTTTTATTAAAAGACAATCAAAAAACAGTGTTCAATAAATATAGTTCCATAAAGAAATAATCCATAAAAGAAATGTGGAGGTTAAAAACAATAGAAAAAACAATCCTTTAAAAAAAACAAGGTTAAAATGTTCCTTAGGAAGCAGTGCTTCTATGCTGGCGTCTCACCTGCTTCTCCCATACAGGCCCATGCAACAGGCAAGACGCTCCCTGCAGCTGCCCTCTTCAACTCACACACAAGACTGGAGACCTCCCGATCCCTGGCTTCGGTCTGGCACTCATCCAGCCTCGAGACTTAGTTCAATCAAATGGCCAGGACGCTCACAATGGACATTCCCCGACCAAGCCTCCTGACTCCCGCTGCCTTTCTGGCCTTCTGCGGCCAGTCGCCTTCCCCTGGTCACTCCCGCTACCTGCTCGCTCAGCGGGAGCAACTGGCAACTCCAACGCCTGGGTGTAGGCCTAACACCCAGGCCCTCTCAGCTGCCCTTGAGCGCTTGTTCGCATGCTCGCTCACCCACACGCTCTTCGTGGCTCTCTCTCTCTTGCACCAACATGCTTCTCAATAATCTCCGTCTCCTCTTTTTCTCTCGTTCTTTTCCTCCTCCTTTCCAACCGATTTGTGCTTCTTTTATACAGCGAGGGGCCATAGCAGCTGCAGCACATTAGCCACGGGAACAATCACAGATGTGGGCAGTCCCTCACCTGTGCACTAGGTGAGAAACGCCCACACCACATATTGTCCTGCGGCTTGCTACGACTACTACGCCCTCTCACAAAGCCGCCTCGAGTGCGGTGATTTATTTAAAAAGAAACGGCCTTTGCTCAGCGAGCTGTGGACCCATAACACCACACATGCCACAAACAAGAACCGCTCTCAGAAAACAATTAACACCATCAATTGTTCTCTCATTGGCAAAGACTAACATCTGTCTACATATGATCTTAACATGCAGGTTTCAAATGGAAGCAAACAACACATTGAGAAATGATTTGTATCTTTAAAAAGATTTGCTTTAACTTGTAATTTGAAATGTCTTGATATGTGAAATTTAAACTTTAATGAATAAAGCCTAAAAATGTATACTGTTTGCATACTGTATCTGCTCTTATACATTCAATTCTGTAATCAATTGTCAATGACCCTTCAAGATCAGGAATTTAATTACTGTTTATAACATGTTCAACCAGTCATGTGGCAGTACTCCATTTTTTTTACTTCTTTCTGCATAAAATGTCACATCTCTGTGTGATAGACAGAATAAAGCTTTTGTCACATTACACAACATCTTCTCAGAGGATATGTCAACCTTGATGACATGTAGTTGCTGATCTCTTCATTGCTGGGCATGTCACATTACCCGTCTGTATGACAATCGCATTTTTATTCTTCCAAAGAATAGTGCACTCTCCCTTTCTTCTGACAGCCAGTAATATGCTGCCTAAAGATAAGGGGAGTTCAGTTGTAATCCCTGTGACCTCTCCCCTTTCTTTTTTTTCCGTCTGTCATGGTATGTAAAGCCCGACACATCAGACAAATGATCCTCTTTTCTGTTTGCAAGGTCCAAAAGACCCATGTCCTTTTATTCCTTATCACTGCATTATATGCATTTTACTTTTGGGTTAGCACTCATTGGTTGTCTGCTTTCATGCACACTCAGCCATATCCTGACAACCCCAGACAAAATCAAACCTGTTTGATTATGTTAAGATGAGTCACTGACTAGTTGGAGTGGGTCATTGGATATGTCAGACTGTGTGACTGATAGAGCATGCTGCAACTGCCTCCGGCTTGTTAAGATTATGATGAAGTCTGCAACTGGAGATCATTGGAGAAGTCATGAAGTGTGAGATCTCCTTAAATTACAGTGCCAATTGCACACCTTCCCTTCTGTCATTACAGTTGGCATCTGGGTATTTCTGAAATTTGCGTCAGTCAGCCTTCCAAACACCATGTGACTTGTCAAGTGGAGATAAGGAAGTTGCACACCAATCCACTACTTCAGATCAAAAAGAATCCACAGAACACATTTCAAAAGAAAAAAGCAGCTCTTTATCATTGAAAATTCACACTGTTAATTTAAAAATATTAATGGACTATTTCAGAAAGTGCTGTTATGACCTGGCAACCGAAAAAAGCTATGTAAAGCTTCATAGAGGTACACAGAGTTTAAATAACGGTCAACTAAATAGATTAGCACACAGTAAATCAAGCAACAGTTCTTTTTCTGTTTTTAATGATTGAAATATATTCAGCTACTGAAATTCATTCTGATGGTTCGAGTTTATGCTGTCCTAATTGTGAACATGTTGTGTGGCACTGCACAAGTTACTTAAGCTTCAAATACTACAGGTAAAAGAAAATCGATGTGCTTATAAAGAGCATTTAGAAGGTATTCAGTACATGTGCTTATTTTTGTTTGTTATATTTAAAACGAGTTATTTCAAATACGTTTTATTTGTAAAATATCGTTTTCATACAAATGGCAATCTTTTAGTTCATTTGCTGTTGAAGTTTTTTTTTTTTTATTTAAGATGTCAACAAATTATGTAATTTGGATAGGGTGTCCCACTTTTGCATGGAACTTTATATGATCTATTACTTTATTTTTTCTTAAAGTACTATAGTATGTTCTAAAGAAATTTAATTCTTTTTTAGAAAGAATGTGGTAGGCCCAGGTCACCAGGGGCCTCATGCATAACGCCATGTGTAGAATTCGCACTATACCGTGGCGTTTGGACAAAAGTGGAAATGTGCTTACGCACAAAAAAATCCAGATGTATAAATCTGTGCAAATGCCAACTTTCAAGTTCTTCCGCTCCATAAATCCCGGTCAGTGTGAATAGTAACGCACGTGCACGTGCCTGCTGTCCTGCCCCGTCTCCTCCCAGAATTATGCCTCTTTGAATATGCAAATCAATATAAATAGCTCTTAAGCTTAGCGTTCTGTGAAAAGGCAATGGTAAAAGCACGGGGGGAAATAGAAGAATTTCAGAGAATACCAAGTAGAGGCAAAAGAAAAACATACTATTTGTTGATTTAAATAGTGGTATAAACAACAAAAGGAAGTTGATCGAGTGATATAGAGTGTCGGAGAAATTCGAAAACTCAAGTTCACAAAGTCGTACAGTGCCCGACATAAAAAAGAATTTGTCAGATATCAAAGTCGCAGTGAAAGGCAAGTCGTAACCCACTGTGGGAGTGTCATATGAAAGCTTATTAGGGTACAGAGAAAAAAAAATAGGCACACGGTGGGGGAAAAAGCATGAGATGTGAACTTTAATCTCTGAATTTCCACTTTAATCACTTTTGTAGTTTATTTTGTCATTGAAGTAGAACATCATAAACTTCATCTTAAAATCGTTTAGTTTAATAGTTTCTCAAATCCCATCGTAACTAAAGTAGCATGTTAAATGCTATGTTTTGTATTTGATCTTCTATGTGCTCTATGTGTGTGAATCACTACGTGCTTCTTAAACCGGCTTTCTCTTCCACCGACACAACACAGAATCCATTACATTTGTGATATTACAGCTCTCTGAATGATTAAAATACTGAGATGTATACTTGATATAATTTTCATGATGATAGGAGTTAAAGCATGTTATTAAACATGGGAACACAGTGGCGCAGTGATTGTTCATGCCTCATGCAAGATGCTTGCTGCGTTGTGCGCGACCTTTGATGAAATAATTTATTACAGCAGTACTGTCTCTTTCAAATGTACTAACCTCCAATTCCTATCCTTACTTTTCTTTCTCCAAGTAACCAATCACCCCACAATCAGCTCTGTACAAGACGTTAAGCCATCTGTAAGCTTAGAACACAGATTCTTCAAAACTTTTAAGGAACATTGAAATATCTTCGTAGTACGTGGTTAATTATTCTATCCATCTATCCTTCCCATGTCACACCAGCCCCAGCAAGAATACAGAGCAAGGCAGGAACAATCTGTGAACGGAGCTCCAGCTCCTCGCTAGAACTGCAGCACCGTGTCCTCACGTTTAATTATTAACAAAATAGATTATTTAAATGAAGTTTAAGTTTTATCTGTATAACATAATAAACATATTTTGCTGCATTTCATCTTAAAAATTATATTGTCATCATATGTAAATACGTTCTTTATAAAGTGGCTCATGTTGTACAATATTATAATTGTATCGCAAATTTACTGTGAGGTAATTGTACTTATTAAGTACAAAGTGTTCTACAAGGAGCACTTAATGAACTGATTGAGTGTGTTTGTAGTTCTTGGGATAAAACTGTTTCTGAACCGTGAGGTTCGTACAGGAAAAGCTCTGAAGCGTTTGCCGTATGAGAGCAGTTCAATAGACTGCATGGCTGAGGCAGTGTGTGCTTGATGCTGTATACTGATAATTCTCTTTCCAGTGGGCTGCTGTAGATCCGTGATTCCCCACTTGGATACAATGATATAAATACTGTACTCTGAGTGGTACAGTGAGAGTAATATGGGAAAAAAGAAGGTGCAGTGAGAGTAACAACGCTAAAGCAGCTATGGTATTTAGAATAGTTTGACCGTTCTGTGGACCATTATATTGTTACA
Source organism: Polypterus senegalus (assembly GCF_016835505.1). NCBI lineage: Eukaryota > Metazoa > Chordata > Cladistia > Polypteriformes > Polypteridae > Polypterus > Polypterus senegalus. The sequence goes on along the minus strand of NC_053157.1, from coordinate 123,309,161 downwards.
GGTTAATTACAATCGGATGCATTAAACTAATCAACAATATGAGGTTAATTTCATTGTATATGATAAAGGTGGGTCAGGGTTGTGGATCCAAAAAAGAAAGGGAAACCACATTGGAACAGTAGCACTGCTTTCATGCTGGGTGCCGGCAGTTTGCAAAACCGAGCTCAGAACTTGTCTACGCCAGTGTATGAGCTACCGTGAAAATGTGCGTGGCTTTACACCAAGTTTAGGTTTTATACATCGCAATTTGAAAGTGGAAACGGAAGTATGCAACATTTTTGTGCGTACGCACCGTTTATATTGTACATGAGACCCCAGAACTGATCCTTTTTTTTTTTTTTTTTCTTTTCTTTTTCTTTCTTTCTTTCTTTCTTTCTTTCTCCTCAAGGAATGATGTTAACTGGAGTTGTTTTCCCTTTCTCTAATTTCAAATAGCCATGCCTCAGTTAATAATGTTAATGGAGTATTATTATCATAATTACTGTATATATTAATCAATATAAAATGTTTTGATTTGTTTGCTCACATATAGTATGTAAATGCTGCACAGCTTAATTATTTTTGTTACTGCTTTTTGTTGTAAACTTGTGCAAGAGCCCTGAGCACATGATATATAAATATAAAATTCATTTAACTTAAAGAATTCAAAGTTAATTGAACTGTACATTGTTGAAAATAATACATCAGTGCAAGCGGTTTTAAATTGAGCAACTCTTTGCTTCTAACATGAAAATAATGTGAAGCATGCTAGCCAGTAAATACTGGACATGTACCAACTTGTTCAACAGTTCATCATTGTCTCAAGTGGTTTGCTCTAATACTGTATGTGATTATGAAAAATACGAATTCTGTTTTGGTAAGCACATAAGGAAAAACAGTTCATTTAGGAAATGCACAATATATTCCACAAAAAATGTGCCTGGAAGCAATCCTAAATAAATTTTCTCTCCGTTACAGAGCATGGTCCTACAAATGCCCCCCCACTCAAGTGCACTCCGACAGTTTTAAAATGCCATTTAACTTCACTTACAAGTCTTTGCGATACTGAAGAAAACTGGGGTCAATGGAAGAAATTAATGCACTGGGAGAATGAATCCCATGCCGAACACAGAGATATACAAGGCTTATTTCTGAAAGGAGCATGATTAAAAAGTCCCTTCAAAGATTTGGTTTTTTGTTCTTAAAATGTATTATGCAATTGTATTTTAGGAAAAATACTAATAAAGAGAAATGTGCAGTTTCTTGGCTATTTTTTGAAATGCAGCGCATATATGTAGTTGCTTGTTATTTCTCTGAGCTTCAAAGAGAAGAAGTGTTTGACATACATTTATATCAGCAGCAAGACTAATATCTTAATGTTGCTTATGTAAATGTAAATGTAATTTTTTTAAAATAAAGATGTTGAAAAATATGAATGCTTATTTGGCAGCCTTCAGAAATATTCAGCGTTCAGTCAGGGAAGTTGACCCACTGCATACATCCAGTGAGAGAGGAGGAGGTGGCAGGAGAAAAGATTTATGCTTAAGATTAACCTGTTTATATTTTGTTTTGCTGCACTTTCAAGCTGACTTCAGTTGAATCTGTCAATAAAGAATCTTATCATTAGTATTTTTTTTTTTTCCCCCTTCTTAATCTTCCCCCACATTTATATGGTGTCGATGTGCTTTAACAACCTTTTCCATACAGCTCGGTTCCTGCAATTCCTTCTCAGTCAAAACCTTTTCCTTCAGATCTTGTTTTACTTTATCTGTCCACTTTGGCTTCTTGCATTTTCTTTTCCTCTGTACTTCCATTCCCATCACTCTTTTTCCCACATATTCATTGTCTGTCGTCCTCTATACCATTTCAACCTAATTTCCAGTACTTTCTTAGATATCTCTCCAATTTTTGTTGTAGCTCTAATTGTAAGTCAGTCATTTTCTAACCCGTTTGGTTCTGAACAGGGTTGCAGGGGTCTGCTGGAGCCTATATCAACTTGCATAGGGCACAAGGCAATTGCAGGTCCTGTGTCCTAACCTGTGTCTGATTTCTTATTCTGTCCTTTTTTTGTAATACCACAGATCATTTCAGCATTCTCATTTCTAGCACTTCTAACTTCTTCTCCTGCTCTTCCTTTTCTGCCCATGTCTCAGCTTCATACATCTTTGCTGTTCTTACTACTGTCTTAAAAGCCTTACCTTTTAACTTTAGCCTTAATTCTTTGATTACACAGTATTCTTAATACATTATTCATATTATTCCATCCACACTGAACTCTATGGGTTATCTTGGCATCTAATATTCTGCAAATCCTGGATATTTAAATTTATCCCTACTTTCTTTCCTGGTTTTACACAACAGTGTCATCTGCACAATGTACGAGATTGGTCCTTTATCCCATGACTCAACACCTTTTAATTACATGAAAGTAAAACTTTCATAAATCATCATATGTAACAGTGGAAATATTACCAAATTAATAGCAAAACATACGCTGTAGATGGCAGCAATAGATCAATAATGTGCCTTATTGAATCACTTGGAAGGAGGAGCAGTTTGTCTGGTTTGAAATACTCCTCTGTAACTTAACATTGTCCTTCATCATTAACCTAGATAAATATAACATACCAGTGTTGAACTTCAACAAAGTAGAAAAATTCACAAAGATTATATGTGGCATATACAGTATAGCAGTAACATTTACACATTGTTTTTAAACATAAACGGTATCCAATGTTACATTCACACCTTGAATAGATTCAGCCAAATAACCTTAATTGGAAAGCATGTTTAAATACATGAGTTTTTAAAGATACTTTAAAAGTAGATAGAGGGTCAATAAATGTTACTTATGCAGGGACACCATTCCAGTGCTGTGGAATGCTCTGCTACCCCTGAAGTAAGTGGGTATAAGTGGAACTGCAAGAAAGCTAGAAGGAGAGGATTTTAGTTGCTGCCCAGGTGTGTAAATGATGTACAAGTTGAGAAATGTATATAGGGACAGAATTGTTTAGAGCATTTTGTATAATTGTCTGAATCTTAATAAGGATGTGATATTTAATAAGAAGGCAATGCAGATGGATCTACACATACAAAGTCTTCCTTTGTTAGGACAGTTTGAAGCTAAACAAGTTAACTAGTATTGAAATGGTAAGAGCAATGCAGTGACCTAGCTGAAGATGATGAATTTAATAACATGGTGGTCATAGACAATCTATGCTTCTTATCTAGAAAAAAAAAAACTTTAATATTCGATGCTCTAAAGGAGAGACCAAAATTAAACAGTACCCACATTTTCTACTAGCAAACTTAGGAGTGGCAACTTCCCTTTTTGAAGAGAAATCTCTTAGAACAACTAGGCAAGCTCTGTCTTGCCACAGTTTAGCTTTAAATAGCTCTGATGTGTCCAGACAATGATTATGTTTATATATTGTGTTATTTGCCAAGCAGCAAATGCACCATCCTCATTAGGTTTCACAGTTTTCTCTGTTTCTCCAGCATAAAAATGATTCTGCAGACTAAAGCAGGCATTTGTTGGTCCAGGGGGTAGCACATATGCAGTGCCCTTCATAATATTTGGGACAAAGAAATATTTTTCCTTAATTTTTACCTCTCTTCTATACAACAACAACATTTATTTATATAGCACATTTTCATAAAAGTAATGTAGCTCAAAGTGCTTTACATGATGAAGAAAGAGACAAAGTAAGAATTAAATTCAGAGAACACTAATTAACATAGAATAAAAGTAAGGTAAGATGGCCTGGGAGGACAGAAAAAACAAAAAAAAAATCTCCAGACGGCTGGAGAAAAAATAAAATCTGCAGGGGTTCCAGGCCATTAACCGCCCAGTATAAAATTACAAATCAAGTAATTCAGACATGATTAAAGTTCACATTGCTGACTTTCATTTGAGTATTTACATATGTTTTGTTCACATCATGTAGAAATGACCACACTTTTTCTACATTTTCTAAATTTCAGGGCACCATAATGTTTAGGACATAGCAATAGCAGGTGTATTAATGCAGTCATAATTATTACTTTGTTGCATATACATTGCAATGCAATGACTGCTTAACACTAGAATTAACAAAGCCTACGGAAAAACTTGTAAATCTGGCCTACCTTAAATCCCTTCACACCTCTCCGTCAGCGTTGTTTGTCCATTAAATGTGCCGATAAAGACAAGCAGCCTGCTATTCCATCTCTCCACTGCCACAGAACATGCACAAAGTTCTCCAAGCTTATGCCTTGATTATCAGGGAATGAAGTGCTGGAGTTTTAGAGTGGAAATAATAGATCATTATTATGTGTTCCATTTCTACAATAACCTATGTAAACACATTGTTAAAACAGTAACGTTTTTCATACTTTAGTAATAAATGACAAAATGTAGGCTTAAACTGTAATGTATATAGCATAATACGACAGCTTCTGTGGTGTAGTGGTAAGAATTCCTGACTTGTAATCAAGAGTCCCTTAGTTCGATCCTGACTGCCTTGTATATTTACCATTTTCAGTAGTGAGCTGCTCTTATTGTTAATATTATACAGTAAACGCATACATTTTAGTTTGTGTCTGTAACAGCCACTGTACATTTTATAGTACTTGTATAAGTTACCTTCATTTTTTTCTTTTCACTTTTATTCTCAGTCGCGATCATGATACACACTACCGCCCTAGGGATCTGATGCTGTTAGTTTTTATTTGAAACTGGGGATAACTGTAAATGTGAGTGGTGTTTTGACAGTGGAACTGGACATTCTCTGATCTGGATGGATAAAAGCTGACACACAAATACTGGTGAATCTGCCTTATTTGTATCTCACTGTCACTTGATTTTTTTTTTTTTTAATTCATTTTATTGGGCGTTCCTGCCTATGCTGAATTAGTATGTACCTTATGGTCCATGATGTCAAAGCCTCACTGACAAAAAAAAACAGACATTGCTATATATGATATTTGGAATTATTCATTTTATGACATGTATAGTACAGTACATTTTGGAAAACATTGTGGCAACATTCATATTTATTTACATAACATCTTGCAGTTGTAATCCGTGACCACGTGTTTTTATTTTTTTCCCGGTCTTTCCAGTCCCCACATGTTGCTGTATGGTGGTGTTTCTTTTGTACTCCGGACATGCAGAGGAAAAAATAGTACAGAGGGGTCAGTTCAGCGCTATATGCAATCATCACATTCAAATGTTAACAGTTCACACTCACGCAAGGACCGCCCTTCCTACATTTATGACATTGTGTACCTGTTGCAATGTACACACTTCTCTCTATGTTGTGATTTCTATTACACACCCGAAAGAAAGAGAGAATGTATGTGACATGTTGAAGACATCATTTTATGACCTGAATATTACCAATCAGAAAACATCATCGCAGTAATGCAATATTGTTTGAAAACGAACAGCGTCAGATCGGGTGTGAATTTATGCTGATGTTGTTCGTTAGAGTCAGATCAGGAGGGGCCGGAGGGGGGAGCATGATCATGATTGAGAGAATAAAACTGAAAAATGCTAACTTTTACATGTACCATAAATCTATACCCAATGTCACATATATTTGTCTCTTTCTTTTTTTTTCTCCGGTGCTACGTTGACGTCATGCACCAGAAGGTGTGTGCTTATTCAGTGCGAGCAGGAACACGCAGGTGGCCAGTTGCTGTGTGCTATAACAAGCTTGACCTGGCGGGGATCAACGCACATGTACTGTGCAAGGCATGTATGGGGTCCACAGAGAAAAGAAGAGTGTTCATGGCTCACCTTGCAGAGGAACTTTGTCGTTGCATCTTACTAGAAAAGGTGATGGAAAAAGAAAATGAGGATGCAACATCGACAAGCTTCTGTTCCAAGTCAGCCACTTTCTCCAGGAAAGTAAACGGAGTCAGTGTCAAGTGCCCTTTCAATGTAATAGGAACCAAAGCATAGAGAGAAGTGTGTAAATTGCAACAGGTACTCGCCTGATCTTGCTGTGTGCGATTTCTTCTTGTGGGGCTATCTCAAGGTGAACATATACACACTCCGACCTCAAAGACGCTATTCGCCATAAAATTGCTGCTCTTCCGCTTGCAGTGGCCAAACGAGTCATGCGAGTATTCAGAAATCGTCTTGAAGAGTGTATCACTAATGATGGCCAACCACCTTGAAGACATAATTTTTAAAACACAGTGGGGAAAAAAAATCAATTTTGTATACTCTTTCTTGTGTTGTAATGAAATTTATTTTATCTTGTAGTGCTTTTGTAGAATAAACATTTGAAATGTGGTATTTCTTTTTGACTCACCCTGTATAGCTATATGCTTCCACTTAACCCAGTCCAAAGCTATGATTAATATGGCTATCATTTTATGCAGATGATACTCTGCTCTGTTTCAATGTTAAAAATGAAATTTCATAGTGAAATTAAAACCCGAATGGAGCATAACTCCTTAAAATTAAATTGCAACAAAACTGAACTCCTTTTCAATCACTGTTGATGATGATCTCATCAGACCTTCTTCTAATGCATGGAATTTTAGTATAATTTTTGATTCCTCCTTTTTATTCTACCCACATAACCCACATTAAGTAACTTTCTTACATCCACCTCCGTAGCCTATTCCGTGTTCGCTCATTCCTCCTCTTTTCTAATGCTGAGAAACTTGTCCATGCTTTTATCACATCCTGCATTAATTACTGTAACTCCATACAGGCAGGTGACCCTTCAAATCTTATATAATGGCTCTAGTTGATTCAAAACTCTATTGCAAGTCCTTACACGAGCCAGCAACAGTGAGCCCATAACACCCATCCTGCTTTGCCTTCACTGGCTCCCTATGTCTTCCTGAATTATATAACATTTCAATAATTACTGCTCTGATGCTGATCATTCTGATCATAAAGCAGGTCATTATAATAGCAATTAACAAGGAGAATTCATAAGCAATTTCAGAATTACAGTATTTGAGGGTTCCTCTAGATGCCTCTTTCTCTTTCACGATTTGGCTCAAAAATATTTTGGCACATCATCATCTCATAAAAGGCATAAGTTTCATGTTTGTTATTTTTACCTCCAGCTGTTTTAGGTCTAGGCTCTACTCAAGAAACTGTGGCAAACTGACACACACACACCCATAATGAAGATATCGATATTTTCTGTATCGGAGGACCCTAAAACATTGAGACCTGTCGATAACCAGAGATCGAAAGTTTTGACGAATCTAAAGTTATGAAAGCTTATCGTCTGTGGGGGAGGGAACAAAACAGAAATTGTTAATTTTTATCAAGTGAAAGTGGTTTTACGTCCCAGAGTCATGTTTTGTTTACTGCTAACTCTAAAATATCCCTGTTTGAGTCTGGCGCTATGCGTGAGTGTGCCCTGTCCTGGTTTGGCACTTACCTGGTGCCTAGTTTTGTTGAAATTGACTCCAACTCCTTGCGGGTATAAACTGAGCTAATTAAGTTCAAAAATAGATTAATAGATGAAAATTAATGAGATACATGTGAAAATACATATTAAAAGTTTCTTGTAGTTGCAAGAACATATTTTAAAATATTAAAATATCTCTGAAATAGTGTTACTTTAATTGTAAAATTGATATACAAAATATCGATGTTGTTGGATATAAAAGATTTTCAACAAAGTATAACTATCTGTCAAGCAGAAGTGCTTGCTTCAGAAAAAGCTCCAAATATACATACTTTGAGACCTTGCTGCTACAATTTATGTGAGAAGGGTGTGTGTTCAAATCCCTACCAATCTCTGTTCTAAGTATAAATTGAGGCATTCTGAGACACTAGTTTTTTACAAATGAGAAATTTGAATGTACAAAATGTTGCTTGTAACAATCTTAAGCATTTGTTCATTGTCATTTATTTTTTTACGACCACCTTTATTCAAAGTATGTTACAAAAAGGTTATGTTTGTCAGAGAAACTTAAGTTAAAAATGCAGGATAAAAGGTAAAGTATATGAATTGGATTCAATAGTTAGTTCCATAGCTAGATGAAAACTAACAAAAAACAAAAATATACAACTGGTGGACAATGGGTAGGGTGTGCAAGAGCCTACTTGATTATCAGTGTTTAGTGAGAACAATTGTTTAAGGAATAATTTATGTGATTAACCTTTACAGTTGAAACTAAAATGTAATATAGGTGACCTAATATTTTTCTCTTTAATGATCATTGTTTTAGGGACTGCATATTAAGTCCACTAAGAAGCAGACTCCATCAGAAACTACAGTTTCACTGAAGTAGCCAAGGTAAGCATTGCTGACATGGAAAATGTTCTTTAAGTGTGTTTTACATGTAAATTTCTTATGGTAGCATAAAGAAAATTAGAAGTATGACGGTTAGTTTACAATTTCTTTAAAGAGAATGGGGGTATTTCATGAAATTAACTTATCAATTAAGCCTTGCTTAAATTGAGACACTGGGTTTATCTGAGCTGGTTTAGGTTACACCAAAGAGGATTAGAGCAAGTCACATTTGGTAACCAAGGCAACTAGGCACCCTGTACCAGGTTAAAGATGAAACCTAGCAGAGTTTTGTGGATTTAAAGTTCAAGAAATTCCCCTTTGTTGAGAAACAAAACCCTTAGGGAAAGGAGCCTTATTTAAGTTGTTTGTATGTTGCAATAATTCCATAAGTCCGTCAAAATCAATAATGGTATTTTTTTTCATACCCAGGGGTGTGCTTTTTCAAATAAATCATAAGCTTCCATGTTGTCTGCTCGCTTTCATTAGTAAAATATGTGTTTTGCACACGTATGTGTCGAGGCGAGCAGCAAATCACAGCTGAGTGAATCTGCTTTTTATCAAAGATCCTACCGACGTCGCACCACACACAGTGAAAGACTCATTGCCATTGGATAGCTGAGTTTCAGACCTTTTCAATTATGTATAAAATGAAAATGGATGCTCAAGTCAACAGCACAGTATAATCCTGCTTTTTCCATCTCGGGCGAATCGCCAAACTCAAGCCTATTCTGTCTAACCACCTCCTGGAATCAGTAATCCATGCATTCATTACGTCCCGGCTCGACTACTCAAATTCTTGCCTTTATGGTATCAGTAAAACCACTCTTTCTAGACTCCAACTGGCTCAGAATGCGGCTGCAAGGCTTCTAACTGGAAATAGCAAAAGCCAACACATTACACCAATTTTAAAAACCCTACACTGGCTGCCGATTAGATTCAGAATCGATTTTAAGATACTCCTCTTAACCTATAAGGCACTAAACGGTCTAGCCCCTGCCTATTTGAGTGTCTTGCTCCATCGTCACAATCCTCTTCGTGTTCTTAGATCCGCAGATCAGTTGCTCCTAACCGTTCCCAAGGCACATTTTAAAGCTCGTGGTGAAAGGGCTTTTTCCGTCTGTGCACCCAGGCTCTGGAACTCCCTACCCTTAGTGGTTAGGCAAGCCGCCTCAGTCGCCACATTTAAATCATGCCTAAAAACGCACTTCTTCACATTGGCTTTTAATTCTTAACCTGTCTCATTTCCACTTGCTTCTTCCTATTTCTCAATTTTATTGGGTCCTCTGACCTGTTTTTAGTATCTCTGTTTTAATTCTCTCTTAATGTTTGTTTTTAATATTTTGTTTTTAGTCCTGCTTCTTTTTTTTTTTTTTAACTGTACAGTGCTTCGGTCAGTTGTAATGCGGTGCTTTTAAGCGCTCAACAAATAAAATGGTATGGTATGGTATGTATAGTTGTACTACTTGTCACAGCCGTATGTAAAAGGCAAGAGATGTATGGCTTATGTGATGGCTAAAATATTTTCAATTTTACACATTGTTACACACAATCTTCTATGAGAGATAGTTTGGTTGATGTGCAGTAAGACTAAGTTTGTACTAGCGACATGTCTTCATCAAAAAAACAAAAAAAAAGAAAACATACAACTGAGGTAGTGCTAGAGAAGTTATGGAATACTATTGATACAGAATATGAATAACAGTTTTGACTCTATGGAGATTGACATGTTTGATAAAGGACTTGATGCTATACTTGATTTAAAAATACTGCTTAGTATAACTTTGAAGCATTGTTTCATGCACTTTTACAGTTCAAACTTCGTGGGTTAAATTACCATATCTGGATGCCGTCTACTGCACATTCTCCCTGTGGTAGTTTTCTGAGCAGTGTGATTCTCAGCAGATAGCTGAAAACAGCTGTTCACAAACAGTCCCCAGCAAAAGATGTTTCAGCCAATGTTCCAGAAACCCCCGCGATAGGTGAAAATCCGCGAAGTGGAAACCATATGTTTGTATGGTTATTTTTATATACTTTAAGCCCTTATAAACTCTCCCACACTGTTTATAAATATTCCCCGCACAGTTATACAGCATAAACCCTTTGTATTCTCTTAGATATTAGGTAAGATTCATTGAAATTATGTATGTAAACACACTGTTTATATACAGTAAAACCTAAATATTATTTTAAAGATATCGAGCGAATCTCATATATCACATATGATACAGACATTACGATAGACAGGCCACTAGCAATAAATATGTACAATGCAAGAAAAAATTTATACAGTAAATGTGTGTACAGTGACACTAAACGTACGTACATGTACTAAGTACTGTAAGTAGAAAATTAATTATGGTTACTCACCAACAATGACACGACGACTTGTCCGATAACAATGAGTTTAATTTTACTACACAACAAAGGAGAGCGTTGCAGCCCTTCTAAAGGAGCCTCTTCAGGTGACTGTAGCATCGGCGTTGTTCTTCTTCTGGCAGTCTTCAATCCAAATCCCTAAAGCAGATTCCATCCAGACTACTGCCTTATTATGTCCACTTACAACTCGTTTTGCGCCCTGGTTAAAAGGACACTGCGGCCGTAGATCTTATATTCTTTTCCTCCTTTTTAAATAAAAAGAATCGTGGACTCATTGATGCTGTAATGGCATCCTACAGCGGTGTAGCTTTTCCCTTCCTTCAACAAATGCAAAACTTTTACCTTTTCGGTAATCGTTAGCATCTTCCGTTGGCGCTTGGGCTCGGCCCCTGAAGCAGTAGCAGGAGCAGATTGTTTTGGAGCCATAACGAAGGTCTTGACTACGCAGAAAGATACACAGAAGTTAACTCTTTACACAGTGAAACACGTTGATGCTGAATGAGCGAGACGAGACTTCCTGGTTAACGCCACGGAATCGAATTTTGCGCTCCGTCTCTGAGCCAGTCAGCACACAGGAACTTAACTCCATGCTCTGATTGGTTAGCTTCTCAGCCATCCGCAATAGCATCCCTTGTATGAAATCAACTGGGCAAACCAACTGAGGAAGCATGTACTGGAAGTAAAAAGACCCATTGTCCGCAGAACCCGCGAAGCAGCGAAAATTCCACGTTATATTTAGATATGCTTACATATAAAATCCGCGAAAGTCGAAGCGCGATATAGCGAGGGATTACTGTACTGAGTAAAGGGTCTGAATGCTTGGGTCAATGTGATATTTGTGTGTTGTGTGTTTTTTTTTTTTTAATGAGTTTGCAAAAGTTTCTAAAATCTGTTTTTGCTATTTAATTAGGATTGAGTGTTGCTTGATGTGGTTAAGTAATTACATTAAATGCTTTCAGCACAAGGCAACAACATCGAGAAAAGTGAAGATGTCTGAATACTTTCTACATCCACTGTATTTATTTATAAGAAAGTACACTATGGCTTAATATTTTTAATAATGATAATTTTGTATTTATTTTTACAGTAACATGTCTTATGTTAGCTCTGATGAAGACCAGTGAAAAAGGTGCTAATTTCTCCAGTATCTTTCAGGCATGGCTAGTCTGTGCTCTTTCTGTCATGTACATTTTAAGTTGCTGAAACACAAGTATTTTAGCTGTCTGTCAGGTTAAACATTCCATGATTTGTTCCATATCTTGACATGCAAAGAGTAGTTTAGGTAACATAAATAATTAGTTTTTATAAATGAGCTAAGACTTCATTGACACAGGAATACATTGCTATTTTGCTTATTTTTCACAAATCTGAAAAAAAAAATCTAAGTTTTTAATTTTTATATTGATAATGTACTTAACACACTGGTCACAAGTAATGAAAAGTGTGAAGTACACTTTAGTCTTTTAAAGATATGTTGCCTAGATACTAACTCTTGTATCAAATTTAAGCAGGCAGGGCGTCTGCCTTTAAAGATTCTGCTCCAATAGCTTCTTTAAGAGAAGTACAAAGTATAACGTCAGACAGGGCTTTAGGATATTCAGCCTGATAACAAGTGAAGAAAACCTGATTTATGATGATCCCAGATTTGATGTATTGTAGGGATGGTGGTTAGTTGGCAAGTCAAATAAAGAAAAGATAGTAAGTATGAGGTGGGGAGGAGAGTGTATAAGGTTTTTGACTTGGAATATAGGGATTATTGCCAGCTGTCAGATTAAGGTGGTGCAAGTGCTGAACAGCAGAAGAGTAAAAGTGAGCCATGTACAGGACATGGGAAGGAAAAGTAAAGGAGTGAGAATGCTTAGTGGAAGGTAAACTTTTTTTGGCAGCAATGGAAATGTTGTGATTGGTGTACTTGCCAGCGTTACCAACATTGGTAGCAATGAAGGTTTCTCAATCTTCAGGTATGAATGTCAAGTAGGAAGTCTTGGGAATGTCTGGTGTAACAAATGGAAGAAGTCTGAGGTTGTACTAATGGGAGCCACAGAAACACAAGGTGTTGTGGTAATGGAGTGCTGATGTATAGAAGGCAGTTATTTAGCAGGGTAGATGCTTGGTGTAAGAGGTGGCCTAAAATTAAGAGAGAAGGCTATATATAATGGAATCCAGGTGAAATGCTAGACGGATAGTTATAAAAGAACAAAAAGCTTAGTGGTGAATGTTTAAAGGTGAACTCCATAATCATGAAGAAAAGAAGAACGTATTAAGGATTGCCAAGCAGATGCCGAAACAAAGACAAACTATTTTGCTGTAGGTGTGGTTTAAAGAATGTTGAAATGAACATTGTTGATGATGGTAATGGGTGTAAGTATACTTGAAAGAAGTACATGGAGAAGTTTCTTAATTAGGAGGTCTAAATTGATAATGATGTTCTTTTATGAAAATATACAGTTTGCTGCCTAGCTGCAAGTGGGCAAGAGAGGGTTCATAATTTCTGACCTAGTAAGTGTAAATTTAGATATAGGCAATGGAGTTATTTTGAAAGCATGAAAGATTTGCTGCTTGTGTGACATGCTGAGTTCAGATGGAGGTGTAGGCAATGAGAAAAGGGGGAATACAAGAAACTCTGGGTGACTCTGTCCTCCATTCTGTCTTTAAAAGGAGCCTTTCTGGCAGGGAAAGTGAAATGTTTATGAAAGCTGTTTTGAGAGTAGCATCCTTATTAGCAATGAGACATGGCCTGTGAAGGAGGCACCTAAAGCAAAGCTGGAAAGAATGTAGACGTGAGGAGAATAATCATGTTTATCTGCATAATTTCACATAAGCAGCACATCCTGGATTTGGTTTTCACAATATTTTTTATCTTCTAAAATTCCTCTTCACATGTGTAACCATCCAAATATATATTTGCAATGGTATACATTTTGGCTGACACATTCAAACCTTGGTTTGGCATAACTTCAGACATATATGCTACAGTATGCTAAAAGATCTAAATCCCTAATTTGCAAGATTGATTAAATATTTAGGTAGTGTTCCCCCACCAACAAGGTCTCTCAAAATTTATGTGAGCTGGAATAGGATATAAGAAAAGTGTCAGCTGCTGTTTCTTGAATAATGTTCTGAGTAACACTGCTGGCCTATAGATGTTAGGAAATGCATGAGTGAGTGTGAAAATGTGCCTGAGCATGCTTTATGAATGACTGGTTGGTGACTTATACAAGGCTGCTTCATGCAGTCCAGTCATGGTAGACTTTAAAACTTTAGGAACAAACATGTTTGAAATCAGAAAGAACATTTTAACTCCAGATTGGTCATAATTTGAAAAAATGGAGCTAGCCAGAACCTGAACAGCACATTTTGTAATATTATTAACTGTTTAAAAGAGTTGATTGTCTTTTGTTCTCAGTTTTTAAGTACAGCATGCAAAAGTAAACCGGTCTGAACTGTTGTCTTTTAATCTTTAATATATAGCAAGCTATTATATTTTACAAATGCACAGAGATGTGCTTTTCTTATTCTACAAATCCTTGGAAACAGAGAATTATACTCCATTCTATTTCATTAACAGCTAAGTTAAATATCGGGTACTCTAATTGAAAACAGACCTTTCCACATAAAAAATAGGAATTACAAAAAGAGCAACATGCAGCTTGATTAACACTGAATTACCACAGCCTACAAAACAACTCGTAAATCTGTCCCACCTTAAATCGCTTCTTAAAATCGTTCACAGCTCTTTACCAGCGTCTTTTGTCATCTAAATGTGCTGATAAAAATCGGGCTGCAAAACAGCTGGCTATTCCATCCCCTCACCGACTTAGAATGTGCACAAACTTCTCCTAGCTCATGCCTTGATTGATTTTCTGGGAGTGAAGTGGTTTTAGAGTAGAAATAACAGATCATTGTTTGGAACACACGCATTTCATGTCTGTTCCGTTTCTACAATAATCTGTGTAAACACATTGTTAAAACAGAAACGTTTTTTATATTCTAGTAGTAGATGACAAAATGTAGGCATAAACTATATAATGTATGAAGCCTGAAGTCCAAATATCAAAAGAAATATTTTCACAGAAGGTACAAATCTAACACAACAATTGCGCTTTTATTCAAAAATATAACTGCAGAAACAAAAAGCCGCCTTAACATGCGACATTGACAGCAGTTTATTGTAACTTCCTCCGTAGTTCAATAGAATCACTTCCCGCTTCGGAATCAAGAGGTCACGAGTTCGATCCTGCACCACTCCATTTTGAGAAGTAAACTGCTCTTAGTCTTACTATTTTAGAATAAAAACATACATTTGATTTCAGTCTGTAACAGCCGGTGTAATTTATGATACTTGTAAAGGTTAGCTTTGTTTTTTTTTTTTTTAGTCAGTTTTATTATCTCAGCCACGTTCACGAGCCCAAACATACCCCACCCCCGCGTCTGATACTGCTGTTTTCACATAGATGCGCTGTAACAGAGGTAAACTCAGCTCCCTTCTACATCAGAGCAAGAATGCACATACCATTGCTTGCATACTAAAGTGTCAGTAGGCACTTTTCGTGGCATTACACACAGTTTTGAGCATGCCCTCTGCACACTACTTACTTGTGACTCTAGGCTTTAGGAAGTAAGTAAATAAATAAAGGTAAATCGTGTCATAAAATGATTTCTTCAAAACGTCGAATGTTATTTATTTGGCACGGACATGTCTGCATGCACTTTTTGTGGCATTACACATGTATTTTTGAGCATGTCCGTGCCAAATAAATAACGCTGTTCGTTTTCAAATAATATTGCATTTCTCTCTATGCTGTGGTTTCTATTACACACCTGAAAGAAAGAGACAATATATGTGAAAACATCATCACACAAATGCAATATTATTTGAAAACCGACAGCGTCCGATCAGCTGTAAAAGTATGGCATTTCTAAATGTTTGCTTTTTTTCAGTCTGATTCTTTCAGTCCGACTGTATATTTGTCTGTTATTCAGTGCACGCAAGAACATGCAGTTAGCCAGATGCTGTATGCTACAACATGCTGGCGGTGATCAACGCACATTTTAAAAAAAGAAAGAGACAAATATATATGACGTTTTGAAAATTTCATTTTATGACACGATTAACCTTTATTTATTTACTTACTTCCTAAAGCCTAAAGTCACAAGTAGTGTGCAGAGGGCAGGCACAAAACTGTGTGTAATGCCACGAAAAGTGCCTGCTGACACTTTAGTATGCAAGCAATGGTATGTGCATTCTTGCTCCGATGTAGAAGGGAGCTGAGTTTACCTCTGTTACAGCGCGTCTTTGTGAAAACAGCAGTATCAGATGTGGGGGTGGGGTGTATTTGGGCTCGTGAACGCGGCCGAGATTAAAAAAAAACTGACAAAAAAAAAACAAAGCTAACCTTTACAAGTATCATAAATTACACCGGCTGTTACAGACTGAAATCAAATGTATGTTTTTATTCTAAAATAGTAAGACTAAGAGCAGTTTACTTCTCAAAACGGAGAGGTGCAGGATCGAACTCGCGACCTTTTGATTCCCAGTCGGCAGCTGAGTCTATTGCACCACGGAGGCAGTCATAATAAACAAGTGTCAATGTCGCATGTTAAGGCGGCTTTTTGTTTCTGCAGTTATATTTTTGAATAAAAGCGCAATTGTTGTGTTAGATTTGTACCTTCTATGAAAATATTTCTTTTGATATTTGGACTTCAGGCTTCATACATTATATAGTTTATGCCTACATTTTGTCATCTACTACTAGAATATAAAAAACGTTTCTGTTTTAACAATGTGTTTTAAGAAGCGATTTAAGGTGGGACGGATTTACAAGTTTTTTCGTAGGCTCTGGTAATTCTAGTGTTAATGAAGACTTTTTTCTATTGGATTTTAACCTCCACTTCACTTCTGTTTACAGCGATTGATTCATAGCGTGCATTTTTGCAATGTTACTTTTCTTGGTGGTTTATTAAATTACGGAGTTTTCAAATGTTCATTTTTTTTCCCTTTAGATATTAAGACTTCAAAAATAGACTTTTTTGGTTATGTTTCATTCTATGTAATTGTGTATGATTGCTTTTTTTGATGTCATCTTGCATAATTTCATTTAAATTGGAACAACATCAATATATTACCTAACCTGAAAATGCATCAACACAGGCTATTTTTGTTAAAAGCTTAAAATTGCATTGAAATTACTTTCACTTAAAATTGTTTATACTATAGCATATTTTGATATAACTTGTTTATATTTATACTTGAGATGATATGCGGATGTCTGTTGATGCATTGTATGGAGACTTTTTTGTATGCATGCATGTGTATATTTAATATATACTGCTCAAAAAAAATGAAAGGAACACTTTTTAATCAGAGTATAGTATCATGTCAGTGAAACTTCTGGGATATTGATATGGTCAGTTAAGTTTCAATCGGTTTCAGCTGCTTTTGGTGTTAATGAAATTAACAGGTGCAATACAGGGGCAACAATGAGACAACCCCCAAAACAGGAATGGTTTAACAGGTGGAAGCCACTGACATTTTTCATTCCTTTTCTCCTTTTTTTTTTTTTCCCCACTAGTTTTGCATTTGGCTACAGTCAGTGTCACTATTGGTTGCATGAGACGATACCTGGACCCTACACAGGTAGCACAGGTAGTCCAGCTTCTCCAGGATGGCACATCAATACGTGTCATTGCCAGAAAGTTTGCTTTGTCTCCCTGCACAGTCTCATGGAGGAGATTCCAGGAGATAGGCAGTTACTGTAGGAGAGCTGGACAGGGCCGTAGAAGGTCCTTAACCCATCAGCAGAACTGGTATCTGCTCCTTTGGACAAGGAGGAGCAGTATAAGCACTGTTAGAGCCATACAAAATGACCTCCAGAAGGCCACTGGTGTGAATGTCTCCAACCAAACAACCAGAAACCGCCTTCATGAGGGTGGCCTGAGGGCCCAACGTCTTCTAGTGGGCCTTGTGCTCACTGCCCAGCACCGTGGAGTTCGATTGGCAGCTGCCATAGAATACCTGAATTGGCAGGTCCACCACTGGCACCCTATGCTTTTCACAAATGAGAGCATGTTCACCCTGAGCCCATGTGACAGACGTGAAAGCGTCTGGAGAAGTCTTGGAGAACATTATGCTGCCTGTAACATCGTTCTGCATGACTGGTTTTGTGGTTTGGGTCTGTGAGGGTCTGGGGAGGCATATCCATGGAGGGACACACAGACCTCTACAGGCTAGACAATGACACCTTGACTGCCATTAGGTATTGGGATGAAATCCTTGGACCCATTGTCAAACCCTATGCTGGTACAGTGGGTCCTGGGTTCCTCCTGGTGCATGACAATGCCTGGCCTTATGTGGCGAGAGTCTGCAGGCAGTTCTGCAGGATGAAGGAATTGATACCATTGACTGGCCCCCACGTTCGCCTGACTAAAACCCAATAGAACACCTCTGGGACATTATGTTTCGGTCCATCAGACGCTGCCAGGTTGCACCTCAGTCTGTCAGACTGTCTAGAAGCTCAGTGATGACTTGGTCCAGATCTTAGAGGAGATCCTCCAGGATACCATCTGTCGTCTCATTAGGAGCACGCCCAGACGTTGTCATGCATGCATACAAGCACGTTGGGGCCATACAAACTACTGAGTACGATTTTGAGTTGCTGCAATGAAATTGCAAAATAGACTAGCCTGCCTCATCATTTTTTCACTTTGATTTGTAGGGTGTCATTAAATTTAGTCCTCTTTAGGTTGGTAATTTTCATTTTCATCAAACAATGTGGCATCCTTTTGTTCCTAACACATTACACAGTCCATATCAGTATAGATATCCAGCATGATTTTTTTTTTGCCATTAAGATCTGATGTGTTTTCAGAGTGTTTAAGTTTTTTGAGCAGTATATACAGTATAATACACACAGACGCACACAAGTTTGGGTTTATTTGTGAAAGTGAAAAGTGAAAGTGTTAGTGTAGACTTTCACCAATTTATGAACCTTGTTATTTGAATAAAAGCAAGGATTATTTTTGGGGCCAATGAACAATTAAAAATGTTTAAAAAAAAAAAAAATACAGTGTGTGTATATATCAAATGAGAATGCCATCAACAGACACTTCGACATAAATCTAGCATATGCAAACTTAAGAAGAACATGTTCATAATAAGTAAAACTTTACAACCAATACCCCCCCTCTTCCTGATCACACTGACTTAGCCACCTAACCCCTATGTAATTTTTTGATATATATTGCCTTTGATTCTTGTAAGTCTAAGCATTATCTTCTGATGAAGACCCCTGGCAGGGATTGAAAGCTCAGGAATAAAAACTACTTCATGATACATGATTCATTTTCTTCCTTTGTGGATCTCCAGCTGCAAATATGCAAACCATATCACAGACCTTCTCTTCCATTCGTACAACCTTCGGGCAAGAAGCCCTCCAATGTATTAGACGATGGGAAACTTCGGCAATCTGTGAAGCACACAGCCACGAAAAACTCTTCTTCCTCCATTGTTGCATCATGCATGATGTAAATCTGAAATTTTTACGATTCAAACTACCAATGAACACGCCGAAGATGTCAACCATCATGCAACAATTTACAAAATTAGTTTTATATGAACTTATTTCAGAAACACACCAACAACACAGCTTTTACAGATCTGAAACTACGAAGCAACATTCTAATCTCCTCACAACATGCGGACAAACCATTACAGAGGAATGGACAAAACAGATCCAGGATACAGCTTCCAAAAACCGTATTTCCAAATGACATACACCCAAGAAAAAAATGGAATAAACTCACTGGAAATCAACATACTAACAAACCCCAATTGGAGTATACAACGTATCCAAAAGACAGCTCTCCACCACAGAACACAATATTCTCACCAGAGGATTGAAATTCAACTACAAAGGCACATCAGACATGAACTTCCTAGGTTCCTTGGAACACATCTTATTAACCGAAAAAAAAACAGACAGAAAACACACAAGAAATAAGGTGCAATATTGCCAGCCAGTTACACACAGGACAACCAACCACTCGTATTTCGACAAATGAACAAAAAGCTTTGCGATTGCTACGGAATGACAACCACATCATTATCACGCCAGCCGACAAAGGAGGCACAACTGTCGTATTAGACAAGGAACAATACACCACAGCTATGGAAGAAATGCTTTCTGACACCAACACTTATCAACAGCTGAATTCTGACCCAACGAAAGCCACGCTTAATAGAATAAACACTACCCTGACCAAACACCGAAATAATAACAACCACCTGGATGCACAGAATTATTATAAAATGAAATCCAACGATGCTAACTGCCCTGAGTTTTATGGACTCCCAAAAATACATAAAACGCCACTGAAATTCAGACCAGTAGTCCGCCTAATAGGCAGACCATCTTACAACTTGTTACAAAGACTTTTTCAGTTACTCAAGCATTTAACTTCTGACTCGGAATATTCAGTGAACAGCGATGAGTTGGCATTACAACGCTTGAAAGATGTATCCATCGCCGAGGACAAGGCCATGGTCTCGTTTGACATTGTGACGCTATATACCATGATTCCGATTCATCTGGCCACAGAAACGCTATTGATGAGACTAGGAAGTGACCCCACCATAGAAACAAGAACCAAACTGTCCACTAAAGACATAATGCACCTGATAAAACTCCCTTTCATTTCAATGGCAAATACTACATTCAAAAAGAAGGCATGCCAATGGGATCGCCGTTATCAGGACTTCTAGCGGAACTGGTAATGCAGCGATTTGAAAACGTGGCTTTATTCCAGTTTACACCCAGAATTTGGATATGCTACATAGATGACACATTTGTCATACTAAAAAATGATCAGCTGAATGAATTCTACAACCACATCAACACAATATTCCCTGCAATCCAATTCACCATGAAAAAAGAAATAAACTGACGCATCAGCTTCCTGGACATCTACATTCAAAGAAATAATGATGCCACCCTGACAACAAGTGTTTACCGTAAAGAATGCTACGCAGACAAGATATTACACTTCGCCAGCAACCACCCGGTATCTCACAAACGGAGCTGTGTTAAAACCATATTCAGAAGAGTCCACACTCATTGTAATACGAAGGAGACAAAAATGAATGAAAGGTGCTATCTCTTCTGTCTTTTCACTTTAAACGGATACTCCAAAAACATTCATTAATCGAAGCCTACACAGAAGACGCCAAAAAACTCGGCAAACAATCGACTTGAATCAGAACCCCCATCCCACCTGGCAGTCACTCACTTATCACCACAAAGTGTCTGAAGGTGCAGCACGAATCCTGGCTAGGTGAAGGGTCAGAATAGCACACACAAACCCACAAACAATCTGCGCACGGTCCTCTTAAATGCTAAAAACAAGAAATCGACAGCAGAAACACGAAACGCAGTTTATAGCATTCCATGCAGTTCTTGCTCAGTGGTATACATGGGACAAACCTCAATAAGAATTGCTACACGTATACAGGAACATCGCAACGCCATCAGAAGAAAGGACTCGCGATCATTGATCTATACGCACACTAAATCAACAGGACATGTATTTAACTGGGACAATGTACAAGTAAAATTTAAAGCCAATACTAAAAGTGCCAGAGAGCTGGCTGAATCTTGGCTATCAAATGAGAACGCCATCAACAGACACCTGGACATAAATCCAGCATATGCAAACTTAAGAAGAACATGTTCATAATAAATAAAACTTTACAACTAATACCCCCCCATTTCTGATCACACTGACTTGGCCACCTCAACCACGTAATTTTTTTGATAAATATTGCCTTGATTCTTGTAAGTCGAAGCATTATCCTCTGGTTAAGTTCCCTGGCAGGGGTTGAAAGCTAAGGAATAAAAACTACTTTATATGTCATTCATTCATTCATTCATTCATTCATTCATTCATTCATTCATTTATTTATTTATTTATTTATTTATTTATTTATTTATTTATTTATACACTAGCAAAATACCTGCGCTTTGCAGCGGTGAAGTACTGCATTAAAATTTTTATTAAGAAAAAAATTAAACCTTTTGAAACTGAGGGAAAATATGCCAATAATTATTTGTTAAGGATCTCTTTGTATACCACATTGTGAGTTCGGCCCTCTAGTTGTAATATGAGCAAGCTGTGCGCTGAGCTTACTCTTGAGCATGCAACGTACAGTTGGGCATGTGAACAGTAATCTTGTTTCAAATCTCACAGCTTGGATTGCTGCTGTCATAATCGGTTTGAGTTTCATGGTTTGTTTCAATTACGACAGTATTTGCAGGACTTGTGTTGAAATGACATTCGGCATCTGTCAAGCGTTGTAAGCACACAACCGGTTTCATCGATAACTTCACATCCAGCTTTTGAGAGTTTAAACAGTCATAAACATCAAAGTGTCCACTACTGAAATCATAACCTGTGAATCTAAGATGTTTAAGAGGCATTGGCAGTTGTCGAAAGGTGTAAAATATTTGGCCATTTCGGTACACTTGAAAGTGACAACCGAAGAATTTAGCGGCAGCCATCAACTCACATGCAGAACCATAGTTGAAGGGCTTAAGCATTTTACTGTTATAGTGCTCCTGTGTAGTATAATTATCTCCTGTACCGTCATCAGTTCACACCTTGAACCTGTCCCAGTCATTCAATACCTAAGACACAAAGTTCCTCCGGATATCAAGAGTGAGCCTGATATGGCCGTGCAATATGTAACAAAGAGAATGGAAAAGGCAGGTGCCATCTCCAGGCATGGAAACCACTCGGTAAGTGACAGTTCTTTGATCAATGGTGATCACTTCGATAGACATGTTATGGGGGTACGGTTGGAACGATAAAGGAAATGGGTAAATGTAAAATGTAAAGCAAGTCTAAAATACCTACACAATAACTATAATCGTAATAAACGAACAATAAAACAGCAGAGAAGTGAAAAGTGGATTAAATAAAAAGGCTGTAG
The DNA here is from genome assembly GCF_016835505.1 of Polypterus senegalus. Classification (NCBI taxonomy): domain Eukaryota; kingdom Metazoa; phylum Chordata; class Cladistia; order Polypteriformes; family Polypteridae; genus Polypterus; species Polypterus senegalus. The sequence continues at coordinate 123,286,565 of NC_053157.1, read as the reverse complement.
TTATAGCAAGGAGACTTGAATCCCGTGGCGAAGGAAGGAAGGGAATGTAGAGACTGGAGCGACGGACGGCCTTATATAGGCAGGCAGCCAACAACGTGGGAGGCGTTGGGATGGGGGACCCAACGCCACCTCACACGGTGACAGAGCTGCAGGCTATGGACGTATATATGTACTTAAGTAGGATTAGTGTTGGGAACCCGCGTACCAAATTTCTTGAAGATGGGCCCATAAGTAACAAAGACTGTTAGAAAGTTTAATATGGCGGCCGACAGTGGCATCATACCACCGAAATAAGTACATACATTGGTTTCGGTTAGTGCAGGGAAGCCGCCTACCAAATTTCGTGAAGATGGGGCCATAAATAAGAAAGTTCAACATGGCGGACGTTGTCGACCGTTATGACCGTTACGTGTAGAATTTCAAAATGAGCTTAACTTTTGTAAGTAAGCTGTAAGGAATAAGCTTGCCAAATTTCAGCCTTCTGCCTACACAGGAAGTTGGAGAATTAGTGATGAGTGAGTGAGTCAGTCAGTCAGTCAGTCAGTCAGTGAGGGCTTTGCCTTTTATTAGTATAGATAGGAAGGAATGAAGTGGTATTGGTGGTAGAATCCATTTTAGAATTTAATTGTAAAATGAGTTTTTTGGTGATTTAATTTAATTTATTAATGTGATAAGTACAAGGTGTAATATTTTGATAAGGTGATACAGTACTGCAAAATCTGGGAACAATTACAGTACTATCTAAGTCACCCTTCTCATGCCACTCAGTTTATTATTGAAGAAATCCCAGAATTACAAGCTCCTAATGATAATAGCATAACTTAAGTTATTTTGATTGCTTATTGTTCAAGTGGCTATTCTTTTTAAAGAAAACATATTCATATTTTAATCTGTTCATTTATAGTAGTCATCAGAATGGAGTATATGAACTTTAATGTTTCAAGTCCATGGGGATCAGTAAATTTCACATTTTGGTAATGTTCATTCATGCTGTAATTTATTATTTGTAGTTTGAGAAGTATAACTACTTTCATTACACCGTGGTGAATTGCTTTTTTGTTCTTAACTGGTAATAACTGAAATTCGCATTTGTAACTACTGTTAATTAAAATTATCCAGAACCCTATAGTTCTCTTCTTCTCACAACCTAGGGAACAGCTTTATGAACAGGACTCCACCTTCTTTATTCTTAAAGGGTTCAATAAAAATCTGGAAATATTCCATGTTAGGGCTTTTGAGTTAAGTCACTTTTAATTAGCTAGCATATGGCTCACTGTGCTCCATAGAAATTGCTGAACAATCTCATACTGGTATTTTTATTAACATTACTTGTTAGGTTTGTGAATTTAATAAGCTAATTTAGCTGTACAAACACTTTACAACATAATATGAAGCCACATATTGCCATATACCTTGCATGTCAAATGAAATTTAGATAATCATTAGAACTTAGTTTGCTGTTTCATTTAATGTATTATTATAATACTTTGAATATTTCCAGATATTAAACTAATTCAGAGATGTAACGTTTACCACAGTTTAATTATCTTTTTTTTGTATTTTTTAGCATATAATTTAGCATTTAGGGATAATGTTTTTATTTCAAGCAAAATTATATTTGTTTGATTTATTGGTGAATTTTTTTGCCTCCTTTTTAATCTTGAAAACATAGTATATGTGTATTGTATATGAAAATGGACGTGCTCAGTATTATAGGGTAATCAAAAACTTTTTGAGCTTTATTTATTAGTAGACAAAGCACAAATACCAAATACTTTTTTTCCTTAGCATAACTACTGTGAACAGTAATACACCTGTTACAAAGTTAACAACATTTCTGTCATAAGCAAAAACATTTTTCTTGTTTTACTTTTTTCATTTGTCATGTCTTATGCAGTCAATTTTCTGTAGAGGACCTGAAGCTGCCTGCGACACATGGTGCATCACACACATACAGTCTTTTAGATTTGGGGATTGTTGGTAGTCACACATGGCTACTATAAGTCTGGAGAATAAGATGAGTATAGAATTTCAGCAGATCCACAATTTCATGGATAAGCCTTTGCGTCCTATGCATTGCTATAAAGCTAAGGGGACGGTTAGCAGCTTTTCTTTTTGGTTTTTCCTGCTTTTGCTACCTCAAATGCTATAACATCCACCCATTAATCCATTATCCAACCCGCTATATCCTAACAACAGATGCTAATGTGGTGCCAATTCATTTTATTAGACAGCATTATGGGCACCTAGTGTTCACAGACTTTGCTTATCTTTTATTATTCAGGAAGAATGGATTGAACTGATCTAACTAACCTCTGTAATGTGTATCTCAATGATTCCAATTACAGTTTACTTTAAGTTGGCACCATTGCTTTTGTTGCAATGTCCATGCCTTGGGTCATCTTTGAGAGAAATCCTGCCACAGTGGGATTCTGCAGACCATCCCTTTTTTACTTTGACATAAAAAAGGGACAGATTTGAGACATGTGTTAACATACTAGTGTCAGCCTGATACTTTAATTTGTGGTATAAGAGAAACACTAATTCACATAAAAAAGAGAGGTGGGGCTCTGCAATAACAGTCCCTGTTTAATTAATGGCTGTCATTTGGGGGATTTAAAGACCCATTGGTGCTGTCAAGTCAACTTTATTTGCCGTCACACCATATACTGAATACACAGACTAAATAATGTGTCTTTAGGAACACATTGCAACACATTACAAACACAACAACAACAAAATACGTTTAGTTGCAGTTATTGCAGCAAAGGGGGCTAACACCAAATACTGAAAGCAAAGGTTCACAAGCTGTTGCCACTCACAAATATGTAATATTCAATCATTTTTCTCAATAAATAAATGACCAAGTATAATAATTTTGTCTCATTTGTTTAACTGGTTTCTCTTTATCTACTTTTAGGACTTGAGTGAAAAATCTGATGATGTTTTAGGTCATATTTATGCAGAAATACAGAAAATTTTAAAGGGTTCACAAACTTTCAAGCACCACTGTAGGAACGAAAGGAAGAGCCTATATACTTTGTAGTACAGGAGTTGTTTTACAGTTTTTACAAAACATCCTAATATCAGACTGAGATTGTTGCATTAAATATGGCTTTATTTTTATTTATTTTCTCTGTAGCTCTTGCCTCTAATACTGCTGTGTAGAAATGGATACAAACAATGGCAGCTCTTTTCCCAGTTTCACACAACTCGAGGACTTCCTTGAAAAGCATGACTCCAAATTTGTGTGGTTACTGGTTGGTAAGTTTTGGTTTTATTATTATTATTATTTTACCTTTGGTACTCTTGCACCATCAAACATTTGTTGTTTTGTAAGGTTTGTTAATTTTCACTGATTATGTCAGTTGACCCATCTTAATAAAGAGTAATGTATTGTAGGTTAGTTTTGTAAGTGTATCGTTTAATGATACTCATTGTTTAAATTTACATTGCCTTGGTGGAGAGATTGAGAGAGAATGAGAAATGGAGGATGTTTTTTGTGACATCTCTACTTCATAGACTTTAATTGGAGCAATTGGACAATTTTCTGTAATTATTCTGTTGTTGGGGATATTTAGGTACCCTGGTAATGGCTTCATAAGAAATGCAGGAGATTGACATCAAAATGATAAAAGATGAATGGGTCTAAAATAGGTTGAATGAGTTTTGTAATTGCTGTCAGTCAGCATAGTGAGCAATGGGAAACATTTCCATAAAATTGTACTTGGACCTCAGTTGGATTCTGGGTTAAAATGTATTCTTTGTGGAGTCTGTGTGAGTTCTTTCCATGGTTTACATATTCCAAATACCTGTGAAATGAATGTGTTCCTTAAGAAAGACTACTGTCTCATGATTTTTGCCTCTCACCTTTTTTTGCTAGGGTAAGCTTTATATTAAAAATTAAAGAAAACATTAATTTATTCAATTGGAGTGAATCCAGTTTGGGTGTTTAGAAATATATTTGTTGGTGCTGTTTATGGGTGGAAAACTAATATATCAAATATCAGTTCTATTCATAAAATGTATGTAAAAATGTAAAAAATAGGGACGAGGGTGCTGAGGAGTAGCATATTGTAGCAGAAAGGAGCATAGCTTTTAGTAAGTATGCCTTTCATACACAACAGTAGCATATTCAATGGTAGAAATTTATCACAGATACATTAAACAAAATGTATCTGGAATGGTTGCTACAATACTTTGTAGCAGTCTCCCAAAGATTCTTAATGCAAAGTCACCAGTAAATCTTAGCAGTCCTTTTGCTGATGACGGACACTGAAGATCACTAGTCCAAGTGTTTTCTTTGGGTTTGATTTGTTTTTATTTGTCTTCACTTTTTTTCCCCCTACCACCAACCCTTTGCAAGGGCTTGTTATAATTACTTGCTTTGTGATTTCGCTGTTGCTTATATGTATGCCCCATCCATTGTGTCCATCTCTGTGTATTTCTTTCATTGATTGAATAAAGGACACAAAAGTAATGCCAGATGTTTGTCAGAATAACACACGCTGACACTAGATACCGAAAGACACTTTTCTCCGAATGTCTTCTTGTCATATTGGTCATGTTTCTCTTCTGTAAAGGAGGAGATTTTAAGTTGGTAGGTTAATTGATTTTGCTCCTTGCTTGGCTTTTCATTTATCTGCAGCACACAAAATGAGCATAATTGTATTTGACATGTGATTAAGTCCTTACAATGTCCTACATTCCCAGGTGAACCGTATGTATCCATTTAATGTGCCAATTTACTGTTGCTGAAAATGCTTTTGATAATTGACCACTTATTTTATTTGAACAGCGGTTATTTTTGTCTGCTACAAACATATCTATCAGAAAATAATGAAAGAAAATGGTGCACAAGGAGATAGCACGAATAGGTAAAATCATGCAGCATACTTGGCTATACGAGGTTGACAAAACATACTCTACTATTTGTAAGCTGTGTTGTGTGTTGAAAGCAGTACAGTAGTCACGAATGAAAATAAAACCTGATAAGAAACATGGATGTTACTTACTTACTCTTACCAGAAGGTCCACTGATAGACAAAAATGAGCACTCAGTGGTCCTGGTGTTTTGGATTTGAAGCCAAGTTGTATGATTAATAGTGATTAGTCTGGAAATGGACAAGAAGAAAGTTAATTATGGTGAACATTTTTTAGAGTGTAAGCTCTTCTTGACCCAGAATTGAATTGCACGTTTTTCAAAATGCTGATGTTAATTCCGTTCCAGAGTTTCAAAAAGAAAGAGTAGGTTATAGACAGATCTGTGGTTTTAACTCTAAATGATGGAGTTAACAAGTGTGCCTTGGAAATGTTAAGATTTTAAACTTTTTGTTCATGCCTGCCAATAATTCTGTTATGTATACAAAGCTTCTTCTGTAATTTATATTTATCAATTTAAAATACCGTAAATGGATTACATTTTAATTTCTGTGTAATGTCATAAAAAATCTGGTGCTAATTAACCAAAAGTGTATACATTATTTTTTTTTTTTAACATTTAAAGAAAAATACTGAATTTTGGCTTCACTGAAATAGTTACAGTATTTTTGTAAATATGGGTTATAAACCTCACTTTTTTTTTCTTTTATTTGTCATTATGTAGACTAAAGATACAAGCTTTATGAAGTCGCATAATTCATTTTAGGCTGTGTTTTAGAGGATTTAATCTGATAAATATTTGTTTGTTTTGAGTTACTAAACAGAGAATCCCTATTGCAGAGTAAAGAATATGAATTATTTTTTGTTATGATTGATAGTTGATTATGTAAATTTAGGCAATATATGCAAGTATTTATTATGTATCTTGACATACTAATTATGTTTTCCTTCTACAGCTACCATTTTGTCCTGTGGATGGATAATTTATTTAACTTATTATAATTCAAGGAATGTTGGACTGATCTTAACACTAATTTTAAACAGATTTTATAAAAATGGCTATATCCATATAGGTAAGTGTGTTGAGTTTGTTATCCTTTAAATTAGTTTACAGATTTGACCAACTATGAAATACAGTATTGTGTTATTGTCTGTTTTAAGTGTTTTTGTTTGTATCACAACACAGTTTAACAGACTTACTAAATATGACACAGTGAGTTAAAAGATATAACTGAACTGACAGTGTCTGGTTTATTGTGAAAGTAATCACTGTGTATATATCATTGGCTCCATTTGGGATTGGCTGCTTGGCCGTATGTCAAATAGGCTGTATGTAAGACGCAAACAAACTTTTAAAGAGCTCTCTAAGAGTCAGAATATATTGAAGCCCCTTCGAAACAGTAGTAGTAGTAATAATGACAAATTTCTACTATTTGCAATGTTTTTTATCTTCTTGCTGAAACAAAATGAAAACAGGTTGAAACACCTGTACTGATCGGGGGAAAAAAAAAAATGCATGCCAGCTGCGTGAAGTGCAACTTCAGAAAAATGCTGCATGGAATGTACAGTCAATGCTTCGAAGATTGCAACTTTGTAAGTGCAGTGCCATTTTTTTTACTTACTGCTAGTTTGTGGCAATTTGTTGGCAGCAACATCAGTGCCACCCTTCATAGTATATATATTTTTTTTCTTTTACTGCATGATTGTGCTATTGGATTAGCAACTGTTGCAATTAACAGATTTTTAAACAATTCTTCAGTACCCTGAAAGTAACTGTTTAACTTCAGATCTCTGGTTTACTGTTGATTTGTGCTGGGACTATGAAGAATCCATTGCATCAAGCAAAAGCTGACTTCCTTTTCCCAGAAAATGAAAATTAACTGCCATATTTCTGATTGTCTTTTTTCATTTTTTTTAAAGCTTTAATAGCATTTCAGTGTTGACAAAGTTTTGGTTGGCCGCTGACTTGCCACACAATCTCTGAAACAATGAGCAAAACTCAAAAAATTATTTAGGTCATGTGTGTTACATATTTGCTTCAACTGTAAAGGAGAAAAAAAAAGAGGAAAAATAGGGACTCAGTTTGCTTTAGTCCTATATTTATTCCTTGACCAACTACTACCATCTGCAGCACTGAATTGGCATCTTGTGCTGCAAAGTATCAAAGCTGGATGCTGCACAGCCCACCTGTCATCCACCAAAACCAAGTATATCTTATTTTAATATTTTTTTTTGTTATAGGTTTTTTGCAAGCTGCTTTGAATTAGAGTGCCTGCTAAATAATAATAATGAGAAAGAATTGCCCCTCCTCGAACCGCCACCTTATCGTGGTGAAGGGGTTTGCATGTCCCAAAGATCATACGAGCTCTGTTGTCCAAGGCTTTATGCCCCTGGTAGGGCCACCCAAAGCAAACTGGTCCTAGTTGAGGGATGAGACAAAGAATGGTTCAGTAGACCTTCAATGATGAATAAAAAATTTTGACTGCGTTTTCCCTCGCCCGGACGCGGATCTCCAGGGCCCTCCCTCTGGAGCCATGCCTGGAGTTGGCGCTCGATGGCGAGCGCTTGTTGGCCGTGCCTGCATCCATGGGGCTTGGCTGGGCACAACCCGAAGAGGCAACTTGGGTCCCCCGTTCCCATGAGCTCACCACCTATGGGCGGGGCCAAGGAGATCGGGTGCAGTGTGAGTTGGGTAGTGGCCAAAGGCGGGGACCTTGGCGGTCTGATCCTCAGCTACAGAAGCTGGCTCTTGGGACATGTAATGTCACCTGTCTGAAGGGGAAGGAGCCTGAGCTAGTGCGCGAGGTCTAGATATAGTCGGGCTCACCTCGACTCACAGCTTGGACTCTGGAACCAATCTCCTTGAGAGGGGCTGGACTCTCTACCATTCTGGAGTTGCCCCCAGTGAGAGGCGTCGAGCGGGTGTGGGCATACTTATTGCCCCCCTGACTTGGAGCCTGTACTTTGCGGTTTACCCTGGTAGATGAGAGGGTAGCCTCCCTCCGCCTTGTTGTTTGTGCGTATGCGCCGAACAGCAGTTTGGAGTACCCACCCTTTTTGGATTCCCTGGAAGGGGTACTCGTACTGCTGGGAGACTTCAGTGCTTACGTGGGCAATGACAGTGAGGCCTGGAAGGGTGTGATTGGGAGGAATGGCCCCCCGATCTGAAACAGACTGGTGTTTTGTTATTGGACTTCTGCGCTCGTCACAAATTGTTCATAGCGAACACCATGTTCAAGCACAGTGGTGTTCATATGTGCACTTGGCACCAGGACACCCTAGGCCTCAGTTCGATGATTGACTTTGTGGTCGTGTTGTCAGACTTGTGGCCACATATTTTGGACACTCGGGTGAAGAGCGGAGCGGAGCTGTCAACTGATCACCACCTGTTGGTGAGTTGGCTTTGATGGTGGGGGAGGATGCCGGTTAGGCCCGGTAGGCCCAAACGTATTGTGAGGGTCTACTGGGAGGCGTCTGGCGGAGTCCCCTGTCAGAAGTAGCTTCAACTCCCACCTACGGCCGAACTTCGACCACGTCCCGAGGGAGGTGGGTGACATTGAGTCCAAATGGGCCATGTTCCGTGCCTCTGTTGTTGAGGTGGCTGACCGGAGCTGTGACCATAAGGTGGTCGGTGCCTGTCGTGGCGGCAGTCCCCGAACCCGTTGGTGGACACCGGTGGTAAGGGATGCCATCAAGCTGAAGGAGTCCTACCAGACTCTTTTGTCCTGTGGGACTGTGGAGGCAGCTAATAGGTACCGACAGGCCAAACGGAATGCGGCTTCGGTGGTTGCTGAGGCAAAAACTTGGGCATGGGAGGAGTTTGGGGAGGCCATAGAGAACGACTTTCGGACAGCTTCGAGGAGATTCTGGTCCACCGTCCGGCATCTCAGGAGGGGGAAGCAGTGCACTGTCAACACTGTATATGGTGGGGATGGTGCGCTGCTGACCTCGACTCGGGACGTTGTGGGTCAGTGGGGGGAGTACTTCGAAGACCTCCTCAATCCCACCAACATGCCTTCCAATGAAGAAGCAGAACCTGGGGACTCGAAGGTGGGCTCCCCCATTTCTGGGACTGAGGTCACCGAGGTGGTCAAAAAACTCCTTGGTGGCGGGACCCGGGGGTGAATGAGATACACCCGGAGTTCCTCAAGGCTGTGGATGTTGTAGGACTGTCTTGGTTGACATGTCTCTGCAGCATTGCATGGACATCAAGAACAGTGCCTCTGGATTGGCAGACCGGGGTGGTGGTCCCCCTCTTTACGAAGGGGGACCGGAGGGTGTGTTCCAACTACAGAGGGATCACACTTTTCAGCCTCCCTTGGAAAAGTCTATTCAGGGGTTCTGGAGAGGAGGGTCCATCGGATAGTTGAACCTCGGATTCAGGAGGAACAGTGTGGTTTTCGTCCTGGTCTTGGAACAGTGGACCAACTCTACAGTACACCCTTAGCAGAGTTCTGGAGGGTGCATGGGAGTTTGCCCAACCAGTCTACATGTGTTTTGTGGACTTGGAAAAGGCGTTCGACCGTGTCGCTCTGGGAATCCTGTGGGGGGTGCTCCGGGAGTATGGGGTACCGGACCCCCGATAAGGCCTGTACAACCAATGTCAGAGTTTGGTCCGCATTGCCGGCAGTATGTCGAACTCGTTTCCAGTGACAGTTGGACTCCGCCAGGGCTGCCCTTTGTTACCGATTCTGTTCATAACTTCTTTTCTAGGCGCAGCCAGGGTGTTGAGGGGTTCCGGTTTGGTGAACTCCAGTTTGGGTCACTGCTTTTTTTAGATGATGTTGTCCTGTTTGCTTCATCAGGCTGTGATCTTAAGCTCTTTCTGAATCGGTTCGCAGCCGAGTGTGAAGCAGCTGGGATGGGAATCCGCACCTCCAAATCCTAGACCATGGTCCTCAGCCGGAAAAGGGTGGAGTGCCCTCTCAGGGTTGGAGGCGAGATCCTGCCCCAAGTGGAGGAGTTGAAGTATCTCGGGGTCTTGTTGACAAGTGAGGGAAGAATGGATCGTGAGATCGACAGGCGGATTGGTGCGGCATCCGCAGTGATGCGGGCTCTGCATCGGTCTGTCATGGTGAAAAAGGAGCTGAGCCGTAAGGCAAAGCTCTCAATTTACCAGTCAATCTACGTTCCTCCCCTCACCTGTTGGCATGAGCTATGGGTAGTGACCGAAAGAACGAGATCGCAAATACAAGCGGCTGAAATGAGTTTCGTCCGCAGGGTGTCTGGGTTTTCCTTTAAAGATAGGGTGAGAAAGTCAGTCATCCGGGAGGGGCTCAGAGTACAGCCACTGCTCCTCTGCATTGAGAGGAGTCAGTTGAGGTGGCTCGGGCACCTAATCAGGATGCTTCCTGGACACCTCCCTGGTGAGGTGTTCCGGGCACGTCCAACCGGGAGGAGGCCCTGGGGAAGACCCAGGACACTCTGGAGGGACTGTGTCTCCTGGCTGGCCTCGGAACACCTTGGGATTCTCCCGGAAAAGCTAAAAGAAGTGGCCAGGGAGAGGGAAGTCTGGGCCTCTCTGCTCAAGCTGCTGCCCCCGTGACCCGACCTTGGATAAGGGGAAGAAGTTGGATGGATGGATGGAGAAGGAAATGCTTAAAAATAATTACAATACAAGATGTAGTGCATTCAATGATCTAATTTGCATAAAAGAGAGATGGGCCACTAGGAACAAAAAACAGCATAGCTGGGGAAAAGAAAAAATGATTTAAAACCACATTCAGTGTTTTTGAGCAGTCTGAAGTAATTTTTGCATCGGTTTCTTATATTTGTTACAGAGAGAAAGGCAGCAGATCTGACTCTGCTTTCTCTTTTGATTTCATATCTTTGTTCTCACAGTGAACATTGTCTTCATGAAAGGCTGTGTTTTCAAGTGCGGCATTTGTTTGAAAGCTGAAGGTTACATGTGTGTCATTTAAGGAGCACTACACAAGTCATATAGGCTCTTCTAGCTTCACAACTATGCTTTAAGAAAAAAATTAAAGTATTAAATATAGTAAAAAAATATAGTAAATATCATACACAGTTCATAGTTTTTAACTTACAAGAGAATTTTTCTGAATATACACTCATTTTTGTTATTAATATTAAAATCTAAATTTTTGGCAAAACAAATTGAAAGCCTTAGCTTGCATATTAATTTATCTTGCTAAGTTCAGTGGGAAAGCAATGTCTTTTATTTTGTAAAATCAGAAAAAAAATAGTGTATCGTGTGGAAGCTGGCCCAGACATAAACAGGCAGACACGTTCATTTTCCCACCACAAGTTTATTTACAATAATATAATGTCCATAAGTGCACGAGATGGGCATTCCTTGGTCCCGCCTCTATACAGTTATTGGCGGGCACACAAGACACACCGGCCAATCCCGTGCCTGTCAGTAGGTGGGACTTCCGGTCCGCGGCCATCTTGGCTCCCCTCTTCCTGGTGCGGTGGCCTTTTTGGGCTTTCACGAGCGGCAGTGGCTCCCTTTCCGCAGCTCTCGTAGCTGCTGCCGGAGCCCCGCAAACCGACATGCTCCCGCCACTGATGTGGATCCGGGCAGCCCCTGCTCTGTAAACAAAGAACACACTCGGCCCCGCAGGGCAGGTTGCCAACAAGCAGGGAACTTGCCTCCCGGATCCCGTCTGCACGAGGAAACATCCCTGGCATGGCTTTGCTGGGTGACATGCCGTCGTGGGCGCCTCCAGCGCCGGCACGCTCGTCGGAGCCCGCTGCTCTCTTGCCCTGGCCGTTGTCTATCTCCCACACCAGGTGAGCACCATTCCTCCGCGGTCCGGCAGCGGTCTGCTGGGCGACTCCTTGTCCCGGGGTTGTGGGCACGCTGCACTCGCGGCACGTGTGTGGGCGCACCTGCTGCGCCGGGCCATCCACAAAATTATTTTGTAACGGGACCCTCCGCCTTGGAACAGGTGGGAAGTCCCATCTGGGATGCCATTGTGGAAGCTGGCCCAGACAAAGACAGGCAGACACGTTCATTTTCCCACCACAAGTTTATTTACAATAATATAATGTCCATAAGTGCACCACAAACCCCCAACGTCCTGGCCACACGATGCCTTACTTCCTTCAGGCCGCCTCCTTACTTCCAGCTCAGTCCACTCCGCTCCCGACTCTCGCTTCGAATGAAGGGAGGTGGCCCCTTTTATTCATACCTAGATGTGCTCCAGGTGCTTCCCGGCAATCTCCCACCGACACACCCCCGTGTGGCGGAAGTGCCGGCTGTATCTTTTGAAGCACTCCTGGTGTCCCTGCTCCTCTTCCTCCCGGCACTTCCTGGTGTGACGGAAGTGCTGAGGTCCAGGGCTCCAAAGGCATGGGGGGCACCCCCGGCGGTGACCATGAGCCCCTACAGGGTGGAGCTTCAAAGCTCTGTACCCGTGGCCCCCAAAGGAACCAGGGCGGCCGCCCCCAGATGGTCCGGGGAAAGTGCGAGCCCTCCTCTTGGGCGTCCCGGCCAGGTCGCCACCCCAGCCACCTCTGACACATGATTCAAAAGTTTCTCCACAATTTGGCAAGAGTTCATTATGTTTTTTTTTTTCCAATTTTAATTTGTTACTTTAATACATTCTAAGAGACTTAACAATAGTGCTATTTGTTTACATAATGCTCTGAACTTTGTACCGGTGGGGTTTTAAGTATTATTTAATGCATTTTAATTTTTTTGTAAGGAGATTGTGTATTTGCATTAATTATCTATACTAATAAAAGGCAAAGCCCTCACTGACTGACTGACTCAATCATCACTAATTCTCCAACTTCCCGTGTAGGTAGAAGGCTGAAATTTGGCAGGCTCATTCCTTACAGCTTACTTACAAAAGTTGGGCAGGTTTCATTTCAAAATTCTACGCGTAACGGTCATAACTGGAACTTACTTTCGTCCATATATATGTCCATAGCCTGCAGCTCGGTCGCTGTGTGAGGAGTAGTTGCGTTCCCTCATCATCACGCCTCCCACGTAATTGAGTGCCTGCCCATATAAGGCCATCCGTCAGCATTACACAATTGAGAAGGCAGCAAAAGAATATGAAGCAAGTGACGCATACAAGCATATTCATAAGTGCAGCTACTGCGGAAACAAAGCACGGTGTTAATCTTAAGTTTAAATTAAGTTCATTGACACGCTGCCGCTGGCGTTTGTCATGCCTACGACGAATACAATATTCGCGAGATACAAGTTTAATGACAAGACGCAGGGTATAAACAAAACTTTTGATCACGGCTCACGTGAACTGACTGTGAACGCAGTACGCATACAAAAAGCAAGACCTCCAAAGAGCACTGAACAAAAAACGCATTACACAATTGAGAAGGCAGCAAAGGAATATGAAGCGTGTCACTCATACAAGCATATACATAAGTGCAGGTACAGCGGAAACAAAGCACACGGTGGAATAAGTCATTGTCCAGCTAAAGGGAGACAGTGTAAAAAAAATGTGGTAAATTGAACCACTTCGCTAAAGTTTGCAGGACTCGGAAAGGTAAACCCATGCATGCAGTGTGTGATGTCTCAGATAAAGAGCAAGACGAACTGACAAACACGGAATATAACTTGAACACAACACATCCCCCAAATACGAACCTGATTGAAGGAAATGATAATCAAATCCTTGATGACAGCAACACTCATAACAGTCACAAAACAATTACATTGACAATCCTGTAACGTTATGTTTAAAATGTTTTCTTTTCTTTTTTATAACTTCTTTAACACACTACTTCTTCGCTGCAAAGCGCGGGTATTTTGCTAGTTTTCAATATATATGATACAGTTTTCCTATTATAAAAAGAAATCCTGGAATGCAAAAGCAAGGCGACGATACACGATTTTCTCGAAAGACATTTAAAAGACCCGCGAGACAAAAGAGACTTGCCAAGGATCTTCTCGCGTGGACAGTAAACATGAGACTTGGTGCCAAGAGACTGTGCCAGGGCCGTCCCACAGGGACGTGGAACATGAGATTCTTGCAAGACACACCCTACTCACAAATGATATCATACAAGAGCACATGCATCAATTAACAGTCAGTCGTGTAAAAGCACGTAGTGCACACACATCCTGTGCTCTCAACACATATAAAGTGTATAAGAACAATATGGAGAATAGACACCCAAAGGCGTTGGAGAGATAAAAAGGCAGATAAGAGATTATAAAACCAGTAAAATTCGAAAGTATTGCAGCGTCCCAGCCAGGTTGCGGCCTTTTTGGTGTTAACTGACTGTTTGGTCCGATTGAGGGAGGGCGGAGTACAGCACGGAAGACTGATAACGGGGTATTGATTGATGTGTTAAGAGGGGGTGAGACGCGGGGGATGAGGGATTGGAGAGGGTGCTAGAAAGTTGTGTTTGGGGTTACGAAGTCAGTGATTGTTCAAGTAAAGCTTTTGTGACACTTTATCATGTCAATCGCTACAGTATCAAAGAAAAGATAGAAAAGATCACATTACTGCAAAACAAAAGGTGATTAACCATCAGAACCAGGTGTAATTGAAATAAGAGCAGGACAAATCGAAGTCAGAAATAAAAGGCAAAGAGTAGAGTCTTTTCACATTTGCATCATTCATATGCACAAAATGTGGATTTACACAATAATAGATGCTATGAGAATTTGTGGTCCCGCAACAGTTAAAGCAGCGACAATTTGAATTTTTAAAGAATACACAATTCTGTCAGGTGTATATTTATGATCACGGAGAAGCAATGCAAATTTTACAGGCAAAAAGAAAGCAATGTATGTATTCCGTGTATAACATTACACACCAAAGGAGATTGTGATATGCCATTCGTATTAAAATGTTTACAATTTACTGTGAGAATAGCTTTTGCTATGACAATCAATAAATCACAGGGACAAACATTAGAAAAAGTCGCATTATTTATTAGAGAAACAGAAACAATATTCACTCACGGGCAGTTAAATGTTGCATAGTCACAATGTGTCTACAAAAAATATTGTTTTTCATGAAGATTTAAAGTAAAAGTGCAAATAATGAAATTGAAACAATTCCAAAGAAAAAAATAAAAATTGTATATCCGATTAACCAAACAGGGGTTGGCGAGCGAAGCGAGCAGGGGTTGAAGCCCCCTAGTATTCTTTAAATTCAACAAAACTTAACAATAAAAATATCACAATAAGCAAAGGTGTATTTCCTGTTGCCAATGGATTTAAGAATTGTTGCGTAGAGATTCACTCCAGATTTCAAAAACTTATCCAGCTCCCTCAAATTAATGTTTTGTCCTGATTCTTTTCCATTTCTCTGTTGAACTTGAGATGCCAGATTTACTGCTGTTTTATTTTAAACCTGTTTAGCATTCAATGTTGTGAGCAAAATTTGTTTTTGTTCCCATCAAACACAATGTGAAAGATCTGCCATATTTATTGATTTCCTTATTAATTTAGTAGCTTTAAAGTTGAGCATTTTCAGTTTTGGGAAAGCATTCCTAGCTACCTTAACCAATGCATTTTGTTTGGAGGCTGCTTGCATGATGTATAATTCTTAAAACAGAATAGAAATGAAAAATACGTATTAGGTTGCATGTGTTATATTTTTTGCTGCACCTGTAAAGGACGAAAAGAATCCTGCTTATTTTAATTCTGTATGTTGTTCACCCTGCTCTTAAAATATATGAAGTTGGGCTACTCACAAGCTGTTTTTTTTTTCTTTCTTTCTTCTGACTTGTTTTAAAATTTCACTGTGTTTTATTTTTTTACTTTGTAGCAGAATTGTTAAATTGCTGTTAATAAAACTGTTCGTCAAATAAAAAAATATAAGGAAGGGGAAATACGTAAAAACCATTACAGTAAAACACCTAGTAGTTTGTGAAAATTAAATAGACTCCCTGTGCCTTGACCCATATAAAATAAAATGGGCCGTCTTTTGCACCCAAGAAACAGAAAGGCACATGGCAGATCAGAAGGCTGGAGGAGGGGCAGATCACTTTCCATGGACAGAAAATCACTTTTTTTTTTTTTTTTTTTGAGGTGTGTCAGTGCACCATGTGCGAAAAAATTAAAATATTAATCATTACGAAGCCTGCTAAGGCATGTTCTATACAAACATACATGTAGTAGCACATAGAACTTTTAACCTACATTGGATTATATTGGAATCGTTACTTATTTTTAATTTGAATATTCAAACATTAATTTTTGTATAATTTGACAACCTTATTATAAATGCAATATTACATGAAAAGTATTTTAAAACTGATAAGATCATAGTCTTCGTAGCTTTATTCTCTGGGCAAGGATTAACTTGCTTGATATTTGATGAAATCCATACTTTAAGTTCAGTTTTGAAGTTTATTAGCCTAAAATGAAACATATCAGCATTTCCATATAAATGTATAACTACTGAAGAAAACTTTTCTTTGTTTCATCATATATTTTTGTTACTAAAACTTGTCTTCTTTCCACAGGCTCATTTTCTTTTTCTGTCTTATCTGGAAAAGTTATGTTCAGAGATATTTATTTAATCAATGAAGATTTGTCTGTCAGGTAAGTATGTCTATATGTGAATATTTTAAAATTAATGCCTGCCTACAAAATGTAGTTCAATCAATAACTCACATTGTGTAGTATTTTGTTTTAATTATGTTTTGCAAGTTGTACTACAGTAAAAAATGCCACTTGACTCATGTACACTGCAAAGTCATTAGTCAAATTCAGATTGAGACCTTCTCTTCCAAAATACTAATATTAATTAAAGTTGTTCATCCTTAAGAAAGGAATCTGTATAATAATAGTTTTTATTTGGAAAAAGAGAACATTATTGGATATGCTGATCGAGCACCCATATATTCAATGTTTGAATTTTTTGGAATATTGTTTATCTTTATAGTACTACAAGAAGTGTTTTTTTTTTTTTTTAAATGACTGACACGGGAAAGATTAGTTTTGCAATTAAGGTTGAATCCTCTTTGAATTAGGCAGAAAAACTTTGCGTTTATTGCGTTATTTATCCAGTGAGAGAAATATTTGTAACATTCTTAACTCATGTCTTGGAGACACATTTTTTACAGTGTATTACATTTCTACGTTAGGTGATCCTTGCCTAAAATGTATGCTTATTATAATTAAACTGAATAAAATATTTGTTTTTACTTCACAGCATACACAGGCAAAACAAAAATATTAAAAACATTTATTAATTTACTTACTTTACTAACTTCCTTTCTGTTGACACCTGGGACTGTTAATTGTTACAGATTTTGCCTTTTAATAAAGGTCCAATAACAAAAATGATAATTCATGTGAAAAAATTATAGAGAAGGGGTAAACTTAATTATAAATGTGTTCCACAGTTTAGAACATGCTATTATTTATTTAGTACTGGAGGGGTGTTTTGACAATGTTGGTTCAGAGATTTGCCCACCTATTTAAACTCCAGCACTTTGGGATTGCTGCCCAAAAAGGTGAGTTTTCCAGTACATAACCAAGACATTTCATGATTCAACACCTTGGAATCAATTTTTTTTGCCTCGGTCTGTCAGATATCATTGTACCAAGTTTAGGTGTCATATTCCGTACAATTTCAAAGTTATACTGTGACATGTTTTTTCCTTGTTTAAAAACATGTAGTCTCTTGCATATAAACAATCTCTCAAAACAAGTATTGCAGTTGTAGTTGCATATTATTTATTTAAGAAAAAAATCTACATACAATCAAACACACACACACAGTATGTTTCACTCTGAAGCAACAAGTAAACAATTTCTAGGTAAGTACTGTATGTATAAGTACATATTCATCTAAACCTTTACCTTCAAAATGATTTTTCATGCCAGTACTAATTTCTCTTTACAGCTATATCCAGAGAAGCATTTTGTGTTGCAATTCACATATCTTCTCCTGCCTTCTTTTGCAGGTGGTCTATAAACGTTTAGTATGTTTTTTATTTATTTATTTATGTTGTTGTTCTTGCTTTTTTTTGCCACATTTCACATCTGAAATTAATTTCTTTCAGACCTTGGTTTCAGGCTGGGGACAATGCCTTTTCTGGGTGTACTGCAGGAAACAGCCCTGGGCAGGGACCCCCAGAGCTTGTTATATACACATACCACATATATGCACGCAAAACAGTGTTTCTCAGTCACTTTTGGGTTGCATGCATATCAGAGTTGTTCATGGTGTAATCCCACCAGTGTATAGATTGACAACGCCTTGCAATATATTTTATCCCATGCCTAATTGTGCATGCTTCATCCTCCACCCTCCTAAAAAGGCTGGTCTACAGTCTTTAGTGTAATGGTGTGTAAAGATGACCTGTCACACAAGTGATTTATTTCCTGCGTATTCTGCAGAAATGTGAAATATATTGATGTCTATAATTGGTCAGTTGTACTAAATTACAGGAAAGATGTGAAGGTCCACTCTCCAGTGGTAATGAGCATTAAATCGTAGGTGAGATCTTTGATAAAAGCAGATTCACTCAGCTGTGATGTGCTGCTCGCCTTGGCATATATGTGTTCAAGTCATATATTTTAATAATGAAAGAGAGCATAAAAAAATGGAAACTTATGATTTTTTTTTAAATTGACATGTGGATTTATTGCAATGTACACAAACATCTTTGAATTTTGGTCGTGTCCCTTTTGCATTAGTGGTTAAATTCTGTCATCCAATCTGTAAAATACTGGTAGCCTAAAATTATTTCTCTCTGTCCTTTCATAATATCTCACTTTATGCAGTGCTTAAATAATATATATTATTAGAAAAATAAGTTCCTTAAAATTGTTTGTCCACTCATTTACTATTGTATTTCTTTTAACTTTTTAGAATTCAAGATGGGTTTCTCATATTTCGTTGGTGGAAGATGTATAATCCCAAACAAAAGCTACATGGTAAGCAATAAGCATCAATACCTCTCTCCACCCCCCTTTCAATTAAGGTGTTTTAGTGTGTAAGATTTAATAGACCAATTAATTTGTACTTTGCTAAATGGTACACTTATTTACAGAGATGTATGTTGAGTTATGAAACCTGATACTTGCGTAGATAAAGATTTGGTGTAACATATTAAATATGTTCTTTTTCATCTAAAGAGGGTTTAAATTTTAGTCAATTGGAATATTCTTCCTCAGCATGAGAACAAAGAGGCGGTAAGTTAACTTTAAAAAGAATTCATTAAATAATTGTTTAAAATAAGCCATTTGAATTATATGGAAATCACACAATAGGATAACTGAACCTCTAGCCATGGCGAGTTCATAATTAAAGTATGTTCACCTTACAATACCAAAAATGTCATTTTCTCAGTTAAGATGCTAACTCTGGTTACATGCACTGAACTGAAAAGTGAAAGAAAGAACTACTACTTTATCTGTCTTTCATTGATTCAGCTGTGTCCTCACTTTTGTTAGTTATTTTTATTTATCCTCCTCCTGAGACCTGCTAGCTTTTATTGTTTATGTAATTACTATACTTTAAAGTTAAGCTTGACATTTTATATATATTTATGTTTTACTTCAGTTTGCACTTTTTTTGTTTTTATGCTTTGTAGCATTTTGGATTTAATAAAAGCATGTTATAAACAAAAAGTAATAAGGATGCAATTCTTTGCTATCCTACTCACTCTGTGCTAAGTCTGTTTTCCAAACTGAGATTAGGCCATAGGTATGCTAGTATCAAGACCTTGTGGTTCAAAAACATTTTCTTAACTTTCAGCAGTCTGTCTTCTCAATTATGTGTGTCATTGTTAAAATAAATAAACTGCATAATAACATTTATTAAACGTCCAACAATATGATACCTAGTAATACAAGTGTTTTGTTCTCTGTTTCTACTATTTGCACTTTTTTGTTGTATTCTATACGGCTGGCCTGTACTTTAATTCATGTGCTTGAGTAGAAAAATTGATTTCCTATGTACATCTGTACAAAAGGCAAATAAAGAATTTCAGTCCCAGTTAGTATTATTAACTGGTAAATGAAAGGCTTAATTAATGTTAACATAAGACATATTTTCAAAATAGCCCCAAAATCTGAAAACATTCTAAAGCAATGAAAAATATCCTCTTCACAACTGCTTTCTCTGAACTATTTTAAAGACTTGATTGTATAATCCATCATTTCCCAAACTGTACTTAGAGTTCTGTGAGGCAAGAACAGGTACTCTGTGAAAAATTGAAATTAACAATTAAAAAAAAATTAAAAGGTAAATATGAATTTAAATATACTGTATAGGTGTGTATATTTTGTTCTTTATTTGATTTTTGTATTGCAATTTTTTACTTTAGTTTTGGTGATTTGGGTAATCTATAATTAATTAATTATATTATGAATCCCTTAAAAATGTAGACATTCATTTTTTTCCTTTGTTTTATTCTGAAAATTGTCTTCATTTCAGCAATATGTATAAAAAAAAGTCAATGTTGCCAATTGTGATTGTACTCATTCAGCATGACAGTGGTTATGTTGTTTCTGTCTGTGAACTCTCTCCACTTGAGATTTTACTGCTGACTGCTACAAGAACTGTCCAGTGCACAGAGCCAATGATATTGCATGTGTTTTAGCTTAGTTCAAGTGCTTGAAAGGAAATAGTTGTGTGATATGAACTGTCTTCATAATTACGAAATTACTCCTGTAGCAGTGAAGAAAATCCATCCATCCATCCATTATCCAGCCCGCTATAGCCTAACTACAGGGTCATGGGGGTCCGCTGGAGCCAATCCCAGCCAACACAGAGCACAGGGCAGGAAACAAACACCAGGCAGGGAGCCAGCCCACCGCAGGGCGTGCACACATCAAGCACACACTAGGGACAATTTAGAATTGCCAATGCACCTCACCTGCATGTCTTTGGACTGTGGGAAGAAACTGGAGCACCCGGAGGAAACCCATGCAGACACAGCGAAAACATGCAAACTCCAAGCAGGGAGAACCCGGGAAGCGAACTCGGGTCTCCTAACTGCGAGGCAGCAGCACTACCCACTGTGCCACCATGCTGCCCAGTGAAGAAAATAGTACATTTAATACATAATTAAACATGATTACTTGCATAAATATTTATTTTGATATTTTCAGTATTTCAAAATGTTAACTACTAAAACAACTGACCATGGGTTTGTAACTGAAAAAAGCTACTTTTGAAATAAGAAGGAGGTACTTCTAATAGTACATCTACAGTTGATAAAACCAAAGTTAATATTGTCACTTCCTCCCTTACAGACAAGAAAAAACAACCACAATCTTTTATTCCTCAGAAACCCAACAGTGAAAAAAACAGATTCAAACTTGACTTTTGGCTTTACATGTGTTAGAGTTAAAGATACTGTTGAGGCAGTGTATCATGTAAAATAAGATACTAGCAGTTTTTTTTGTCTCCAGATTAATGTTGTAGGCACTTGGTAACCGATCGTGATGAACACAAAGAAAAAGATTTTTTCTAAGAAGCTTTGGGACTCATTGGAAAATTCTAAAGTTTCAATTCTTATACTTGCTAAATCTGACAATGAAAAAGCGACAATGGTATCCTTTTGTGCAATTTAACATATTGTGCTTAACAGTTGAAACTCGCACTAAGCCTTGTGCAAAAAAATATTGCAGAATGAAAGTTAAATGAGCTGTCTTATCAAAAAGTAGATGCAGTACAATTGTCAAATACTGTTGCATGTCATATTAAAGATATTTCTGACATCGTAGAAAAAGAGCTATTTTATTGAATAAAACTTTACAGTGAATACAAGAGAAACATCTGACAGTTTTTTTTAGCACACGATATTAAAATTCATCCTTCAGTAAGAAACTAGAGTTCTTGATATCTTTGGAGGAGTAAAATAATTTTGACTTGCTTGTGCGACACTGGATATTCATAAGCTGCAACTAGTGATGAGCAAAATTGGCTCATCTCAAGTTTGGCAGAATCACAAAAGTGATTGCAAACGTCACCAAACTCCGAGAAATACATTGAAGTCAATGGGAAAGGAGGAACTCAACTAGTTTTAAGTGGATTATAATGATTCAATAGTGCAACCGAATTCAACCTCTACCTGAGAGAAAGAGAAGAGAGCCAAGAGCATGAGCAAAAAGAAATGGGGATGAAAGTGAATGTCCTTTACCCCAATATAAATGCTTATTCTAAGATTGTATTAATTAAATCTTTCCATATTTAAAAAAGTTTTAAACAGATCTAAGCAAGAATTACATTTTTTTTTCAATTTCAAATATTATAGAACATCAGGTAATATGGTAGAAATCAACATCTTAAGTAAAGAAAGATACTTATCCTCTACTGGGGCAAGTTTGATAAAACCTTTTTGAATCATTTATCAGGCAGGAGAAATACTGTTCATTTCATAATTTAATTACTCCTCTGCAAATGCTTTAGAGGGAGCATCTATCATAGCAGACTATACAGCATGGTCAGGATGATGAAAATATTGAGGGTATAGGTCTATTTTATAAGCAACTCATTTTCCATAAGTGCGAATCAATACATACATTTACAGTCATGGCCAAAATTATCGGCACCCCTGGAATTTTTCCAGAAAATGCACCATTTCTCCCAGAAAATTGTTGGAATTACAAATGTTTTGGTATATGCATGTTTATTTCCTTTATGTGCATTGGAACAACACAAAAAAAACAGAGAAAAAAAAGCCAAATCTGACATCATATTACACAAAACTTAAAAACCGGGCTTGGAAAATTCCAGGGGTGCCGATAATTTCGGCCATGACTGTAACTCTAGTTCATTCATAGGTCTACACCCAAATGACTTATATAAAATCAAAGTATGTTAGACCAGCAGTATTTAAACAAAAGACCTGTCTATGTGTGTGTGGAACAGTTTGCTCTGCTCACACTCGACCATATCCATGGGAGTTGGTGTGAATTCTTCGAAAGATGTAGAAGCTCATACAATTGTGACTTCCACCAGGTGAGATGGTGCATGCATGCATTTCACATTCATCCCAAGCAGATAAACTCAGCTTTATGGTACATGCATGTTGTACTTTCAGTCAACGAGCCACCATACATTTGCTTGAGACAAGTTCCAACCTGTCCTGCTCAATTTGTGCCACAGCTGCACTCTACTACATGTCCATCTTGGACAACATACAGCCTGTCCCTGCCCACTTAGCTGATGCTTCTGCAAGTTCACCAATATAGTAAGACTGCTTGGGAGTCTTTGGGTTGTTTTTTTGTCCCGAAGACCAGCTAAACCACGCAGCTAGTTTTATTATATTCTGGTTCTTCTTACACCCTTTTAGCCACCACCCATGGAATTTCTGTATATGTAACAAACATCCATTCTGATTGTTTACAGAAAATCTGCTGATTTCTTAGTCATCTCTTAGTACATTTTGTGTATTACACCTTTGTCTTTGTTGTTCACTTGATCTTTATCTGATTTCCTGATATACCTGAACAGGTTTCTGACATTTACAAGTATTAACCCTTCATGCTATGTCTTTAAGATAAATGCTATGTTACCCTAAAATTATTCTCTGACATTACCCACTGACTTAAGGTTAGGATTCTCAAAGTTCTCACGTTATTATTGTGATTTAGGCTATTAACAATCAATTTTTATGCTGTTATAGGTTATTAGTGTAGGCTATTACAATGTGTCCTTTTCCACTTAAGTCCATCTGGAAGTACACCAAACACAGCTGTTAATGAGTTAGGAGTGATTGTGACAACAAGGCTGTTAAGTGTTCAAATATTTTTGTCCAAGACTGTGAATTTTGTTCACTCCCACAACTTGTGGGCCAGTGAGCTGAACTACAGGGCTTGCAGGTTGGATCTTGCCTAGGATACATTTTGGAGAATTTTAAATATAATGAATATGATCGATGAATAATCTTTAAGTTGATTTATTTAATGTTTTGTGCATACAGATCTAGAGTATTCTATGGATGACAGCTTTCTACGCCTTTTCTGAAATATTATTTGAAGGGTCCTTTTCTACTGTACGCTAGGATTGCGGTGGTCTTAAGTGTCCCGAGGGATAGGGTAAAGTCTGCCAGCTATTACTATACTATTAACTATTATTGTGGCCAATGATCTGATCTGTGAGGCAGCAGTTGCTAACCACTGCACCACCAGGCCTCAAACAATGAAAGATGCAAATGGAACAAATACCAAAAACAAAATAAAAGAAGCTGCCACAAACTACAAATAAGTAAATAAAATATAGATCATTCCATTCACAAATTACAATATTGGGGGATACATTTCCTGTGCCCCGAAGTTACGACATGGGACTGGCCTGTGGGCCCTGGTAAAGTGGGAATGTCTTTTTTCATTTCCCATGTATCTGTGCAGATGATTCAC
The DNA here is from genome assembly GCF_016835505.1 of Polypterus senegalus. NCBI lineage: Eukaryota > Metazoa > Chordata > Cladistia > Polypteriformes > Polypteridae > Polypterus > Polypterus senegalus. The sequence goes on along the minus strand of NC_053157.1, from coordinate 123,262,402 downwards.
ACTTTTTTCTTGCATCAAAAAGAAAATGCCTAATAAATAGTAATAATTTTTGTTTTTAAGATTTCACAGTGTGTCTTGTGTTTTCTGATTGGAGTGGCGGCTCCTTTAAAGCTTATTTTAAGATCATTACTGGGCACATGTCTAATTTGTAGGCATAATTAACAATGTAGTACTTTGTACAGGGATCAGTGTTATACACTAACAATTAAAAGTAACAAAAAAGTTTCATTGTGGTAATTTAAAAAGTCACTGCTTATCTGAATTGAATGTTATTTCAACATGAATAGAAGAGTCTTTAAGAGATTGTTATCATATTTCATCAGTGAGAACTGACCCACATCACTAAATTAAAGATTCAAATAAGATAACTGAAGGGTTAGGGTTAAAATTAGACAAGTTCTACTAGTTAAAAGCTGGTTCATTTCTGGCAATATATTGAAATACCATGCAACTCCAACTGATTATTCAACATTAGTAGGTGTTTTTGTACGATAGTGAACTGCTATAGGGTAACTGAAACACTGCAACTTGAAGTTGTTTAGATGAAGACTGATGGGATAACCCCATTGGAAAAGAAACTGGATGTTCCAAGAGGGTAATTTCTGGAATACTGAAACTATATAAAGAAACAAAGCAATTCAAGTCCTGAAAAATGTCTGGCCATCCTTCTGAAACAAGTACACAAGAAAATAGAATGCTACAGAGGCTCTCAGCGGGGGATTGTTTAATCTCCGCATCTGGAATATAGTGCTGAACAAGGGAAGATTTTGTCTTCACTTACAATGTCTTTTCGTCTGTGATGAAGCCTCTTGTCAGCAACAAGAATAAATAAAAGCTAGACTAGCCTTTGCTGAAAAGCATGTTGTGTAGACTGAGAAGAACTGGCCCAAAGTTTAGTGATAAAAACCAGTTTAATTTAGTTGGTTCAGATGAGAAACATTGTTTGCTGTTAAGTTGGGAAAACAATGAGCCTAAGGTGTGCAAAAAAGTAAAGTTTGGAGGTGGAAGTGTTATGGTGTGGGATATGTTCTCTGCAGCAGGAATTGTGCCTCCCATACAGCTACATAGCAAGGTGAATGGCAATGTATATCTGAACCTTCTTCAGCAACATGTGGGTCCATCCCTGCAAGCATCAGTCAATCAGCCAGTCATTTGTATGCGTAATAATGGTCTGCTGCAAAATGGGTGAAGCAATTCTTAGAAATAGGGGATATCAAAGTGATAAAATGGGCAGCCCAGAGTCCTGATCTGAACCCAACTGGGAATCACTAAAAGATAATCGGTGTTGAAGGGAATGAAACCACTGCAGTTACTGAATTGTGGAAGAAGCTGGAATAACATCAAGCCAGAGCAGTGTAAGAAACTGGTCATGTCTTATGGGCGCAGATGTGCTCATGTCATTTAAAAGCAAAGGCCTCTACATATACTACTAAATTTTGAAAGCTATAATTGTTAAAAACCGATGACAAAATATATTTTCAGGCTTCTTTTGCAGTACACTTGTAACAGTTCTCTAATTGCAGTCACTGTAGTTTTCCAAAATTAAATAATAGTTTTTTTGAACAGTTTTTTTTTTCCTTTAGTTATGTTTTTAAAACATTGTAGTAGAACAGTAATCATACCTATTGAGCTCTTTGGTAGATGGGGAAGGGGATGGTTAAAGTGCATCTCAGTAGTTGAAATGCCATGCAACCCAGCAATGGTAACATTGGCAATGATCTTAAAGTAGGCATATGTGAAAATTCAGCATATGGCTTATACACCTCTATGATGTCATGTTGGCATTTCAAAGAATCATGGGGTACTTAGTTGAAATAGTTTGCCTAAGCCTGCTGCTTGACAAATTTACAAGAAAATATCCAACGAACAAGATCACTGGCGAATAACTGCATATTAGTGACGAAAACTGCTTTTGAGAATTCCGCCAATGAAATATAGGAATAGATTTGATGCTACAGCATCCCTTTTTTAAAAAATATCTATATATATATATATATATAATTCACTAAGGAAAGACACCCATGGAAAGCACGCCGGAAGAGGGTGGATTCACTAAGCCGCTGACGAGTAAGATACTTATGGCGCAAGCAGGGAGGAGCCACGCCTACCAACTCCAAGACCATTGGATACGACGACAACTCGCAGAGCCACGCCCACCAACTTGGGCGCGACACAGAAAGAACGGCGTCCTTTATATTCGTCTGTTGTAGAGGCCTCATGTACCTCCGAGCCACATTGTCTGTTCATAGAGGCATGTTTCTCGCGGAGGTGAGTCGCCATATGCAGCTTGTAAAACAGTTTGGGAGGGGTATCCCATGGGATCCTTAAAACAATCCTTTACAACGGAGGTTAAAACACAATGAAGTAAGCAGTCTTTAAAAAACGAGTTTTCGGTTACAACGCACGACCGCATGCACCATAGCAAACTGTTTTACACGCTACATACAGCAATTCCCATCCGCGACAAACATGCGTCGTCTTCACTCACGGACAATTATATGTCGCTCTCTCCAGAGTTCCATCTTTTCATTCACTTTCTGTTGTATCCTCAAACCCTCCCATTTTAGACAACTATGTCTTTCCAGAAGTGTTCAACCATCAATAAATAATTATGCGGCGTTTGTTATGCCGAGGGTTCACTATTGTGTTGTATTTTGCTCTCTCCAGAGTTCCATCTTTTCATTCACTTATTGTTGTATTCTCACACCAACCCGTTTTAGACAACCGTGTCTTTCCAGAAGTGTTTAGCATTCAGTAAATAATTATGCATGAGATTGAGCGTGTGTCTACATGGCGCAGAGAGGTGTGGGTAAGCCGTTGAACCCTATTCGGGCGGCAAACCATGGAATTCCCACTAAATGCAACTCATACGCTCCCACTGGTTGCGTCCCTACCCTTTGTGCACACCCCCTCCCACCTCGCTGCTACTGTGGTCGGGTGTCTTGGTGGATTATGTATAGAAAAGCAGCCAACGACTAGTGACGAGTTGGAGGTGGGCACATGAGCGGGCAGTACATACTGAACGAGATTTCAGCTGACTAGTATGACGGAGGGAGCTGAATGGATGTCCTTCTCCTCTCCTCCCGTTCCACACTCCGCGCCGTGCACCCCCATCTCTCCATCTGGCAAGAGAAGGCGTGATTGCGGTCTGCCAGTTTTCAGTCATGGACGATTGTGTGTTGGTTCGTTCCGTGCATTGTTACAATGTTGCTTTTCTTGCTGATTTATTACATTACTTAATTTTTCATATGTTAATTTTCTCCCTGTGCTTAAAAATCATTAAAAAACCGGCCTGATTATGCGGCGTATGGTACGCCGCGGGTTGGCTAGTAATATTTTTTTTTAAGAAAATAACAACCCATATATGATCAAGACTTTTACAACAAAGAAAATAACATTACATACTATCAAGAACCAGAATTCAGCCCCCACGTGGCCCATTGAGGCTGGAGCTAGACTACAATGTTTACAAGTTGAATCTTGGCCTGGATACATTTTGGGCAATTTTAAACAAGATAAATGTGCTTGATAAAAGATTTTAAGTTGAATGATTGAATGATTTGTGCATTTGGAGCTAGAAGCATTCTATGCAAGGCCACCTTCCACTCCACTTCCACTCAGAGATGTAAGTGATAGATCCTTTCCCCACCATACCCCAGGATCTTTGAAAGGAAAGGACTTTAAAATGTCTTTATATATTATTTAGATGTTGTCTTAGTCTTCAAGACTGATCAGTATTTCTTCTGGAATAGAAGTGGGTAGAAGGTGAAGAAAGTTGGGCAGGTTAACTTTAGCAAAATTTCTGATTTGAAAGTAGTAGAAAAATTGTGTTGATGGGAAGTAAAATTTTAAGCATAATTGTTCATAAGATGCAAAGACATTAACTATGTACAATTTTCTAAGCTTTTTAAACTGGCTGTTTTCCAAAGATTAAATACTGTGTAAGTTTGAGGGGGTAGAAAAAGGTGATTATCATGCAACAGATAAAAGCTTCTCTTACTTAAAGTGCTTCCCATATTGGTTACATATTCTGAGTGATTGATTGGACAATTGAATTATTAGTATAATAATGATATTTTATATTTACTGGGGCACAAAGCAGGGCATATAAAGAAGTAAAGCAAGATTTTATTTCTATTGTAGACCTGGCTTAGACAGATAGATACTTTATTAATCCCAAGGGGAAATTTACATACCCCAGCAGCAGCATACTGATAAAGAACAATATTAAATTAAAGAGTGATAACAATGAAGGTATAACAGACAGACTGTTTTGTATAACAACATTTACCCCCCCAGGTGGAATTGAAGAGTCGCATAGTGTGGGGGAGGAACGATCTCCTCAGTCTGTCAGTGGAACAGGACAGTGATAGCAGTCTGTTGCTGAAGCTGCTCCTCTGTCTGGAGATGATCCTGTTCAGTGGATGCAGTGGATTTTCCATTATTGACAGTGCCCATCGCTCTGCAGCGAATGTCAAACTGTCCAGCTCTGTGTCTACAGTAGAGCCTGCCTTCCTCACCAGTTTGTCCAGGTGTGATTGCATCCCTCTTCTTTATGCTGCCTCCCCAGCACACCACTGCGTAGAAGAGGGCGCTCTCCACAACCATCTGATAGAACATATGCAGTATCTTATTGCTGATGTTGAAGGACGCCAGCCTTCTAAGGAAGTATAGTTGGCTCTATCCTTTCTTTCACAGAGCATCAGTATTGGCAGTCCAGTTCAATTTATCATCCAGCTGCACTCTCAGGTATTTATAGGTCTGCACTCTCTGCACACAGTCACCTCTGATGATCACGGGGTCCATGAGGGGCCTGGGCCTCCTAAAATCCACAGCCAGCTCTTTGGTTTTGCTGGTGTTTAGGTGTACGTGGTTTGAGTCGTACCATTTAACAAAGCCCTTGATTAGTTTCCTATACTTCTCCTCCTGCCCACTCCTGATGCAGCCCACAATAGTAGTGTTGTCTGCAAACCTTTGTACGTGGCAGGACTCCAAGTTGTATTGGAAGTCCGATGTATGCAGGCTGAACAGGAACAGAGAAAGTACAGTCCCCAGCGGCGCTCCTGTGTTGCCGACTACAATATCAGACCTGCAGTTCCCGAGACACACATACTGAGGTCTGTCTTTTAGATAGTCCAATATAACTTGTGTATATTAATCAATTTGTGTCAATTTCCAGTTCTTTATAGCCTGTATATTTAACAACCAGTATTAAAACTGAAAGTTAGGTAGTGCCCTGCCTCCTTCTGCTTTAGGTTGTTTGAAAGTTGCCCTTTGGTTGTGTGGATGTTTAGAATTCCAAATAAACAAGGTTAGAATTGAGTCTAATTTCTTAAAGAAGATTTGTTAATGTTTATTGGGATGCTATGAAATTGAAAAAGAAACTTGGGAAATGTTCATCTTGGCAGTATTGATTCTCCCTGTTAATGTGAGATGGAGGGTAGACCATCTGTTCATATCTTTATTTTTTTTTTCAATTCTGATAGTAACATTTTGTAGAAAAAGATATTTATGTTTACTTGTGATGTTTACCCCTAGATGTTTAAACTGATATGCTAAAATAAATAAGTGGCGTCAAGTCTAATATTGTGTGCTAGAAAGTTCACTGGATAAAGCACACTTTTATTCAAATTAATTCTGAGTCCAGTTATCTTTTGAAATTCTGCTAGTGCATTAAGGACTTCTGGTAAAGAAGTTTGTGGGTCTGATGCATACAGTACCATATCATCTGCATTTAGTGATATTTTATGTTTAAGTCCCTTTGTGGTAGTCCCCTTTATTTCTGATGCATTTTGAAAGTGAATGCCCAGTGGCTCAGTGGCAACTGCAAAAACAAATGGTGATAAGGGACATCCTTGTCGAGTACCATGTTCTAGTTTGAAATAGTTTGAAGTAATGTTATTAATACAAACCAAGGCTTCTGGACTGGTATAAAGTACTTTTTATCCAAGCACATGTGTTTGGGCAAGCCCAAATTTGTGCAATATGGTGAATAGGTAGTCCCATTCAACCATGTCAAATGCTTTTCTGTGTCCAAAGATTTGTATTAAATTTTATAAGTGAGTATAAACAAACATTGAAGATTAGAAGCCCAGTGTCTTCCTATCATTAATCCGGTTTGGTCTTGTTATATTACAGAAGGAAGCACTTTTTCAATCATTCTGGCTGGAACTTTGAGTATCTTAACATCATTATTCAGAAGTGAAATTGGTCTTTATGATTCTTGGCACAAAGTTTAAGGTAGAAAGTTCTTCTATAACATTGCTAATAATAGTGGAGCTACCTTATTTGATTTTTTTTTATGAAATTCCACTGGTTGGACATCAGGGCCTGCTGCTTTCCCACTTTGGAGTGATTTTATAGCGTCCAGTAATTCTGAAAGTGGTATAAGTATGACCAATTCTTCTGCACTAAGAGTGTCTAGCTGTGGTATTTGTAATGCATCAAAAAGTCTGTTCGATCGTGTCTTACGTTAGGTTGCAAAACCTGTGTTCTCCTATAAAGTGCTTCATTTGGAGACCTGCCATATTCTTAATATGTTCTGGTAATTTTACTGTTAAAACTCGGATGCCTTCTTGGCTACCAATTTATTTTTATGGGAAAGGGATTAAATAATAGGCCCTCTTACAAAAGCCTTCAGTATATCCCAGATTATTTCTGCAGAAACCTCTGAGGATCCATTTGTCTCTAGAAATTATTTTCTTGGCGATTAATTCTGTGCAGTTCAATTCAGTTATTGATATAGGGGTTAAGACTCCAGCTGTGAAATGAGTGTGTGGGGCATAGTGTGATTGTGTGCCTTTTTTTTTTTTGTGTAGTATTAGATGTTATCTCCACTGTAGTTGAAGACCTATCAAGGTCTGGATTTAAAACACAAATTCTCTGGCCATTATAATTTTATGAGTGTTCATATATGCAGATACATTTTGGATTAAATGTCTATCGTCCATGTTAGGTGTGTGGATATTTAGCAAAATTACATTAGTTTTAAATAAATTACCCATCACGATGCCATTTCACCCTTCAGGATCACATACTGCCTCTGATGCTACAAATGCGATTTGTTTTATGTATTAACATGTATTCTTTGTATAGTTGGAGTGAAAAAATTTTGCCAATCCACTCTCTTTGCGACTGAAACTGGACCTTATTTTTTTAAGTGAGTCTCCTGTAAAAAATACTTCTTATCATTAGGGATGGGCATCATTAAGATTTTATTGATGTTGATATTGATACAAATTCTGCTTATCAATACTCTTATTGATACTCCCCCATAATAATATGGGTAGACAGCATGTCTCTTAAGGTGGGGTTGGTAACTGGAGTTAAGGGCTGTCGTCATCTCTGTACAGTTAGAAAAAAAATGTAAACTTTTTTTTCAAATGTAAACGGGGATTTTGCTATATACAGTGTATATGTGTATGTATATATATATATATATATATATATATATATATATATATATATATATATATAGATAGATAGATAGATAGATAGATAGATAGATAGATAGATAGATAGATAGATAGATAGATAGATAGATAGATAGATAGATAGATAGATAGATAGATAGATAGATAGATATAGATATAGATATAGATATATAGAAAGCTTATTCCTTACAGCTTACTTACAAAAGTTAAGTTGGTTTCATTTCGAAATTCTACACGTAATGGTCGACAACGTCCGCCATGTTGAACTTTCTTATTTATGGGCCCCATCTTCACGAAATTTGGTAGGCGGCTTCCCTGCGCTAACCGAAACCGATGTACTTACTTATTTCGATGGTATGACGCCACTGTCGGCCGCCATATTGAATTTTCCAAACGTCACTAATTCTCCAACTTCCGTAATGTAGAAGACTGAAATTTGGCAGGCCCATTCCTTACAGCTTACTTACAAAAGTTAAGCAGGTTTCTTTTCGAAATTTTACGCGTAACGGTCATAACGATCAACAACGTCAGCCATATTGAACTTTCTTGTTCATGGCCCCATCTTCACTAAATTTGGTAGGCGGCTTCCCTGTGCTAACCGAAACCAATGTACATACTTATTTCGTGGTATGACGCCACTGTCAGCCATATTGAACTTTCCAATGTCACTAATTCTCCAACTTCCCGTGTAGGTAGAAGGCTGAAATTTGGCGACCCATTCCTTACAGCTTACTTACAACAATTAAGCAGGTTTCATGTCGAAATTCTACACATAACGGTGAATAACGTCCGCCATGTTGAACTTTCTTATTTACAGCCCCATCTTCACGAAATTTGGTAGGTGGCTTCCCTTAGCTAACAGAAAGCAATGTACGTACTTATTTCGGTGGTATGACGCCACTGTCAGCCGCCATATTGAATTTTCCAACATCACTAATTCTCCAACTTCCCGTATGGTTAGAAGGCTGAAATTTGGCAGGCTCATTCCTTACAACTTACTTACAAAAGTTAAGCAGGTTTCATTTCGATTCTACGCGTAATGGTCATAACAGTCAACAACGTTCGCCATGTTTAACTTTCTTATTTATGGCCCCATCTTCTCGAAATTTGGTAGGCGGCTTCCCTGCACTAACCGAAACCAATGTACGTACTTATTTCAGTGGTATGATGCCACTGTCGGCCGCCATATTTAACTTTTCAACAGTCTTTGTTACTTATGGGCCCATCTTCAAGAAATTTGGTACACAGGTTCCCAACGCTAACTGAATCCTACTTACATACATATATACGTCCATAGCCTGCAGCTCGGTCACCGTGTGAGGCGGCGTTGGGTCCCCCATCCCAACATCTCCCACGTTGTTGGCTGCCTGCCTATATAAGGCCGTCCGTCGCTCCAGTCTCTACATTCCCTTCCTTGCTTCACCATGGGATTCACGTCTCCCTACTGTTAATACAGCCTTTTTGTTTAATCCACGGCTTCTCCGCTGTTTTATTGTTTGTTTATTACAATTATAGTTATTGTATAGGTATTTTACACTTACTTTACATTTCTCAGGTACCCATTTCCTTTATCATTCCAACTCCCATTAACATGTCTATCAAGGTGATCACTATCGATCAAAGAACTATCACTTGCCGAGTTGTTTCCATGCCCGGAGATACCACCTACCTTTTCCATTCTCTTTGTTACGTATTGCACGGCCATATCAGGCTCACTCTTAATATCCGGAGGAACAATGTGTCTTATGTATTGAATGACTGGGACAGGTTCAAGGTGTGAACTGATGACAGTACAGGAGATAATTATACTGCATAGGAGCACTATAAGAGTGAAATGCTTAAGCCCTTCACCTATGGTTCTGCATGTGAGTTGATGGCTGCCGCTGAATTATTCGGTTGTCGCTTTCAAGTGTACCGAAATGGCCAAATATTTTACACCTTTCGACAACCGCCAATGCCTCTTAAACATCTTAGATTCACAGGTGACGATTTCAGTAGTGGACACTTTGATGTTTATGAATGTTTAAACTCTCAAAAGCTGGATGTGATTTTATCGCTGAAACCGGTTGTGTGCTTACAACGCTTGACAGATGCCGAATTTCACTTCAATACAACAAATCCTGCAAATACTGTCATAATTGAAACAAACCATGAAACTCAAACCGATTATGATAGCAGCAATTCAAGCTGTGAGATTTGAGACAAGATTACTGTTCACATGGCCAACTGTAAGTTGCATGCTCAAGAGAAAGCTCAGCGCACAGCTTGGTCATATTACAACTAGAGGGCCGAACTGACAACATGTTAAGGATCTCTTTGTATACCAAATAATTATTGGCATTTTTTCCCTCAGTTTAAAAAGGTTACATTTTCTTCTTAATAAAAATTTTAATGCAGTACTTCGCCACTGCGAAGTGCGGGTATTTTGCTAGTATATATATATAATATATATTCTCCAACTTGCTGTGTAGGTAGAAAGCTGAAATTTGGCAGGTTCATTCCTTACAGCTTCCTTACAAAAGTCGGGCAGGTTTCATTTCGAAATTCTAAGCATAATGGTCATAAATAGAAGCTATTTTTCTCCATTTACTGTAATGGAGTTGAGCTCGAAAGCCGTGGGGGATGGAGTTTCGTGTGACATCATCACGCCTCCCACATAATTACGCAGTACGTAGAAAACCAGGAAGAGCTCCAAAAAGCGCTTAAGAAAACATGCATTATATAATTAAGAAGGCAGCGAAACAATTAGAAGCGAGAGAGTGACATATAAAACCATATTCAGCGGCTCAAGTGAACTGACGAAGTGCGCAGACAAAAAGCAACAGTTCCAAAGAGTGCTGAACAAAAAACGAATTACACTGATACGCTCAAATAGATAAACCACACGCCGTGGCGCAATAGTAGAGGCTTCGCCTCTAGCGCCAACGTCCGAGGTTCGATTCCCGAGAGGGGATGCACTGAGTATATACGCACGCATTTTTATTCATTTTACCTTTGCATCCCCTTGGTTTGAGACGTATGAAAAAATATGCAGTTAACGCAGATAGACAGATCACCAATTGAAGCTTTATGAATAATGGATACTTTATTCGCGATCAATGATTGTTTTGGTAAAGCCATACTCAGTGTATTCATTAGATGAAAGGTAAAAAAGTAAGAGCGAGGGGAGGGTAACTTATTGAGGTACGCAGGCACGCGGGCTCGATGTACTGTAGTGCGATCAACTCGATCTGAATTGCGCGATCACATTTGAAAAAATATATCTTTTCAAGTTCTATTTAGTCCATATGTGTCAAACTCAAGGCCCACGGGCCACATCCGGCCCGGCGTGTAATTAAATCCGGCCCGCAAGATCATTTTATATACTGTATTATTGTTATTAATGGCCCGGGGAGATGAAGCGCTGGTAACACAATAAACTACAGATCCCATAATGCAGCGCTTCAGCTGCCTTGCCAACACTTACCGTTAATCAAGTCTAGCTTATGATGCTGCAAGTTATTGCGAAGCTAGCCCACACGATGCCGAAGAGAAAAGGTGATTCTGAACATAGAGCCTTTAAAAACCGATGGGAGGCTGAGTATATGTTTACTGACATTGCCGGTAAACCCGTGTGTCTCATTTGTGGAGCTAATGTGGCTGTAATTACAGAATTTAATCTAAGACGGCACTATGAGACAAAACATCAAGATAACCTGAATGCAATGCACAAGATACAGAAAGCAGAAGAGTTAAAGAAGAATCTGACACTTCAGCAGACGTTTTACCGTGCAAAATCACAAAGTGATTTCAAGTGAAGCTACTTTTATGGGAGACACAAATGCACCAGTGCAACTTGCCCCACTTTCCCTGTTGCCAAGTAATGTTGAACCAAGTCGGACAACGGTGTTCCCAAATACGCACTTTGCTGATAAACTGAGCGCACTGCGCACTGAGTTCGCACGGCGCTTTGGTGACTTTGAAGAACAAAAAAAGAATTTTGAGTTGTTTCGCAACCCATTTGCCATCGATGTGGAAACTGCACCTGTGCAGATTCAGATGGAGGTGATTGAGCTGCAGTGTAATGGCACACTGAAGGCAAAGTACGATACTGCAGGCCCGCACAGTTTATTCACTCCATTCCCGCACAAATGCTCCAGCTCCATCTACATGCGGCTCGAACCTTGTGCATGTTTGGTAGCACATATCTGTGTGAGAAGCTCTTCTCAGTGATGAAGACTAACAAAACAGCACACAGGAGTCGCCTCACTGATGAGCACCTGCAGTCCATCCTGAGAATCTCCACAACACAGAACCTCACACCAAACATAAACGAACTTGTTGCCAAAAAAAGATGCCAGGCGTCCAGCTCTGATAAAATGACATAAGAGCAAAGACAACTGAATGATTTGATTTGTTATTGCTGAAAAGAACAAATTTTATTTATATTTCCAGGTTTTGTTATGCACCATGTTCATATATGAATTTGTATAATTTTGACAGGATATATTTTTATGGAGAGCAAAATCTTTTGGGATATTTAAAATTTAAGTTTAATTTTTTATATAAAATTACATAAGAGTAAAGAAATTTGAATGTTTGTTCTTTTAACGCTTACTTTATTTCTAACTTGTATAATTTAGACAGGATATATTTTATGGAGAGCAAAATATTATAAGTTATTTAAGGTTTGAGTTGATTTATTCCGGAATAATATTCTGTCGACTAAATAAAAATTCCTTCTATTTAAAATTTAAATAGAACTTGAACAGAAATGATAGTTCATAATATCCACGCAGACTTGCACGTAAGAGCGTGAGTCATCTGTTTTAACAAGCAGCGTATTGCACTGATACGAAATAGCCTACCCATTTAATTATTTTGGAATGGATAAATAAATTAAGATTTTGTACAAATAATGTTTTTCCTTTTTTTCCTTCATGGATTCTGGCACCCCCAGCAACAGCTGCTTGCACCCCAAACACATATATATACACAGTAATCCGCTATATCGCGCTTCACTCTATCGCGGATTTTAAATGTAAGCACATCTAAATATATATCACGGATTTTTCACTGGTTCGCCGCTTTCTGCGGACAATGGGTCTTTTAATTTAGGTTACATGCTTCCTCAGTTTGATTGCCCAGTTGATTTCATACAAGGGACGCTATTGGCGGATGGCTTAGAAGCTACCCAATCAGAGCATGTATTAAATATTAACTAAAACTCCTCAATGCTAAAAGATATGCTTCCCGCGTGGCGCTTGTTTTGTTTGCTTCTCTCCATCTCTCCCTGCCTGGCGGAGGGGGTGTGAGCAGTGGGGGCTGTTTACACAGTGGCTGTTTGCCTAGAAGAGAGGACGCTCCTCTACAAAATGCCGCTTTATCGCGGTGCTTCTGTATACTTAAAAGTACGTAATGATTTTTTGATTGTTTGCTTTTCTTAGCGAGCGCTGCTCCTTTGAAGATAAGATATGTTTGCATTCTTTTAATTGTGAGAAAGAACTGCCATCTCTGTCTTGTAATGAAGCACAGTTTAAACGTTTGACTAAAGGGTGTTATTTCATGTCTAGAGGGCTCTAATAATGTTAACAGTGTGGGAGAGTTTATAAGGGCTTAAAATATATAAAAATAACCATACAAACATATGGTTTCTACTTCGAGGAAATTCATTTATCGCGGCAGAGTCTGGAACGGATTAACCGCGATAAATGAGGGTTGACTGTATGTATGTGTATATATATATATAGTGTGTGTGTATATGCATATATGTAGATATGTATATATATACTGCTCAAAAGAATTAAAGGAACACTTTTTAATCAGAGTATAGCATAAAGTCAATGAAACTTATGGGATATTAATCTGGTCAGTTAAGTAGCAGAGAGGGGTTGTTAATCAGTTTCAGCTGCTGTGGTGTTAATGAAATTAACAACAGATGCACTAGAGGGCAACAATGAGATGACCCCAAAACAGGAATGGTTTAACAGGTGGAGGCCACTGACATTTTTCCCTCCTCACCTTTTCTGACTGTTTCTTCACTAGTTTTGCATTTGGCTACAGTCAGTGTCACTACTGGTAGCATAAGGCGATACCAGGACCCTACAGAGGTTGCACAGGTAGTCCAACTTCTCCAGGATGGCACATCAATACGTGTCATTGCCAGAAGGTTTGCTGTGTCTCCCTGCACAGTCTCAAGGGCATGGAGGAGATTCTAGGAGACAAGCAGTTACTCTTGGAGAGCTGGAGAGGGCCATAGAAGGTCCATAACCCATCAGCAGGACCAGTATCTGCTCCTTTGGGCAAGGAGGAACAGGATGAGCACTGCCAGAGCCCTACAAAATGACCTCCAGCAGGCCACTGGTGTAAATGCCTTTGACCAAACAACCAGAAAGACTTCATGAGGGTGACCCAAGGGCCCCATGTCCTCTAATGGGCCCTGAGCTCACTGCCCAGCAGCATGCAGCTCGATTGGCATTCGCCATAGAATACCAGAATTGGCAGATGCACCACTGGTGCCCTGTGCTTTTACAGATGAGAGCAGGTTCACCCTGAGCACGTGACAGAAGTGAAAGGGTCTGGAGAAGCCATGGAGAACATTATGCTGCCTGTAACATCATTCAGCATGAGCAGTTTGGTGGTGGGTTAATGATTGTCTGGGGAGGCATATCCATGGAGGGTCACACAGACCGCTACAGGCTTGACAAAGGCTCCTTGGCTGTCATTAGGTATCAGGATGAAATCCTTGGACCCATTGTCAGACCCTATGCTGGTACAGTGGCTCCTGGTGCACGACAATTCCTGGCCTCATGTGGTGAGAGTATGCAGGCAGTTCCTGGAGGATGAAGGAATTAATACCATTGACTGGCCACCACACTTTCCTGACCTAAATCCAATAGAACACCTCTGGGACATTATGTTTTGGTCCATCCAATGCCACCAGGTTGCACCTCAGACTGTCCAGGAGCTGAGTGATGCCCTGGTCCAGATCTGGGAGGAGATCCCCCACAACACCATCTGTCATCTCATTAGAAGCATGCACCGATGTTGTTAGGCATGTATACAACAACTCAGGGGCCATACAAAGTGCTGCGTACAGTTTTGAGTTGCTGCAATTAAATTTTGGCAAAATGGACTAGCCTGCCACATAATTTTTTCACTCTGATTTTTGTGGCATCTTTGAATTCAGGGCTCTGTAGGTTGATCATTTTCATTTCCATCAAACGATGTGGCATCCTTTCGTTCCTAACACATTACCCAGTCTATATCAGTATAGATATCCAGGAGGATTTCTTTTTCCCCATTGAGATCTGATGTGTTTTCAAAGTGTTCCTTTAATTTTTTTGAGCAGTTTATCTCTCTCTCTCTCTCTCTCTCTCTCTCTCTCTCTCTCTCTCTCTCTCTCTCTCTCTCTCTCTCTCTCTCTATATATATATATATATATATCTATATCTATATCTATATCTATATCTATATATATATCTATATATATATATATATATATATATATATATATATATATATATATATATACTAATAAAAGGCAAAGCCCTCACTGACTCATCACTCATTCTCCAACTCCTCACTCACTCACTCACTCACTGACTCATCACTAATTCTCCAACTTCCCGTGTAGGTAGAAAGCTGAAATTTGGCAGGCTTATTCCTTACAGCTTACTTACAAAAGTTGGGCAGGTTTCATTTAGAAATTCTACGCATAAGGGTCATAACTGGAAGCTATTTTTCCCCATATAATGTAATGGAGTCTTGAGTTGAGATGGCGGGGGCGGAGTTTCGGTGACATCATCACGCCTCCCACGTAAGTACGTAGAGAACAAGGAAGAACTCCAAACAGCGATGAGCACAAAACGCCATTTCACAATTGAGAAGGCAGAAAAACATTATGAAGCAAATGATGCATACAAGCATATTCATAAGTACAGCTACTGCGGAAACAAAGCACGGCGTGAACCGTAAGTTTATATTAAATTAAGTTCATAGACAGGCTGCCACTAGCGTTTGTAATTTAGTGCCTGCCCATATAAGGCCGCCCATCAGCGCAATCCAATACAAACACTGCCGTAAATGTTCACGGGTGAAGGACTGTGCTTATGCAGAGGAAGATGAGATGGTCAGGGTGGTGTTTGGCACAAACTCATTGAAACTGCGAGAGAAACTTTTAAGTGCCGGGTCTTAGCTGACATTACACGAGATGGCACCAGTACAGCTGGGAACCTTCGATGCAAGAACACCAAGCGGCTCACGTGAACTGACGCAATGCGCAGACAAAAGCAACAGTTCCAAAGAGTGCTGAACAAAAACCGAATTACACAATTGAGAAGGCAGCAAAAAAATATGAAGCGTCTTATACATACAATCATATTCATAAGTGCAGCTACTGCGGAAACAAAGCACACGGTGGAAAAAGTGAATGTCCTGCTAAAGGAAGACAGTGAAAAAAAAAACGTGTATGCAGTTTGTCACATCTCAGATAAAGAGGAAGACGAGCTGTTTATTGATGCAGTAAGGAACTAATCGATGAATGAAACCTCTTATCTTTACAACGATTGACAAACACGGAATGTAACTTGAACACATCCTACAAATACGAGCCTGATTGAAAGAAATAATGATAATCAAATCCTTGATGACAGCAACATTCAATAACACTCACAAAACAATTACTGTATATTGACAATCATGTTACGCTATTTTTAAAATGTTCCCTTTTCTTTTCATAACTTCTACTTCTCCACCACTGGTACTATATATATATATATATATATATATATATATATGTATATATATACCCGATCTACAATACATACTTTAGCATAGACAAGCCACACGCTGTGGCTAATTGTAGAGTCTTCTTCTAACGCCGACATTCGAGGTTCGATTCCCGAGAGGGGTGTACTGACTATGTATGCGCTACCTGATTCATTTTACCTTCGATCTCCTTGGTTTGGGACGTATGAAAAATATTAGGTTAACGCAGAATCATGTTACGCTATTTTTAAAATTTTCCCTTTCTTAGCACAAGCACAGCTGAGAAGCTTCGATGCATGTACTCCATAACGCGCTAAAAATAACGCATTTAATCACACTTTCAATTCCAAGCAAACGGAACTTTTGTCAATGCATGATTTCCTGGTACATCCATTACACTGATGCACACATCACAGCTACAAAAATGTTAGAGTCGGAATAAAGCGCTGCTTCTACGACTGATCATTTCGACTACCCGAAAGAAGCCTTGATAAAAGCATGGTTTTGTGCACACTGAAAAGCAAGCAAAATTAGATGCATTACAGAAAGCGGACTTTGTGGCTCTTACTGGGGATCATTGGACTTCCGTGACCGTTAGTAATTCTAAATACATCTAATTACAAAATGTTCAATGATCACACTGTTTTAGCCTAATGTACAAAATAATTTTGGCTAATGTTACTCAGAGTTTAAAGAGTAAGCTG
Source organism: Polypterus senegalus (assembly GCF_016835505.1). Lineage (NCBI taxonomy): Eukaryota > Metazoa > Chordata > Cladistia > Polypteriformes > Polypteridae > Polypterus > Polypterus senegalus. The sequence continues at coordinate 123,245,517 of NC_053157.1, read as the reverse complement.
GTCAAATTACCTTTTATGTTTCTGACTTATTTTTTTAAGAAGAAAACTGCACTTTATGTTGAAATTTTGGTTATTATTATTTAAAGACAATACTATTCTGAAAATGTACTTAAAGTACTTAAACTACCACTTTATTTTTAAGTCTGCCCAATTTTAACCAGGGATGATATTTTTGTTTCTGTTTTGAATTCAAATGCAGTTTAAAAGCTTTTTTTTTTCAGAAATTAAAACAGCTTCAGTTTACAATATTCATGTCCATGTCTATTATTTGATTCTGTCGCCCACTAAAACCCTTTTAAATTAAAAAAAAAAACATTTGCGATTTGGGGCAAATTTACGTGTGCGATTACATACGATTAATCAAGATTAATTCTTACACAGCCTCTAATTAATTGGATTAATTTTTTTAATCGAGTCCCACCCCTAATATATATATGTAGATATATATATGTAGATTTGTATATATATATGTGTATATACAGTATATATATATATATATATGCCAGCAACACTCATGACAATGACAAAACAATTACATTGTCAATCATGTTACGTTATTATTAAAATGTTTCCTTTTCTTTTCATAACTTCTTTAACACACTACTCTCTCAAGCTTGGTATTCTGCTAGTGTATGTATGTATATATATATATATATATATATATAGATATATATATATATAGATATATATATATATATATAGATATAGATATATATAGATATATATAGATATATAGATATATAGATAGAGATATATATATATATAGAGATATATATATATATATATATAGAGATATATATATAGAGATATATATAGAGATATATATAGAGATATATATATAGAGATATATCTATATGTGTGTCTGTGTATATATTAGGGCTGGGCGGTATGACCAAAATTCTATATCACGGTATTTTTCTAAATTATCCCGGTTTCACGGTATTCAACGGTATTTTTTTCCCCATGCATGAGTGGATGTTAACCACATTTTCCACTGCAATTACTGGCTAAGAATAACCTATTCCACTGTCAAGAGTATTGTACATTGTACAAAAAAAAAAAAATTTTAATGTGCACACAAGTATTAATACAGTTTTGCATTGCCCCATAAAGTGATAGTTTTCAAGGGGGTGGCACTAATGGAGAAGGTATCACATTGCATGACAGATGCAGTCAAAATATAGAACCTCTCTATTTAACAAATTTTGAAAAACAAATTATAATTTTGACAACATATTTTCAACCATACAAAGAGGCATTTAGACTTAGTAAAATATCCAGAAGTGCTTGTCAAAAATTGTATTGCACCGAATAGGAATAAATAGTAAATATTTTTTTGTAAACCAACTACACTTTCTGTTAATGTTAACAATCTCTGTCCACTGACACGTTAAAGTGACTTTTTAAACAACTTTATCATCATTAAACTGCATAATATTTAAACTAATAAATAATAACAATAAAATAAATAATAGTATTATTACTGATAGTTGCACTATTACTTCAAGACTTCAAGCCCAGGTGCATTACACAGTATTCACCAAATTAACATAAAATAAGTGCAACTTGGTGATGACATCTTTACCAACTGAACCATCATTTAGGCAAACTGCATTCATATGGACCTTGCTTCAAGCTAAGATATACTGGGAAGAAAAAAACAAACTATATGTCGAGAACAAAGTCAACATTTCCACTTTATTCTCGCCGTTTATGTTGAGATTAAAGTCAACATTTCCACTTTATTCTCATAGTTTAATTCATAATTAAAGTAGAATGTCGTAAACTAAACTTCCTAAAATTAAGGTTTAATCAATTAGTTAATTTACCCCGTAAATTAAATGGTTTGTGTTACGTTCCCCGACCCAGTGGTTAATCACTACGCTTCTTAAACCGACTGTATATTTTATATATATATATATATATATATATATATATATATATATATATATATATATATATATATATATATATATATACCACTGTATATATACCACTGTATATTTTTATATATATATATATATATATACTCGGTATATGTCTGCTTTGGAATAAGTCCAACTTGGTATACATCCTGTTTGGACCTTGTTTACCTCTCTCGAGACAAAGCCACGACTGCCCACGAGCGTTAGTGCGCCATTTGCTAGCATTCAGTGAACTTTCACCCGTGTGATATAGCGGGTCCATAGCTCCTGTCAAAGTCCAGCTTTAACATAAATAATCACCACGCTCGCAGCTTGGTGAGGGGGTGTGGTGGTTATGTGGCTGAAGGTTGTCAGGGCGATTAGTGATGTGGGTGTTTCTCACCAAAGTGCACTTGTGAGGGACCGTCCGCATTCATGATTGTTCCAAGGGCTGCTTATCTTGATAAACAGAAGCGCGAGTCAGCTAGAAGGGGAGTAAAAAGAAAAAAAAGACGAGAGGTTGAGTGAGTAAGTGAGAGAGAGAGAGAGGGCTGCTTATCTTGATAAACAGAAGCGCGAGTTGGCTTGTAGGGGAGTGAAAAGAAAGAACGGACGAGAGAGAGAGAGAGAAGCGATCGAGAGCGCGCATGGATGAAGTGGCTGAAGCAGGCAGTGCGAAGGTCAGCTGCAAGTAGGGCGACTCCCCAGTTGGGAAGCAGGCACTGGGCTTCTTGGTTTCCTGCTTTTAACTTCATTGTTTTTAAGAAGACTTTTTTCTATTGTTTTTAACCTCCACGTTTCACTTCTGATTTTATAGATTATTTATTGGAACTTAGGAGACTGCACTTTAATTTGAACACCTTGTTTTGTTAATTGTTTTAATAAAAGCACTTTGCACTTTTTCACCATCCCCTTGCTTTGTTGTTACCGATGAGTTTAGCAGCGAGGCACATTACCGACGGTGTAGGATTCAAGGGCTCCCCGGCAGCAGATGGGAGCATACAGCAAACCTGCATCATCACAACGTGATTTTGTGGTTTTTTCATGTAAATTTGAATTGATTGTTGAATAGTATGAAGGTGGCATGCGTATCCGGGACATGGCTGTTGTATTCCGTTTGCCGAGAACGATGGTATCTATGATTGTGAAAAACAAAGATGTTATTAAAAAGTAAAGCGAGGTAAAATTTTCATTTATTTCATCTAATTGCTTTTGTATTTATGTATTTTAGTATTAAGCAGTGTTTAAATTATTTTATACAACCCCATCAATGTATAATATGCCAATAGCCATAGGATTTTTTTTTCATGGGAACAGAAGAATCATTTTCCCATTATTTCTTATGGGAAAAATTTGTTTGGTATACGTCAAAGGGTCTGGAACGGATTAAGGGCGTATACCGAGGTTCCACTGTATCTATGTATGTGTGTGTATTTATATATCTATACTAATAAAAGGCAAAGCCCTCACTCACTCACTCACTCACTCACTTACTCATCACTAATTCTCCAACTTCCCGTGTGGGTGGAAGGCTGAAATTTGGCAGGTTCATTCCTTACAGCTTCCTTACAAAAGTTGGGCAGATTTTATATCGAAATTCTACGCGTAATGGTCATAACTGGAAGCAGTTTTTCTCTATTTACTGTAATGGAGATGAGCTGCAACGCCGGGGCGGAGTTTCGTGTGACATCATCACGCCTCCCACGTAATCACGCAGTACATAGAAAACCAGGAAGACCTCAAAAAAGCGCTGAAGAAAACATGCATTATATAATTGAGAAGGCAGCGAAACAATAAGAAGCGAGCAAGTGACATATACAACCATATTCATTAGTTCTGCTACTTCGGAAACAAAGCACGATATAAACCTACACTTTAAATTAAGTTCATAGACAGGCTGCCGCTGGCGTTTGTAATTTAGTGCCTGCCCATATAAGGCCGTCCGTCAGCGGCAATCCAATAGCAAACTGCCACGGGTAAATATTCACGGGTGAAGGACTGTGCTTATGGAGAGGAAGATGAGATGGTCAGGGTGGTGTTTGACACAAACTCAGCGAAACTGCGAGAGAAAGTTTTAAGTGCCAGGACTAAGGTAACATTAAATACAGCCATGGACATAGCACGAGATGGCACCAGCACAGCTGGGAACCTTGATGCATGTACACCGAGTGGCTCACGTGAACTGACGCAGTGCACAGATAAAAGCAACAGTTCCAAAGAGCTGAACAAAACCGAATTACACAATTGAAAAGGCAGCAAAAAATATGAAGCGTCTGATACATATAAGCATATTCATAAATCCAACTACTGCGGAAACAAAGCACACGTTGGAAAAAGTCTTGAAAAAGACAGTGTA